>NC_056751.1:759616596-759926596 GCF_019279795.1 Protopterus annectens
ACTAGGAAAGAGGACAGTGGGAAAGCAACCAGTGTGTATACAATACAGTGATGGGACTAGGAAAGAGGACAGTGGGAAAGCAACCAGTGTGTATACAATACAGTGATGGGACTAGGAAAGAGGACAGTGGGAAAGCAACCAGTGTGTATACAATACAGTGATGGGACTAGGAAAGAGGACAGTGGGAAAGCAACCAGTGTGTATACAATACAGTGATGGGACTAGGAAAGAGGACAGTGGGAAAGCAACCAGTGTGTATACAATACAGTGATGGGACTAGGAAAGAGGACAGTGGGAAAGCAACCAGTGTGTATACAATACAGTGATGGGACTAGGAAAGAGGACAGTGGGAAAGCAACCAATGTGTATACAATACAGTGATGGGACTAGGAAAGAGGACAGTGGGAAAGCAACCAATGTGTATACAATGCAGTGATGGGACTAGAAAAGAGGACAGTGGGAAAGCAACCAGTGTGTATACAATACAGTGATGGGACTAGGAAAGAGGACAGTGGGAAAGCAACCAGTGTGTATACAATACAGTGATGGGACTAGGAAAGAGGACAGTGGGAAAGCAACCAGTGTGTATACAATACAGTGATGGGACTAGGAAAGAGGACAGTGGGAAAGCAACCAATGTGTATGCAATACAGTGATGGGACTAGGAAAGAGGACAGGTGGGAAAGCAATCAATGTCACCAATGTGTATACAATACAGTGATGCTTGTGAGCCTGAGGGAATTATAAACTTGAGACTAGGCAGAAAGATGAGGCAAACATGTTTTATTTTTAAAGAAATGCTACCAGTATTTTAGTAGCCATTATTTTGAAGTCAAATATGGTAGCAACATGAATTGGATAGATATCTAGGTTATGGGACCATTGTAGACGCTGATGGCGTGTCATGAAAGGACAGCGGTACGGAGAGTCTATGGATTGGGATTACATGAAAGAGTGTGAGTGAAAAATAGTGGAGAACATTGTCATTTATACACCTGGAGAGCCAAACCGTTAGTGAAACTGACAGTGAAAGTGTGGAACAACTATATTCAACTCTCCAGGAGATAATGGAGAGCACTCCAGGAGATAATGGAGAGCACTCCAGGAGATAACGGAGAGCACTCCAGGAGATAACGGAGAGCACTCCAGGAGATAACGGAGAGCACTCCAGGAGATAACGGAGAGCACTCCAGGAGATAACGGAGAGCACTCCAGGAGATAACGGAGAGCACTCCAGGAGATAACGGAGAGCACTGGGTCATGGTCATTTGTTTTTCTTTTTTAGCATCACTGTCTGAATGTTATGCTGGCAGCATAGAGTTTATCTGCCACTGCATTACCCTGGTAGCATCAGGTGATTGGAGGAGCGAAAGCTTTCTTAATGAGGGTCTCTCTGTACTCCTGAGTTTAGATTTTGCCGTTCTGCTTACAGTACATACAGATCTGCACATATTACTGTTCTGCTCACAGTACATACAGATCTGCACATATTACTGTTCTGCTCACAGTACGTACAGATCTGCACATATAAGTGTTCTGCTCACAGTACGTACAGATCTGCACATATTACTGTTCTTACAGTATGTACAGATCTGCACATATTACTGTTCTGCTCACAGTACGTACAGATCTGCACATATTACTGTTCTGCTTACAGTACATACAGATCTGCACATATTATTGTTCTGCTCACAGTACATACAGATCTGCACATATTACTGTTCTTACAGTATGTACAGATCTGCACATATTACTGTTCTGCTCACAGTACATACAGATCTGCACATATTACTGTTCTGCTCACAGTACGTACAGATCTGCACATATTACTGTTCTTACAGTATGTACAGATCTGCACATATTACTGTTCTGCTCACAGTACGTACAGATCTGCACATATTACTGTTCTGCTTACAGTACATACAGATCTGCACATATTACTGTTCTGCTCACAGTACATACAGATCTGCACATATTACTGTTCTTACAGTATGTACAGATCTGCACATATTACTGTTCTGCTCACAGTACATACAGATCTGCACATATTACTGTTCTGCTCACAGTACGTACAGATCTGCACATATTACTGTTCTTACAGTATGTACAGATCTGCACATATTACTGTTCTGCTCACAGTACATACAGATCTGCACATATTACTGTTCTTACAGTGCGTACAGATCTGCACATATTACTGTTCTGCTCACAGTACATACAGATCTGCACATATTACTGTTCTGCTCACAGTACATACAGATCTGTACATATTACTGTTCTGCTCACAGTACGTACAGATCTGCACATATTACTCTTACAGTATGTACTGATCTGCACATATTAGTGTTCTGCTCACAGTACATACAGATCTGCACATATTAGTGTTCTGCTCACAGTACGTACAGATCTGCACATATTACTCTTACAGTACGTACAGATCTGCACATATTACTGTTCTGCTCACAGTACATACAGATCTGCACATATTACTGTTCTGCTCACAGTACATACAGATCTGCACATATTACTGTTCTGCTCACAGTACGTACAGATCTGCACATATTACTGTTCTGCTCACAGTACGTACAGATCTGCACATATTAATGTTCTGCTCACAGTACATACAGATCTGCACATATTACTGTTCTGCTCACAGTACGTACAGATCTGCACATATTTCTCCAGTCTCGCATCCTCCTTCCTGATGTTTTTAGAGAGAGAATGAGGCTCCTTGATTACTGGCCCAGTGTGGGGATGTCACATATTGGTTGGCAGTGGTGGGACCATTACTTGTCAAACATGGCTATGTAGTCCTTCAGAATTTTGAAATCTTTATTAGTGATTTTGTCCACCTCTGATTCTTTGATTAATCTAATCATCTCAACATTTCTAATGTTATTTTCATTTATGAATAAAGTAGTTAATTCTCCAGCTCAGCCAATAGTGCTGATGTTACTGTTTTATTTCCATATTAGTGAACAAAACAGTTCAAAGTAAACTAAATCACACAAGTTTAAAAACTGAATGAAATTCCATGTCTCCAGACTCACTGTGCAGACAACATGTAGATTGTTTTCACAGACGTTTACACGTTTAACACCTAGCTGTTACATCACAGACATGCAGGTAGACAGACTAATACCTAATACTGCACATAATTAGAAGCACATTTTAACACTTTTCGCAGTGAACACTTACTTGCATGAGACTTTAGTATTGTTCAGGTACTTGGTTAAGACATTGCATTGATCATTGCACAGAAAGAGACATTGTGTATTGCACTGCGAACATTAGAGCACTGCACTGTGGTTAATTTACGAATTATTAACATTGCACTGAAAGGAGAGATATGTTATTGCATTGCTGTTGCTGTTGATGGCCTATAAGTTAACAGTTGTAACAGTATAAGTTAACAGTTGTAATAGTATAAGTTAACAGTTGTAATAGTAATAGTATAAGTTAACAGTTGTAATAGTATGTTAACAGTTGTAATAGTATAAGTTAACAGTTGTAACAATATAAGTTAACAGTTGTAATAGTATAAGTTAACAGTTGTAATAGTATAAGTTAACAGTTGTAATAGTGTGTTAACAGTTGTAATGGTATGTTAACAGTTGTAACAGTATAAGTTAACAGTTGTAATAGTATAAGTTAACAGTTGTAATAGTATAAGTTAACAGTTGGTGAATTTTCAACATCCTTTTTATTATGTTTGTTCATTTTTTGCATTTTATTTAATCTGCCTCTCAATCTCCTTCTTTAAGGACATTTTGTTCCTTCATGTGCTTGTTTCTGTACAGTATTTTTTCTGCATTAAGACTGGCGCCTCCAAATGACATAAGATGCCTGCTTCCACCCATAGTTTATTACTAATGCTAACAGTTAAATGCTTTGATATCCTTGGTACACCATGTCCTTCATGATATTCTCCATTGTGTATCTAACTCCCCTGCCTTCTCATAGTTGGTGATCTCTACTTTTTTCTTGTTACTACTGAAGAGTGCTTTCTTACAGAATTGCATCACTGTGGTGATCACAAGTTGGTCACTACTAATAAAGGAAAAACCTAACGTAAATAATACTCAGACTAATGGGTATACATAGAATGTCCAGAATATTGTTCATCCTCATTGGTTCCTTAACTAGTTGGATTAGCCCATTGTCATTGGAAGAGGAGATAGACAACCTATTTGAACTTTAGCAATATCTGTCTCCCCCTACTGTGTGCCAAGAGGGTTTATATTATCTGCTATTAACACCATTTTGTATTTTGTATCATAATTTGAGTATATGAAAAAATCAGGTATTGAAGATGACTGGAAATAACTTTAGGTGGTTGGGAAACAAATCATTGGTTATAACTTTAGGAGGTCGGGAGACACATCATTGGTTATAACTTGAGGAGGTCGGGAAACAAATCATTGGGTTATAACTTTAGGAGGTTGGGAGACAAATCACTGGTTATAACTTTGGGAGATTGGGACACAAATCATTGGTTATAACTTTAGGAAGTTGGTAGATACTTGCCATTAATTGCAGTGCCTGTCTAGCTGTCCTATTTTCTATTAATAAGCACACAATCCATCCATTTTGAGCTGTTTTCAAATACCTTCCATTCATGTACCTGAATGATGTCTCTTAAGTATCAGTACTTCATCTCTATGTCCATTATTGGACTGTCTATTACAGTAAAATGTCTTGTACCATTTTAAAAACAGGATGCCAGTGAAATTTGTTTTGCCATTTTTTATGACTGTGGCAATAGCTGTGTTTTGCATTTTAATAATTACATTAAAGGAGTAGGACTTTTATTATTTATGCATCTATAGCTCCACATTTCAATTCAACGTCTGTAATACATTACTAATGATAAAAGCATGTGTGCTCCTACATGCGAATCATTTGGTTTGCAGTGCTGTTTTCTGCAAGGGAAGTGCAGTATTTGGGATCTGCCCCATGGACCAACCATGGTGCCCCACCATAAGATAAGTGAAACGTCAGTTGCTACCCACCCCCTTCCCACCCCCACCCTGTACCAGCTTCATTCAGCACTTGATGACTGGTAGTCAGAACCTTGTCAGCTGGTGCAAAACTAAAGACTTTTATTCCTGTTTGTGAATGGAGATGGCCAGCTGTTAATTGTATTATTACTTATTTAGAAGGATTTGGGCATCCCTAGGCTCCTTTAGGTTTCTTTAGTAGTGCTTGTTGGTACATTAGTCTCTTTGGCCAGTTTTGAGTTGCAGAAGAGTAAAGCATGTGACATACTCCATTTTGTCTCAGAGTTCCCTGCAACAGCTGCAGCAGAAGGCTGAACCCTCATGACTGGAGAAAACAAACAAAAAAAAGAACAGACCAGGAGTTTGATCTGTACCTCCAGATTTTTTTTAATTTTATTCATTTGGTAACCATGTAGGTCTACTGGACATGTCCCTTTTTAGGGGTGACTTGGGAGCACTGTTCGGTTATGACTTGGTTTGAGCCACACAGTAAGTAAGTGGAGGTTTAAGATATCAAACCTTGTATCCATGACTACAGGAAGTAGCTTGTTAGCATTTGTTACTGCTGCTATTTGTAGGTCAGGAAACCTGATTTTGTTTTGAGTTTGTAGAAGTCTCTACAGTAAATACTGCTTTTTATATGTACTTGGTAGCACTAAGCAGAGTCTGTGAAAAATAGAAGGATTTTTTGATGCTTGGCTCTCTAATGCCCTTTGCAGCATTTGGGTGCTACCAGGAAGTCTTTGATACCCCCCATTCTTCTTCAGCATCATGGGGAGCTAGCAGCAGTTATGGTGAGAAACATGGATATTAGGCAAGGAACAAGTCCTGGATTGACGCACATAGTGTAATACACACATTCATGATTTTGAGGATTCCAGATTCACTTATCAACCAAACCACTGAACCAGGCATTGCACAGCAACATCTGTAACTTCTGATCCAGTGTGCCACCCCTTACCAAGAAGTGCGTCTTTGAATTTAAAAACTGAAGTAAACCCATATCACAAATCGAACCTTACACATGTTGGAATATTCTGTATTTACTTTATTTGATGTAACATCTGTGGGTCTCCTTCTGTCTCCATCCATTTTGGATATTACATAGTACATTTATTTCCCTGACGTTCCTATGCAGTGTGGATTTACCTGACTGTTTTGTCTCTTGTAGTAACTATGGCCCTACAATATATGTCCAGAATGAAGCAGCCAGAGATGGCTGCCAACAGGTTCTGTGGCTGTATGGGGATAACCATGAAGTGACAGAGGTGGGCACCATGAACTTATTCGTCTTCTGGAAGGATAAAAATGGAGGTGAGAAATTAACACATATTGAGGTGGTACAAAACAGCAGCTGAAACTGTAAGCAGGGAATTTGTCAGAGTCTGTTTTATAATATTGATCATAAAATATTTCTTGATCAGGCACAGTAAAGTAAGAAAATGGTCAGCAGTTACGATTTTTTTAAATTGTATTTACTGTTTAGATTGTACATAATTTTCTATCTCAGCTGTCATTTCCTTCTCGGAATATACTTTAGCTTACCTGAGAAGTTTCCTGTGGTTATCATAAAATCTGAAAAAAGTGCATATTATTAGAATGGCAAACCTTTGCTGTTAAAGTTGCATTCTTTTTCAGAAAATGCATTTTTAAGATCAGGTTGGGGGTGTTCTTCAGGTCTCAGCCTGTGCTGCTTGTGACATTAAGCAGTTCACATCCAATTGACAGATTAAGATACTCATGCTGGGAGATGAAACTTCAGATGATCCACGGTATTGTTTGTATACATGTTTGTGTGTGTATGTGTGTGCGTGTGTGTATCTGTAGATACGCACACACACACACACACACACATATATATATATATATATATATATATATATATATATACACACACACACACACACACACACACCTTGAGACAGAGTGAAAAATAGATCTGTGTAGAGATGTAGTGCCTGTGTTGTATTTAAAAATTAAACATATTGTACTGTTTTAATAATGTTACATTGCATAAAGCTGTATTATTATCTTGGTTGCATCATATTATAACATGGTAAAGTAACCAAGCATGTGTACATCCCACAGCAGTGAAATAAAAGAGTCGGTGGAAGCACATCCATTTCAAATAAAAATAATCTGTTAAATAAGCTATTTTTACACCTAGTACGCTTGAAAGTCATAAGAGAAAAAGAAATGATTGTGGAAATGTATTCGTAATGTATAAAGAGGGGAAACTCTTCCTTCATGTCTTCCTCAAATCCAGGGAAAAAAAATAAAACCACATATATTATTAAAATATTACTTGGTATAATAGTATTTCCACAAAATTATTCTTCAGGAGGTGTTTACAGAGAATTCCTTTTCGAACTTCCCTTTTAATATACTACTAATTTACACGTCTGCTCTCGTTTTATTCGAAAGTCTGTACTTGCAACGTCAGGTGGCAACACAGAAGAAACAACAAAAATGCAGCAGGAGACTGAATATCGACATTGCTGTTCCCCGCCACACATGTTTTATGCAGCAGCAAAGTCCCTCTGCACCCCCAGTGTGTGTGTGGTGGGGGTCAACCCCCCCCCAAATTTATGTATACCAACTCCAAGATCGCCACATCTCAGAGAAAAGGGAGTATTCTGAGAATTGGCCATCTTGGACTTTGTCCAGTTTTTTGGCCTTTCAGTCTAATAATATTATAGGACTCAGTGAAGTGGCTTCTGACATTTGAAATGATTACCTTTATACACGTGTTGTGGATGTAATTCCTGGTAAATGCTTTTAATTTAAGGCAAAATTATTTGTTTTCGTATGTGTATGTGTCCATATATATATGTACATACATACAAAACATAAAACAAGTATAAACATCATCAGGATTACATGCAGCATTAGTTGCAGTAAACCTTTGACTGGATTTTCACAAAGCCCGAACTCTTGGTGACAACAGCAGTTGGTCAGCTAAAACTTTCAGCAACTGCTCCTGTCTCTGTTAGGACAGTTTCTGCATTGTTTCTTGCATCTGCCTGTGGACATTAATTCACCCTTTAATGCGATCCGTATTCATAAACAGGCCATGCCATCTTGAGCTGCAGTTTAATTACCTAACAGATACTGTAAAATAGTCTGTTTGCTTAGCCTGTGTGATATAAAAATCACTTTTACTTTGATAACATATGTATTTCACTAGATACAGACCTACAGCTCTAGGACAAGGTTCATAATGGTGGCATATCATGGAGTAGAGGTCTGATGCACCGTATGATTTTTAAGGAATTCTATAAACAGGAATTAGTCCTTGTACATGGACTTACCACACTCCGTACATATTTATGCCATTCATATACCACACATGCAGATTAATCTAGCCTTCCCTCAGGATTATACAGAATTAAAAAATATAACATTTGCATATGGACTGGTCCCAGTAGGGTAACCTTTGGAACTGCAACTGTGATGGTAGCAAGTTGTACTATGGATATGAGGGTAGGGATTCCCCTTCCCTGCTGATTTGTTGCTTAACATACAGAGCTTGGAAATGTAAATGCAAAAAAAAAAAAATCCTTTGCACAATACAAAAAACCCTACCAGCACCAGCAATAAAGGTACCTCTGGGCTACCTGGTACCACAAACAAACTATTTGTGCTGTTCCCTGAGCTCTAGCCTATGGGAGCTTAAGTAGCAACAGCTCCCTTCATTCTCCTTCTATGGTGGTGACCTTAGCACCACTGTCCTGCCTAATGAGTAAAACATATTTATGAATTACTCCTATAGATGATGGTGCAGCATTGTGCATTAGTAGAAGATTGTGTGTTAAAGTATACAAAGATTATCGTAGTACATAGTTGTTGCCTGCTGTGCTGTGTTGCATTGTTACACAACACATTCAAAAACAAAGACTGATGGCCTGTAGATTGGTCAGAGATGGGTTAGGAACCACAGTGCTTACTACAAAACTGTGTATTTTCTGCTGCATGAAGAGCGAGGGTCAGTTGTCCACTGCTGTTAAGGACTGCACCCGATGTCTGCGAATCGTGGTCTCAGACATTGGGTTACTAAGCAAAGTCCACACAATACTTTTACACACTGTGCACAATTTCGATCAGTGCCACTGACTGTCTTTTGGGTAACTAATATTTTATTTATTTGTTTATTTTTTTCAGGAGGCACGTTCAGTTTTGGAATTAGTTGACCTGTGAAGCATCTCACCATCCTTGACTGATAAATCCTTCACAAAACAAAGGGGTCATTAAATACCAGACTAAAGGAGCTTAACATTCATCTAGACATAAATAATAGATGTCGGAGTGATAGGTTCATATCCCAAAATATTTTCCAATTTGGGCAGAGTAACACCCTTGCAACCTTCAAAGTAAACCTAGATTACTGGAGGGGCAGCCTCAAATTCTCCACCAGTCTGTCTTGTGTTGCCTTCCATGAAGCTGAAGGGAACTTTTTGAGTATGGTTTATGCAAGCAGTAATGCCTGACAGTCTTTGTGTTAATGTGTAAATCTGAAGTAGACTTCATATCAACCTGTGGGTATTCAGATCCGGATCAGATCCAAGACGGGCAGCTTCACCAACATTTGATCCGAGCTCCAAGCTACCCATAATACCCCCATCTCCTTCCTTCCCCCAGATCTTGTTTGCCATGTCTTAGCCTAGCATCATGGTCTCGGAGCTCCAGGCATGGTGAGTAGTTTTAGTGATAGTTTTTTGGGTGTTTGTACTTTTGTGGTAGTGTCAGGTAGGTTTCCTTTCACTTGTCTTGGCCTCCCCTTTCCTCTTTTGCATTGCGTTTACAAAAAAAAAAAGCTCAGTTTACGTCAGTCAGTGTAGTGCCTTCCTTCCCCCTTCCTCCTCCTTGTTAGTCAGTTTGGGTGTGAGTATGTGTGGTCAAGAAGGGTAGGGCCTTGTGATGGCTCATCAGCAGAAACTGATGTTTATAAAGTGCACAGAGTGTGGCCAAAGTTGTCTCCAACTGATAGCCACACTCTGTGTGTGGTTTGTGTGGAGGATCCCCATCTTTCTACCGCCTGCAGTATTTGCACAGGGTTAACCCCTGGGCCCTGAAAGATCATAGTGCTAAGTTAGTCTTGAAGGGACGTCTCCCTGCTATGGAGGCAGCTGTCTCCACTTTGGCTACAGTCATGGCTGTGACTGCTTCTTCTGCTACACTTTCTTCCCCTCCCTCCCAGTCCGAGGTCTGTGGATAGGAAGCACAGGAGAGAGAAAGAAAAAGACAAAGGGAGAAAGAGATCCCTGG
This sequence comes from Protopterus annectens, assembly GCF_019279795.1. Lineage (NCBI taxonomy): Eukaryota > Metazoa > Chordata > Ceratodontiformes > Protopteridae > Protopterus > Protopterus annectens. The sequence continues at coordinate 759,626,862 of NC_056751.1, forward strand.
ACCGGTCCGATCTGGTGGGTCCTCCTCAGAAGCAACAAATGATGTCCAGGCCTAGCACTCCTTGGCTATGCTCACCCAGATTCTCGCCGGAGGAGTCTAGAGCTTCTTCTTGGGTCCTCTGTACATCGACTCTTCCAGTCGATGTCAGTGGCCTCGTCGTGCTCTACCAGAAACTTGAGTGAGGCAGACATGGACAAAATGAAGTGAAGGTTTATTCGCATCCAGATTCAGATGGGAGTCTTGCCAGCTCCCTCTCCCTCTGGAGGGGGGGAGCTCACTTCCCTTTTTCACCCCGATAACTCCTTTTCCAATCTGACCCCCGGTATCAGAGTTTATGGATCCAAGAGGTCCCAGAGTCAGGGGGTCTGCACAGATGGTACTGGGCATTGAACTCGACTAGTTCAGACCCAAGTGGCTCTCAGAGCCGAAGCCTGGGCATCAGATCTGAGGGGTTGGGATTTTCTCCATTGGTGTTGACTTTGTCAGGTCAGGGTCCTCCCCTTGGTATCTCTGCTTCGGTGGGCTAAGCTCCGATCCCCCTGTCAGATCTGGGGAGAGCAGCTTCTTTATTAGCTTCCCAGGAGGCTTGCTGTCCCCCGGCTTTTGACTTGGTGGAAAGGGTTCTCTCCAGTGGATCGAGGCCCCTGACCATCTCATCAGATTCCGCCCCTACTCCCTTGGCTCTGGGTGCAACTTCAGCCATTTTGCCCATTCAGGGACAGCCCGTGCCCGATGTGTCCCAGACTGTTCCCCTCGAAGAAGAACAGGCGGTTTGCGAGTCTTCTCAGGAGATCCCCACTGAAGAGGTTCCTCGCAAATGAACGTGCAAAAGGAGGCACCTGGATTCCTTCCCAGAGTCCCAAACTGAGGACACTGATTTGGAGGAAGGAGAAAGTTCCCTCAGATCACCCCCGACAGTGTCTTCTTTAGAGACATCATGGAAATCTTATGCGAGCAGGGGGGGTTGGTCTGCCCCCAAGCCTTCCTCTGATGAGTCGGTGTTTCTGGAGGCCTTCGGCATGGGCCCATCTACTTCTTGGGTGCCCCCCCCCCCCGCAGATCCCTTGGTAGATCTTATTACCAACCAGGCATAGAAGGAACTGGACACCATGGAGCCAGTCCCAAAGCGTCTAGACAAGATTCTGAGTCCTCCTGTGGATAGGCCCAGTTGGAACAAGGGGTCTGCAGTACACGCTATGGTGGTAGCAGCTGCCACCAAGAAAGAACTAACGCAGGAAAGTTCTATGGTCCATCCCCCCGACCGAGAGTCCAGGATGATGGATCATGTAGGAAAGTGGGTGTATGCTTCAACCACCTTTTCTATAAGGGTACTGAATTATTTGGCCCACATCACTCAACTGCATTGTGACCTTGTCAGGGAGCTAACTGAGTCACCCCCAGGAGTCCATGTCACTGGAGGATAAGCATATATTCTACACGCGAATGACCACTCTCAAAACGGTTTCTAATATGTCCATGCACCTCCTTTTGCATGCCACCGAGGGAGTGGCAAGGGCAGCCTGGTCCAGTGTTGCCATGAGGCAACATGCCTGGCTCAGGCTATGTCAGTTCACGGAACCCTTTAAGGCATCTTTCGCAAATCCCCCTTATTATAGTTCTTCCCTGTTTGGAAAGACTGTTCGTGAGACGTTAGTCCAGAGTGAAAAGGATGAGAATACACTGTCTGCCATCAGGATCCACTGTTGAACCCTCAAAGAGCCTTTTCCAGGAATCAACAGGGGCAAAAGAAGATGTGGTTCCAGAAGTCTCAGTATTCCCATGCTCTACTCAGGACTCGTCTTCCCCCAGAGGCAGAGGGGAACCAGACAGATGCCGGCCCAGAGGCGGGGGGGGTCCGAGAAATTTCAGGTCTCTAGAACCATTCTCGGACAGGGCTGCGCAGCATCCCTGAGGGGTTGCCCGACTCCTGTGCTCTGGAGGCAGTCAGAGGTCATCTTTTGCTGCACCTGATGGCACGGGAGTCTGTGTCAACAGACCGTTGGGTGCTTCACATCATATCCAGAGGTTATACCATCTCCTTTGTGGTTCCTCCCATTCCCCCAAAACACCTCCGTGCAAAGGGAGGTAGCAGCACTCAAAATAGACAGGCTGCTAAGGAAACAAGTCATCCAGTCCGTCACCCGAGATCAGTCCGGATCAGGCATCTATTCCAGGTTCTTTCTGGTGCCAAAAAAGACGGGTGGGGGCCCTAAGACCTATTCTGGATCATTCCACGCTGAAAGAAAAGTTCCAGATGATCACATTACAATCCATCCTGCCTTACCTGCAGCAGAACAACTGGAGGTGCTCCATAGATCTCCAGGATGCGTACTACCATATAAAGATGCACAAACACTCCAGGAGGTTCCCCCACTTTCGGCTAGGGGCCAGTCATTCAGTTTCTTGCCCTATCCTTCAGTCTCACCACAGCCCCAGTGTGTTCACAAAGGTCATGGCAGTAGTAGCGGCTCACCTGAGGCTCTGTGGAACACAAGTCTTTCCATACCTGGACGATTGGCTCCTTGCTGCTCCCACCAAGCGTCTACTTGGTCAGGCCAGAGACTATTTCCTGAAACTGTCAGACTTTCTGGGAGTTACGATCAACATATCCATGTCTTCTCTAGATCCAATCCAGGTTTTAGACTACATTGGAGCAAAGATAGCCATGTTGCAAACCAAAGTTTTTCTAACTCCAGCATCTAAGCTTAAGACTCCATGTGTCCGTGATCTTTCAGTCTCAACTTCCTTCAGCCGAGGCGGTATTATGAGCCCTAGGTTCCATCGCAGCCACTATTACTCTTCTTCCCTGTGCTCTTCTGCATATGTGGGTTCTACAGTGGACACTAGTGGTTCAATGCTCAATTTTAGATCTTCCGTTGACGCATCCAGTTCTTATAAGCAACGCTTGCAGGAAGTCCCTCCTCTGGTGGATATGCTCCTTGGAACTAGTCAAGGGACGAATATTTATTCTAGCCCCTCCCCAAGCCATGGTGACCATGGACGCCTCCCAACTAGGGTGGGTGGCATTGCTCAGGCAGGACAGTCCAAGGCATGTGATCCCCGAAGAAGACCAACTTTTCATGTCAATGTTCTAGTGATGGGGATGGTCCTTTTGTCATTGCAGGCCCTTCATGCCTTTCTTCCTCTGGGAATCATTGCAGTTCAGACAGACAACATGTCAGTGGTCTGGTACATCAGCAAACAGGGATGAACCAGATCTTACCCCCTTTGTCGCGAGGCCATGAGAGTGTGGGAATGGGCGATCTCCACCAGCTGATTTCTGGTAGCAATGCACATTCTGGGTCAATCCAACATACTGGTGGACAAACTGAGCAGGACTATTCTGATGCCTTACGAGTGGTCTCTGAATCCTTCTGTAGCGGAGCAGATCTTCCTCAAGTGGGGTTGACCTTGCTGTGATCTCTTTGCGTCTGCATCCAATGCGAAGCGCAGCGAGTTCTTCGCTCTGATCCCCCCACACGGGGAATGCCGCAGAGACGCTCTGGTCCATGATTGGCCTTCCAGTCTTTGCTATGCTTACCCCCCATTACCTCTCATACCAAAATTCCTCCAGAAAGCTCGCCGGTTGGGGAGCAAAGTAATCCTCATTGCCCTATTCTGGCCTTGCCAAGTCTGGTTTCCCTTCCTTTGGTCTCATCTGATAGTTCCTTCATGGATCTTGGATCCGATACTGGATCTCATCTCACACCCCTTGAGGGTCCCTCATCCAGACCTGGACAGTCTGAAGCTTACTGCTTGGCTGCTCCAGTTCCCTTGATTGCTAGGTCTCCTGGTCTGTCTTCGGTCAAGACTATTCTGGTGGCAGCTGATAAATCGTACAACAAAAAACTATACCGTAGCAAATGGAAGCGTTTCTCTATCTGGGCTTCTCAAAAGGATTTGGACCCTTTCACGGCTCCTTTACCAGCGGTCCTTGAGTTCTTGGCGTGCATTTTCCAGCAGGGCACTAGTTCATCTACAGTAAAATTCAACTGGCTGCCATTTCCAATTTACATATAGGTGAGAACATGGCTTCATTAGCTTCCTCCAGACTTTGCAAAATCTTTATTAAAGGTATGTTTCTTTTAAGACCCCCTGTTAAAGATCCTACTCCCCCTTGGGATCTTACCCTAGTTTTACAAGCTCTGGTTGCTCCACCTTTTGAGCCGGCTGCTTCTGTGGATTTGAAAATATTTTCTTGGAAGACGGGCTTTCCTAGTGGCTATCACCTTGGCTAGGAGGGTGTCAGAACTCCAGGCATTACCTATCAAAGCTCCATATATGCTTTTCCATAAGGGCAGGGTTTCACTTCATACTAATCCTTCCTTTCTTCCTAAAGTGGCCTCTGAAACTAATATCAATCAGACGATGATCCAATTTACCTGTTTTCTTCCCAAAAATTGCAGAACGGGGTGAATATAAATTGCATTTGTTAGACGTACATAGACAGCTACATTTCTATTTACGTAGGACTTAAGGCCTTTCACAGATCTGACTGTTTGTGCCTTTCTCTACACCCTTTCTGGGCAAACTGATCTCTAAAGTAACCATTGCCAGATGGATTTCCTTTTGCATCCTTCAGGTTTACAAGGACAGAGGCATGTCACCTCCAGGACACATCAAAGCCCACTCTACCAGGTCCATGGCTACGTTGGCAGCTTTTTGGTCCAGGGTGTCTTTGGACGATATTTGTTCGGCGGCTACCTGGTCCTCATCTCACATCTTCATTTCTCACTACAAACTGGACATGATATCTAGAGGGAGAGCATCCTTTGGCTCCACAGTACTGCGGAATATCCTTCCATGAGGGCCACCCAGGAGTTTAGTAACTGGGGATTCTGTCCCACAGGTTGAAGAGCAAATTAAGTAAACTGCTTCAGATAAAGAAGTTATGTACTCATCATAATGTTCCATCTGAGTAGCTGGACTTCATTTGTCATCAACCATCCCTCCCTCCTTCCCTCTGACCTTCTCATTATGTTCCTACTTTGATAGGCAGGGGAAACCGCCTTTGCGGCTCTCCTGTGGTTCTTTATTATTAAGGTCTATCGGGTCAGGTTTATGTATATGGTGCAGCACACTCGATCTGAGGGAAGGAAGGAGTTTGAGGGGTATTATGGGTAAGGGGAGGAGCTTGGATCAGATGCTGGTGAAGCTGCCATCTCGGATCTGATCTGGATCCGAATACCCACAGGTTGATGACAAATGAAGTCCAACCACTCAGAACGTTATGGCGAGTACATAACTTTGTTTTAATGCCCACCCAGGGGTGCTGTGAGGCCCGACACTGCAGGAAGAGGGCCTCTACACCCCTGGAAGAATATTCATTTCACATTAACACACACACTGGAGGGGATTATTGCACTTAAGAGAATGGGCTGTCTGTAAATTTGGTGTGTTTCACTTATGTATTTTTTTTAAGTTGTAATTTATTTTTTTTAATATATTTTGCATGCAAAATAGTTCCTCTGCCTATACTTGCTGTAGGATATGTTAATGGTGTTGCAGAAAGCATTTTACATCCAAACTATATTAAAAAAATAAGCACAACAGTTTTACAGAGACCCCATTCTCTAAGGGCTGGCAGAGATCATTCTGTCTTCACTCGTTCTCACACATGCTACCAGGGGATGCACTTCACTCTCTCTCACACACACACACACACACACACACACACACACACACACACACACCTTATCTTTTTTGTTGTCTTTTTAACATTTTACACTCCCTAAACAGCTAAAATTCTGTTTAGCGAGCGTAAAATAATGGAGGCTGTTTCGTTTTGTGAGTCCGAGGCATGAAGCAGTGAACTCCTTTTTCTGCAGGCATTACTTGCACATTAATACTCTGCTGGCGACTGTTCATTGTCTAATCAGGGTACTGATGTACAGTAAACCCATTCTGTAATGGCCTAATGTTCGTTCTGTAATCAGGGTACTGATGTACAGTAAACCCATTCTGTAATGGCCTATAATGGCCTAATGTTCGTTCTCTAATCAGGGTACTGATGTACAGTAAACCCATTCTGTAATGGCTTGTAATGGCCTAATGTTCATTCTCTAATCACGGTACTGATGTACAGTAAACCCATTCTGTAATTGCTTGTAATGGCCTAATGTTCGTTCTCTAATCAGGGTACTGATGTACAGTAAACCCATTCTGTAATGGCTTGTAATGGCCTAATGTTCTCTAATCAGGGTACTGATGTACAGTAAACCCATTCTGAAATGGCTTGTAATGGCCTAATGTTCATTCTCTAATCAGGGTACTGATGTACAGTAAACCCATTCTGTAATGGCTTGTAATGGCCTAATGTTCATTCTCTAATCAGGGTACTGATGTACAGTAAACCCATTCTGTAATGGCTTGTAATGGCCTAATGTTCGTTCTCTAATCAGGGTACTGATGTACAGTAAACCCATTCTGTAATGGCTTGTAATGGCCTAATGTTCTCTAATCAGATTTACAGTAAACCCATTCTGTAATGGCTTGTAATGGCCTAATGTTCTCTAATCAGGGTACTGATGTACAGTAAACCCATTCTGAAATGGCTTGTAATGGCCTAATGTTCTCTAATCAGGGTACTGGTACAGTAAACCCATTCTGTAATGGCTTGTAATGGCCTAATGTTCGTTGTCTAATCAGGGTACTGATGTACAGTTACCCCATTCTGTAATGGCCTAATGTTAATTCTCTAATCAGGGTACTGATGTACAGTAAACACATTCTGTAATGGTCTGTAATGGCCTAATGTTCATTCTCTAATCAGGGTACTAATGTACAGTAAACCCATTCTGTAATGGCCTAATGTTAATTCTCTAATCAGGGTACTGATGTACAGTAAGCCCATTCTGTAATGGCTTGTAATGGCCTAATGTTCATTCTCTAATCAGGGTACTGATGTACAGTAAACCCGTTCTGTAATGGCTTAATGTTCATTCTCTAATCAGGGTACTGATGCACAGAAAACCCATTCTGTAATGACTTGTAATGGCCTAATAAACCCATTCTGTAATGGCTTGTAATGGCCTAATGTTCTCTAATCAGGGTACTGATGTACAGTAAACCCATTCTGTAATGGCTTGTAATTGCCTAATGTTCGTTCTGTAATCAGGGTACTGATGTACAGTAAACCCATTCTGTAATGGCTTGTAATGGCCTAATGTTCTCTAATCAGGGTACTGATGTACAGTAAACCCATTCTGTAATGGCTTGTAATGGCCTAATGTTCGTTCTGTAATCAGGGTACTGATGTACAGTAAACCCATTCTGTAATGGCTTGTAATGGCCTAATGTTCTCTAATCAGGGTACTGATGTACAGTAAACCCATTCTGTAATGCTTGTAATGGCCTAATGTTCGTTCTGTAATCAGGGTACTGATGTACAGTAAACCCATTCTGTAATGGCCTAATGTTCGTTCTGTAATCAGGGTACTGATGTACAGTAAACCCATTCTGTAATGGCTTGTAATGGCCTAATGTTCTCTAATCAGGGTACTGATGTACAGTAAACCCATTCTGTAATGGCTTGTAATGGCCTAATGTTCGTTCTGTAATCAGGGTACTGATGTACAGTAAACCCATTCTGTAATGGCTTGTAATGGCCTAATGTTCTCTAATCAGGGTACTGATGTACAGTAAACCCATTCTGTAATGGCTTGTAATGGCCTAATGTTCGTTCTGTAATCAGGGTACTGATGTACAGTAAACCCATTCTGTAATGGCTTGTAATGGCCTAATGTTCTCTAATCAGGGTACTGATGTACAGTAAACCCATTCTGTAATGCTTGTAATGGCCTAATGTTCGTTCTGTAATCAGGGTACTGATGTACAGTAAACCCATTCTGTAATGGCCTAATGTTCGTTCTGTAATCAGGGTACTGATGTACAGTAAACCCATTCTGTAATGGCTTGTAATGGCCTAATGTTCGTTCTGTAATCAGGGAACTGATGTACAGTAAACCCATTCTGTAATGGCTTGTAATGGCCTAATGTTCTCTAATCGGGGTACTGATTTACAGTAAACCCATTCTGTAATGGCTTGTAATGGCCTAATGTTCATTCTGTAATCAGGGTACAATGTACAGTAAACCCATTCTGTAATGGCTTGTAATGGCCTAATGTTCGTTCTCTAATCAGGGTACTGATGTACAGTAAACCCATTCTGTAATGGCTTGTAGTGGCCTAATGTTCGTTCTGTAATCAGGGTACTGATGTACAGTAAACCCATTCTGTAATGGCCTGTAATGGCCTAATGTTCGTTCTCTAATCAGGGTACTGATGTACAGTAAACCCATTCTCTAATGGCCTGTAATGGCCTAATGTTCATTCTCTAATCAAGGTACTGATGTACAGTAACCCATTCTGTAATGGCTTGTAATGGCCTATAGACTGATTGCCTAGTACCTGCATATGAACAAGTGAACCTACAGTTCTTGTTTTCCTGATAGTAATCCATTTTAATTGCTTTTATACACACCGCCTTGAATCCAGTGAGGTCACAAAGTTTGTAACAGCCAGTACCCCTAAATACCTTTTTCTTCTTTTGTTCTGTGTTCAGTTAAGGTACCTCTGCAGCTGGGCGCCAGGAATAAATGTTGGTGTTTATATGTTACATAGTCCTAAAACTGGAAAATTGATCACTAAATACTCTATTGTCTACTGGATGATGACGACATTTTATGTAGGCTGTTTAATCATGTTCAGTAATTTCTGGTTCATTCTGGGCCAAGGAAGATTTCCCAGAATTTGTAGTAAGGCTGTCTCTCTCAGAAGTGTACTTTGGATGATATTTCTCTTATATGTTAAAACAATAAACCTGTTTTGAAAAAAAAAGTGTACTTAGGGTGGGACAAGGGCACAGCTTCCTTTCATGCAAAGTATAAGGGGGAGTGATAGGCAAATGCTGATCAGTTAGTATTGCAATACAGGCATTCATTTCCAGACTGGCATTTCCTTACAGGAATGAGTTCCAGTGCTGCATCTCTTTTACTGCCAGCACTGAAGATCTGAAACCAGCACTTTGTGTGGTACGAGCGGGTGCAGAAAAGTTTTAAGCCCGACCAAGAAGGGAATGACATGGAGCCATAAAACTTACAAGTTATTCATCATATTCCCCCCGAAGTTCAACACCCTTGGCACATCATGTCTAACGTTTTTGTCACCGTGCCAAAAAATGTCTGACGTGTGGTCACTGAAATCCTGCTCTGCTGCTGTAATCACCTCCGAGTCACTCGAATATTACCGACCTTTCAAACTCGTTTTAAGGTTTGGAAACAGGAAATAGTCAGATGGTCTATGCACTTGAACATTACCGACCTTTCAAACTCGTTTTAAGGTTTGGAAACAGGAAATAGTCAGATGGTCTATGCACTCGAACATTACTGACCTTTCAAACTCGTTTTAAGGTTTGGAAACAGGAAATAGTCAGATGGTCTATGCACTCGAACATTACCAACCTTTCAAACTCGTTTTAAGGTTTGGAAACAGGAAATTGTCAGATGGTCTATGCACTTGAACATTACCGACCTTTCAAACTCGTTTTAAGGTTTGGAAACAGGAAATAGTCAGATGGTCTATGCACTCGAACATTATTGACCTTTCAAACTCGTTTTAAGGTTTGGAAACAGGAAATAGTCAGATGGTCTATGCACTCGAACATTACCGACCTTTCAAACTCGTTTTAAGGTTTGGAAACAAGAAATAGTCAGATGGTCTATGCACTTGAACACCACTTTTCTCAAAACATCCATTGTTTTGCCAGCCTTATGAGCAGGTGCATTGTCTTGCAAAAAGAGAACTCCTTTCTGCAGCTTCCCTCTCCTTTTTTTCTTTCAATGCCTCCTTTAATCGATACAGTAGGTTACAGTAGGATTCTGTATTAACTTTTGGCCTATTGGAAGACAGTCAGGCATTACAACACCTTTCTGATCCCAAAACACTGTGGCCATGACCTTTCCTGATGACTTATGGGTCTTGAACTTCTTTGGCCTTGGTGAACCTGAGTGCCACCATTGCATGGACTGTTGTTTTGTCTCAGGATTGTAGTGGTGTAACCATGTTTCATCAACAGTAACTAGTCATTCCAAGAAGTTGACACCAGCTCTACGAAAATGCTGCAAAATGAACTTGGAAGTGTCCATTTTGACATTTTTTCTCATTGCCATTCAAACATTTGGGGTACCTACTTGGCTGACAGCTTCTGCATACCCAGCTGCTCATGGATTATAAACCCAACTCATTCCCTGGATATCTGTAGTGTCTCAGCAGTTTTAGCTGATATTCGCTGAGCTGCCAAAATCAGGTCATGGACAGACAATGTCAACAATTTCAGGAGCTGACACCATTAGAGGCCTCCCAGACCTTGCTGCATCTTCGGTCTCTAAATTTCCATGCTGAAAGTCTGCACACAGCTTCTTCATAGTTGAGTAAGAAGGGTATTTACCACTCAGTGTTTGCATCCTACATTCATGGATTTCTTTTGGAGCTTTCTTCTGCAGGAATAGGAACTTCATGATGGCTTGGAGATCCACACTTTGAAAATTCCAAACTTTCTGCTGACATGGTTCAATCAGTGATCTGAAACAGTGTCGAAAGACAGTGTTATGATTCTGCAAATTGGCACTTTACAAGATGAAATAACCCTCGTTTCAGCTACAGAGGCAAATTAACTCTCAGAATTTAGAAAGTTGGTTGGGCTTAGAACTCTTCAGCACCCCCTCATATAAGTGAAACAAGCATTTTATGCATGTTGTAAGTGAAACAAGCACTCATGGTGATTGTTGAGTGTTTCTTTATCTCGACATTTGTCAATTTGTAGTCTCCTGCTCAGAATGTTTATGTTCAAAGGTAAGTACTAGGCTAGCTGCCTTTGCGGGTCATTTTAAGCCTAGCCAATTTCCTTTTTTATGCTGAAATGAACCTATTCCATTTGGTTATAGATTGGCCTTACCCATTCCATGGTTGATGATTATATATTGCCCCTAATAGGAATAACTTACCTTAGGTAATTTGAGGGGACCCATGCATGAGATAAAGTAGTCATAGGGTAAATTTCTTTGAAAATTTGTGGGCCTTGCCTTTGCATTGCTTCTTAAAAATGTTTCCATCCACTTAGAGAAATCATACATTTTATATTCCAACTCAGACCTTCTAGATTGTACTGGACTCCTTGTAATGCAAGACCTCCTGCCTCAAGACTGTTCCAACAGCTTGGATGGCAGTCTGGCTGTTAGTCTCGTCTTCCTGCTGAGATTGACAGCAGCCAGTATTTTTGCCATCCTCTTGGCTGCCTCACAGATGGAGGCACAGTAGTAGCCAGTCCAGTGTCCAACGTTGTCTTACTCTTGCACTCTTCCCAATGTTGCCTAAATTGGTGGATCTAAAACAAAAGAACAGCAACTAAATGAAAAACAATTTCTTTTAATCTGCAGACACTGGACTGGTGGTGGGATGTAGCGTATTACAATTAGCAGGTGATGTTTTATAACAGAGACATCTTTTGCTTGTCGGATAACCTTAAGTCACAGTATAATTTCACTTCTGGAGTCCATGTTCTCCTGACACCTTCTACCAGGCTATGACTTGTGCCTTAGGTTAACCGGCCCTTTGTTGCAGCTGGCATCCCAGCATCTTACTGTTTTCACTACAGCCCATTCCTCTCTGACTATTAAAACAAAAAATGCCAGGCCGGCTGTTCCAAAACTCCGAAACTATTTATTGTTAGCGTTTTTGTTCATCCACAGTATACAATGAACTTCATCAGACCTCGCCCAAGATTTCATGAAATATATAAGGCAGTCAATTAAACAGTTAGAAATCAATTAGTTTAAAAAGGCTTTTTCTTAATAGCATTTTAAACCAGAGTATAAAGTGTAAAAATAAAAGCATTCTCTTAATAGCATTTTAAACCAGAATATAAATGTATTTTTATTTTATATATATTTTATTTATATATATATATATATATATATATATATAGAATATAAATGTATTTTTATTTTATATATATTTTATATATATAATATATAGACAAATACTGTTAAACCTTGCTTCATTTTTTCACCCTTAAAATGTAAAACACTAAACAAAGGGCTCATGTACTTCCACTTTTTTAAACTTTAAATGTGAATAAACAGATCATATTTGAGCTGTTTTGTGATAATTTTACAAGGCATTGGGAAAAGGGGGTTTATAATATAGAGATAATCTACCTCCTATTACCTTTCTAATGATTTCAGCTTAAGAATGCATTTGCTAGAACAATATTCGTTCAATCCTGGTGGGGCATAGGCATTAGTTTTTAGTTGCCATAATAATTCACATTCCTCCTCTGATGTTCTTACTATAACTTGCTCAGTTATTGTAAATACAAATTTATTCCTCTCTGGCTGTTTGAATCCTTTCTGAATGTCTCTATGGTTGCCATGGGAAGCTTACTTTAACTATCCACAGCCCTCTCTATATAGAAATAAGTCCAACTGCCTGTGTGAAAGATGCTCCTTTGCACTTCTAAGTCATGACCTAACCACCCCAAAACTTTTTCTCATTTTAGTTTCATAGTAAGATGGGATAATGAATTTGCTCAGTCATGTCACATGCACTCTTTCCCTTCTGGCTCTACAAAATGTCCCCTTGTCTTTCAAGGCTCTCCTTGTGTGTTATTTCTTTCTAAACTGCTAATACATCTGATGGCCTTGTTCTAATGATCCTAATCGCCTTTCTCTATTTTATCACAATTAGTTTTGCATCCTTATTACTGTGCAGACTCCAGAAATGATCACGACGTTGTAGTGGTTTCACCACTAACTTGTGCAGAGTAACACTACCTTATGTTCACTTTCGCCCACCCGTTTCCTTACGGAGCACGTAATTTTGATATCTTTGACTACTGCTTTCTTACTTTCTTCCTGGTGGTGACTCAGTGCCATTTATGTTATTCGCTTGTAATTTGGCTTTTCCTAGCGTGTATAAGCTTCTGTTATTGTTAGTCCGATAGAGCACCTTATTGTTTGTGTTAAACTTCAGATGCAACTTATTGGCTCAAATTGTTAATATCCCCAAGTCCCTTTTTTGAGTCCCCCCTTACAATAGGTCTCGGGTGACAATTTCTGTACTTTTAGTTAAGTAATTTTCTTTAAACACCCCAACCTTCAACACCATTCTTTGTGTCCCCTTTTCCAGGCATGACACCTCTCTGTTTTCAGGTTTCCTTTAACGCCACCCCTCTTGGCTTCCCTAGTAGCATTTTGGATATGGAGTTAGAAACCCCCATTAGTCCAGATTGGCCTTGTTTGCCTTATTGTCTCTGTCCACCTACCATTAATGTTGTTATACTGCTCCATGAGTGACTGACCTACCATTTATGCTGTTATACTGGTCCTTGAGTGACGGACCTGCCATTTATGCTGTTATACTGGTCCATGAGTGACTGACCTACCATTTATGTTGTTGTAGTGGTCCATGAGTGACTGACCTACCATTTATGTTATACTGGTCCTTGAGTGACTGACCTACCATTTATGTTGTTATACTGGTCCATGAGTGACTAACCTACCATTTATGCTGTTATACTGGTCCATGAATGACTGACCTACCATTTATGCTGTTATACTGGTCAATGAGTGACTGACCTACCATTTATGCTGTTATACTGGTCCTTGAGTGACTGACCTACCATTTATGCTGTTATACTGGTCCATGAGTGACTAACCTACCATTTATGCTGTTATACTGGTCCATGAATGACTGACCTACCATTTATGCTGTTATACTGGTCAATGAGTGACTGACCTACCATTTATGTTGTTATACTGGTCCATGAGTGACTGACCTACCATTTATGCTGTTTTAGTGGTCCATGAGTGACTGACCTACCATTTATGCTGTTATACTGGTCCATGAGTGACTGACCTACCATTTATGCTGTTATATTGGTAAATGAGTGACTGACCTACCATTTATGCTGTTATAGTGGTCCATGAGTGATTGACCTACCATTTATGCTGTTATAGTGGTCCATGAGTGACTGACCTACCATTTATGTTGTTATACTGGTCCATGAGTGACTAACCTACCATTTATGTTGTTATACTGGTCCATGAATGACTGACCTACCATTTATGCTGTTATACTGGTCAATGAGTGACTGACCTACCATTTATGCTGTTATACTGGTCCTTGAGTGACTGACCTACCATTTATGCTGTTATACTGGTCCATGAGTGACTGACCTACCATTTATGCTGTTATACTGGTCCATGAGTGACTGACCTACCATTTATGCTGTTATACTGGTCCATGAGTGACTGACCTACCATTTATGCTGTTGTTATACTGGTCCATGAGTGACTGACCTACCATTTATGTTGTTATACTGGCCCATGAGTGACTGACCTACCATTTATGCTGTTATACTGGTCCTTGAGTGACTGACCTACCATTTATGTTGTTATACTGGTCCATGAGTGACTGATCTACCATTTATGCTGTTATAGTGGTCCATGAGTGACTGACCTACCATTTATGCTGTTATACTGGTCCATCAGTGAATGACCTACCATTTATGCTGTTATACTGGTCCATGAGTGACTGACTGGGGTATGACTATAATGTCATTCTGGCTATTTTTCTTCCAAGAGCCTAGTCAGTCTGCCCCTCAAGATGTTTTCCATGACCCCACCTCCAACTGAGGTCAAGTTTAAAAGCCCTTCGAGCTCTTCACTCTTAATTTAACAAGCCCATGGACCATCCCAGTGGTGCTCATTCTGCCCTTTAGAACCACATCCTGTTCCAGCGATTTGCTAAAGCAAATTTGCGATGTGTAGCATGATCCGTCTTTACCCTCCGCTAATCGTTTAAGTACCATGGGGGTATCCCATCTGTCCACTGTGCCTTGTTCTGTCAGCGTGCCATCAGAACATAAGTGCCCAAAAAACAAACCAGAAAACGAAATCACAGAAAGGCACTAGGAAGCAGTGGAAAATATTATTTATTTATTTTATTTTACATTTGTTGACCGGGCTAGTCTAACTGGATACATGTCCATTTTCAGCAGAGGCCCGGGGAGATAAGCTCCAAGATAGAACAATGAAATTAACAAGATAACAAATAAGGAAACATTAAACAAAAAAATCATATTTACAATGCATATTACAGGTTATCACAGTAAATTCAGCAGTGCAGAATACAGGCATAACATAGCATGCTAGTACAATTAGATGTTCTAGAAGGAGGTAGTATTATGGTTAAAAAGGAAGGAATTACAGTTAATGAGTAGAAGGGGTAGGAAGAGCAAAGTATTAAGAGATACATAACTAGTCAGGCTTAGTACAGGGGCATAACCAGTGTGTTCTGAGGAACACTTTCAATTTGTTTTTGAAGCAGGATACTGAGGGAAGTGAGGAGAGTTCATATCTAGTCAGGGTTAGTACAGGGCCATAACCACTGTGTTCTGAGGAACACTTTCAATTTGTTTTTGAAGCATGATACTGAGGGAAGTGAGGAGAGTTCATATTTAGTCAGGGTTAGTACGGGGGCATAACCAGTGTGTTCTGAGGAACGCTTTCAATTTGTTTTTGAAGCAGGATACGGAGGGAAGTGAGGAGAGTTCATTGGGGAGGAGATTCCAGGCTTTTCCAACAATATTAGAAAAGAGGGAGTCGCCAGCCTTGTTGTTTGGTTTAGTGGTATGTACTAGAAGTCTCTGAGAAGACCTTAAGGAGTTCAGGTTTTTATAGGGAGTGATGAGTGTGGATGGAATAGGAGTTTTGGAAGGTTTGTAAAAAGTGTTGTGGGCTATAGATAGCTGATGGAATTTAATCAGATTTTGTAGTTCAAGCCATCTCAGCTGCTTTAAATTAATGCAATGGTGGGTTCTAAATGGGTTGCCAGTAGCAAATCTGGCAATGTTATTGTAAGACATTTCCAATTTGCTAAGATTATTTTTAGATAGATTAGTAAAAATGGGTGAGGCATAAAGAAGTGAAGAGATTAGATGAGTGTGTGCTATATTGGTTTTAGCTGAAGGAAAGAGGAAGGATTTTACCCTATAAAGAGAGCCAATTTTTTTGTTGACAGTTTTTATAGTATTGTTAATATGGATATCAAAGTTCAGATTGTTGTCAATGGTGATACCCAATAGTTTGGTGGTTGGATCAGGGGATATAATAGTTTTATTGGTAGAGATAACTGAGAAATCAAGATGAGAGGATTTATTGGTGGGAGAGAAGAGGAGGAGTTTAGTCTTTCTGGGGTTTAGGAGAAGACATCTATGTATGAACCATTGCTCAACTGTGTTAAATACTTGTTGGGTAAGAGATTGAAGTTCAGAAGAGGAGGTGGCTGAGCATATCAGTGTGGCGTCATCTGCATATTGTATGCATGTGGCTTGGGGGATGGCAAGGTGAAGGTCATTAATAAATATGGAAAAAGTGGAGGTCCTAGGATGGACCCTTGAGGGACACCAAGTTTGACAGGTAGGTGAGTGGAGAGAGACTTGTGCCATAGTACAGCCTGTTGTCTTATCAACGTAGGACTGGAACCACTTTATAGAAGATGTATCCAGTGAGAGGGATTTCAGTATTTTGATGAGAATTTGGTGATTTACCATGTCAAAAGCTTTAGACAGGTCAATAAATAGTGCTGAAGAAAGCTTGTTAAGATTGCGGTTTTTGTTGATACAATCTGTGAAGAAAAGAAGGGCAGTACTAGTGCTACGTGAAGGTCTGAATCCATGTTGACAGTTGGAAAGTAAATTATTTTGTGTTAGATGGTCAAGTAATTCTCTGTGAATGCATTTCTCCATGATCCTTGCCAAAGGAGAGAGAAGGGCAATGGGGCGGTAGTTGGAGAGTTCAGTGGAGTGTCCACCAGTAAATGTCCAACTTTTAAATACCAGTTAAATCCACAAGGCATACTGGAACAGCATAAGGAAGGCTAGGTTAGAGAATGCCATGGCCAAACATTGTAGTGAGAATCCCACTCACTCTTTTGTGTTTAGGGTTTTAAATCAAATTACATCAGATGTAAAAGGGGACCCTTACCAGTTACTGCTAGAGAGACAGGAATTGATTTGGCAGCTGTGGTTGAATTCCTACAGAGCTCCGGGTCTTAATGACAAGGTTTCTCTTTCGTGCATACTGAAATTAAGAAGTCTGCTGAGATAGAGCAATGGCCATCTGATGTTTGTGTTGACGGTAGTTGCACATACATTGGCGTGTGCTTATTTCCATTTGTCTACATGTTCGTATGACATTTAAGCAAGCATTATATTAACAGCATGTTTTTATAAATCTTGAAATGTGAACGTTGGGGTAACATTTCATGATTGTTTGATTTTTTTACTGGATTAGGTTTATTTTATATTAGTCTAAGTAGGATTTTTACATGTCCAGCATTTGAAGTTGTTGGTTTTTATTTAGTGGGTAATATTTGATTGATCGTGTATAAAAGTTTTTTATTTTTAACTTGCAGTCTTGTTATTTATGGTATAGTCCCTTTAAATGTTAATTAGTTTTAACATGTGTTTGTAAAGGGAGATGTATATATGGGTGTGGTGTTGTTTGCTCTTTTTGTCTGAAGAAGTTCGGCTGTCAGTTGAACGAAAAGCTTTGTGGAAATAAATTGTTGCTTAACAAGTTTGACTTCAGTTCTGCTCTTGCCTGGAGTTCCTCTGGAGATTTCTTGGTGTGTGTTCCAGTGTGCCTTGTGGATTTAAATGGAGTTTCTTTGGTATACCAACCTTTAAATTCAAAATAAGGAGAGCAAATTGTAAGCCACAAAAAATGCTTTAATGTTTAACTTAAATCATCGTGTTTTTGTCCGTACCACACGACTCCATCAGATAATAAAAACTCAGCAGGCATCCCCTCTTTAAATACCCTATAATTCCTTTAAAAACAATTATCCAATTAACTATTTTAATTCATAAAAACACAACACATAAATTGAAGTCAAGAATTTATGAACAATTGTTTGATATTCAGACCAGTGTTTTAAAAGTTTTTTTTTTTTTTTTTACATTTTGTTTGTTTGTGTAGTTAGATAGTAATTTTGTTCCAGAACAAGGCATTTTATGAATTAACATTAAAAGTCAGCATCAGCTAATCACAGTTGTGATTCAATCTCCACCCTCTCAGGGTGGGTTGGAGAGGAAGACGTGAGTTAAGACCAGGAGGTGTGTCTGAATGTAAGTTGCCAATCTAATGCATCTCAGCTGTTTCTGTTAAACAGATATCACCAGCCCTTGGATCTACTAATGCAACTTGTAACACTGAAAAGAGAAATTATGACCAGCATTTAGAGCAATATGTTTCATTAGAGGATTCTTCATATCTCTCAAGTGTATGTTACTTATGTGCTTAGAACTCCATTCTTCCAGCTGCCTATTCGTTTTACCAACATAAAACAAAGTACATTGCTGGCTGTGATAAGCTGATGGTGACTTTTAAATTCTTACACTGAGGAGAAGTTACTAGATCTAAAGAAGGGTGCAGCTATGTACCTGAAAGTACTTATCTTTTAGCTTTAACACCAGTTTTTATTTATTCATTTATTAAATTTTCGGTTTTAGAACTCAAGAGTTCATAGCATGTTTTAATGTTTTATATGCCTTGCCATGATGGCTGTGATAACGTTCACTATCCTGCAGTTTTATTTTTTGCTTTATCCACCTTTAGTAGCAGTGTTTTTATTCTTTGTGTACTATATATATATATATATATATATATATATATATATATATATATCTATGGGTCTCCTTCAAAACACCAAAAGACCAGAACATCTTAAGTGTTTTGAAGGAGACCAAAACAACAAAACTGCAGAACACCAAAAAGTGCGAAATTCAAAATCCCGGTGTTACAGGATTTTGATTACACGCTTTTGGTGTTCTGCTATGGGTGAGTATGCATGTGTAAGTGTATTTGTGAGGGGTAGTGCTGTGTGTAAATGTGTGTTGTGACTGTAGTGTGTGGGTGTGTGCTTGCCTTGTGTGTCTGTGCGATCTCGGAGTTAGAATATTAAAGTAGGGAGGTGCAGGGGGGCTTGCCCCCTTGCCTCTATGTAGTGTAGGTTGGTGTGGTTGGTAGTTTGGGGCAGTTGTGTATGTATTTGTGTAGGTTTTTTGTGTGTGCTATACTTAGTTGTTTTCGGTGTTGTGGGGTCTCTGTGTTTTGGTCTTCGTTGTTGTGAGGATTCGTTCTGAAGTAGACCCATATATATATATATATATATATATATATATATATATATTTCCCCTTCACAAGATCAAATGGATGGAAGCTCAAAATTCATAATCTCGAGACCAGAATCGCAATTTTTTTTTTTTTTTGACCCTTTCATATGTTCGAGTTTCTCTAAATTCGAGATTCTGGTTTTGAGTTTATGACTTTTGAGTTTAGAGTAATTCGATCATATGAAGGGGAACCAACGTGTGTGTGTGTGTGTGTGTGTGTGTGTGTGTGTGTGTGTGTGTGTGTGTGTGTAAACTACCCGGGCCTTTATAAGCTTAACAGTGCAATCCAGTCCAGTTGTGTCCATATGTATCCTGGGCATTTATTAGAAGGCAGTATGTTAGTTAGGAGTTGCTAGAGATTATGTGGGTTATGTTGATGTTCTTCGTGTTTCACTGTTGCAGTCATTACATTTGGGTTATCTGCTTGCAAGTAGCCCTCAGTCGGCCTGATTAACAAAGTCTTGGGTCCTGCGTTGGTTACTGTCTCTTCTTCCGTGACGTCAGGTCGTCAAGGGTATAAAACATGCAGCTGACATCATTACATCAGTCTTTCTTGCCGTGCGGTGCTCGAAGCAGAAGCAGTTCACAAGTGCCGGTCTGCTGACTCCTGAAATTTTCATTTTTGAGTTCCAGAACCGAAGTCTTCAACTAAAAGCTAAGCACCCTGTTCGGGAAATTTTTTCTTGCTGTAAACCGATGTCAGTAAAAGTAAATAATTGCATTTCTTGTGGAAAGCAAATACCTCATAAAGATTTTCATTCGTACTGTATTCCATGCCTAGGCCCTGACCACAACGTACCTCGCTGTTGGTTTTGTGCCTTATTTAAACTACAAACTATCCGTCGTCTGTATATTTGCGCTTCTAAATTTTTTGGTGCTCGGTTCAATTATCCTGATATGTCTTCGGTAAGCCATCCGACTACTGACATTCCGAAGAAACGCAAAGATAAAGACAGAGACAGGCCGCCCAGTTCTCCGGTACACAGTGAGGCACTTTTGCAGCCCCTGATCAGATTCACAGGCCACAACTGAGACCCATTCGGAGTCTGGTATGCTACGAGATGCTTCAACTGTGGAACTTGCTGATGTCTCTACCTTGGATGGGTCCGGAGCCGCTGTGCAGGCACCGGCTTCTGAGGGTGTATTCAGGCCTACTGACTTGCATATTAAACTGGTGCCATCTTCTTCTTCAAGGCCTAAAACTCAAACCATGCCTAGAAAACTGATGCCCAGACTGCATGGTCAGGCCTCTATGCGTAAAGAAAAAATGATAAGAATGACTGAAGACATTATTACTTTAACCAGGGAAGACAACCTTCCCCTCTAAGAGACCTAGGACTGAGTTTGCTTATGATACTTCTATCCAGGATTCTGAAATTTCTGTTTCCTCTGATGACCAGGGTATACCCTTACCTACCTATGAGGATTCTGATGCTGAGGACTTTATTCCCTCTGCCCCCCCCCCCCCCCCCCCAGAGGATTTCTCTTTTGGTGAAACCTTGCATACTCTCAGGGAGCTTTTTCGTTGGGAAAGTCAGGATTTCTCTTATTCTAAAAAGAGGCTTAGGGATTTCTTACTCCTGCCCCAGCACAGGCCTTTAGCTATACCTCCTGTACTGGACATTGTTGATGATGCCTTTTCGGAATCTAGCATGGCCCCTGACTGTTTACCTCCTGCTTCCAGAAAACCTGAGAGATATTACAGGGTTCCTGACTCTCACAAGTTCCTTTTCAAAAATCCTACTGCGGATCCTGAAACCATTTCACAGGGACCCAAGGGCATTAAAGCTACTACTGACAAAAATCCTACCCCCTCTGATAGAGACTCCAGGGCACTGGATAGATGGGGTAAGAAGGAATATACTTCTGCAACTTTGCCCATTAGGGCCTTGAATTGCCAGTTTCATACGTTGAAGTATCAGCTGCATATTATTGGATTGCTTAAACAGAAAATGATGACTCCTGATTGTGCTGAAAATAAAGATTTACAGGATTTTATGCATTCTGCTAAACAAGTTGGTAAACATACATTGCAATGTGGTTTTGATTCACTAGAGGCATCTTGCAGGGTTGCGGTAACTGGGTCTGTACTTAGAAGGCATGCTTGGTTTAAGGAGCAATCCTTTCCAGATCATGTTAAAGCGAAATTACTGGATGCTCCCTTAAATCAGGGCCACCTGTTTGGCAACAAGGCAGAAGATGTTCTTAAATGGAGGAAAAAGCTATATCTATGCAAACTGTTAAAGACTTTTTACTAGCACAACCTCCAAGATTTAGTAGGCATTGTCCTTCTAAGAATTGGTCCTTTCCTGTCTCTTCCAGACCTTCTCAGTCCAAACCCAGATCCAGCAGAGCACCCAGGCTTCAGTCCCAGGGGACGCACAAGACTAAGCAGTGGGGGGCCTCCACTTCCAAATCTGGGAGTAATAAAACTCCCCCCTATGGTAAACTGTCTCAATGACTTATTTTTAAAACTTCCAAGCACTTCTCGACTGACTGCCCTTTGGGGGGAAAAGACTGCACTTCATGCAAAGAACTGGGGACTCATTACCCAGGACAAATGGGTTTTAAATATAGTATCCCAAGGATACAGATTTCACTTCTACATGTCACCAACTCCAAGCTGTTGGCCGGATCTACCTCCAAAGCAGTGGGCAGAGGCCCAAAAGCAAGTGCTGTCTATCTCTTAAGCATAGGGGCTATTCAATTGGTACCAGAGGAGAAAAAGGGACAAGGTTTCTACTCGAGATTTTTCCTGGTACCCAGAAAAGACAATTCATGGCTTCCTATCCTGGACCTGCCTACTCTAAACATCTTTTTGGTGATTCCAAATTTCAAGATGCTGACTCTTCACCAGTTGCTTCCTATGCTAAGCAAAGATGCCTGGTTGGCAACCTTAAATTTAAAGGAAGCATACCTGCACATCCCAATCAGGGAATCTTGCAGAAGATACCTATGTTTCAAAGCAGGCTACATGCACTATCAATTTTCTGCACTGCCCTTTGGCTTATCTACTGCACCCAGGGTACTCACAAAGTGCCTAGCTCCAGTCATTGCATTTTGCAGGCAAAGAAATATTCAAATATACCAATACCTGGACGATTGTCTAATTCAGGCAGAAAACCAGGACATACTTTTGAATCATCTGGCTTTTGTACAGAGGGTGCTAACTTGTCTGGGGTACACCATAAACGAAAAGAAATCAAACCTGGTACCCTGTCAACAAATTATATTCCTGGGAGCAATCTTGAATACAACTTCCCAGATGGCTTTCCTCATGCCAGAGAAACAAATTCACTTGACAACCTACTTCAAACAAGTGGTCACAAAAACCCTGCTATCTGCAAGGCAAATACTACAAGCCTTGGGATTCATGGCCTCCTGCACTCTTCTAACTCCATATGCAAGACTGCATATGAGGAAACTACAATGGTATCTAAAAAGCCTATGGTGTCAATGTTCTCAGGATCTAGAAGCAATGATTCCTGTCATTCCTCGTCTATGCCTAGAGTTCCTTTGGTGGGTAGAGGCCTGCCACCAAAACAAGGGACTACCATTCACACTACCCCCTGCCACCCAAACCCTAACAACAGATGCATCAGACTATGCATGGGGGGAGGGGCGCACCTGGCAGGGAAGTGCATTCAGGGCAAATGGTACCCAATTCAAATGCACCTTCACATCAGTCATAAAGAAATGTTAGCTGTACCGAATGCTCTGACAGCCTTCAAGGACCACATTCTTCCAGGACAGTTAATGGTAAAGATGAACAACACCACTGTTATGTGGTACATAAACAAGCAGGGGGATACACATTCTTTACCCCCTCTGCAGACTAGTCATGGCATTGTGGAACACAGCCTTGAGCTACCAAGTACATCTACAAGCTCAATTCCTGCCAGGAAAACTAAATACACTGGCAGATGGACTAAGCATAACGCTCAGCCCAGATATAGACCTGTTTGCCTCCTCCCAGAACTATCAATTGGGAAAAATGTTGTGCAGCTGGAAAAAATGATTAGTTTATGCATTTCCTCCTCTACCTCTGCTCTCCAAAGTACTACTAAAGATCAAACAAGACAAACCAAGGATGATTTTGATTGCACCAGCCTGGCCACGCCAGCACTGGTACCCCTTTCTGTGCAGTGTGTCACTGTTGGCCCCAAGGCACCTGCTTCAGACTCCTACCCTGCTGTCTCAGCAGAAGAACCAGATTCTGCCCCCTCAGCTTCAAACACTGAACCTAGCAGCCTGACTAATTACCTAAGCTCTCCTTTACCATCCCTCAGTAAACCAGTGATGGATGTCATTTTAGAGGCAAGGAGGCCTAGTACTAGAAAATCTCATGCTGAAAAATGGAAAAGATTCTGTGCCTGGAACCAGTCTCAAGGGATGAGCACAGCAGTGCCCAATTTACCCCAGATTTTACAATACTTAACCGAGATGCTTCACAAGGACCTGTCTTTTTCCTCATTAAAAAAATTCACACCTCAGCCATTTCAGCTCATTACAACACAGAACCTCCCCTCTTCTCTCTTCCAGTGCACAAGCAGTTCCTCAGAGGGGCCAAAAAATTTAAGACCGCCCAGGAGAACTCCAACTCCAGCCTGGGACCTTAACTTTGTATTGGAGAAACTCACCCTTCCTCCTTTCGAGCCAGCTGCTACTGCAGATTTAAATTCCTTTCTTGGAAAAAAGCTTCCCTTTTAGCCATCACTTCAGCAAGAAGGGTATCTGGATTACAGGCCCTTATGGCAGTGGAGCTTTTCATCATCTTTCATGTGGACAGGGTGTCCCTTGGGACCAATCCCTCTTTCATGCCAAAGGCTCCTTAGATGTGCACAGACAACTTAGATTCTACTTGGACAGGTCTAAACCTCAAAGGAAATCCGAACAACTGCTGGTGGCATGTGCTGCAGGGACAGAGGGGAAGGCTATTTCTAAGTGACCTATCTCCAAGTGGATAGGCCATTGCATTCACTTCTGCTATAAGCACCATGGAAAACCTATCCCACGAGGGATCAGATCCCACTCAACCAGGGCTGCATCTACCTCTACAGCCTTTCTCAGAGGCGTACCTACCAGGGACACCTAGAAGATGCTACCTTGAGTTCTGTACATGCTTTCACCAATTTTTACCATTACCATTTGCCAATTTTCTCTAAATCCAGAGCCGGCTTTGCCACTACAGTTTTGCAGGGTCTTATAGCTGGTCCTAATGCTATCTAAATTCCTCCTCCCATCCTTAGCTTTGGGAATCTACCCAAATGTAATGACTGCAACAGTGAAACACGAAGAATGTAGTACAGTTGTGTACACTTACCATAAATGTAGATGTTCAAGTGTATTCACTGTTGCAGTCCTGGTTACCCTCTCTCCAGCCCCCTGACTTTGTTTGGCTATACCTCTTTCTCTCCTTTTCAATGCTTAAAAGCTTTTTGGTGTATTTGCTTTTTTGTTTAAGGTATATCCTTGTATATTTATAGATTTAATTGCCTCCCATTAGGGGGGCACCTGACATCTGGGGCAAGAAAAACTGATGTAATGATGTTGGCTGCATGTTTTATACCCCCTAACGACCTGACGTCATGGAAGAAGAAACAGCAACTGTTGCAGTACCCAAGACTTTGTTAATCAGGCTGACTGAGGGCTACCTGCAAGCAGATAACCCCAATGCAATGACTGCAACAGTAAATACACTCGAACATCTACATTTATGGTAAGTGTGGGCCAGACCTGGGGTGAATTTCTGATTTCCCACCCATTGGTCGAGGTTATGCTTAAAAAGGGTTAGGGATGGATTCTGCTTCACGTGGATGTAACACCTGTTCCAGAACATAGGGATCCTCTGACACACATCTGTCTCACCAGCATGTTCTATTTATATCACAAGCAAAATTTAAATCCTTGGATCTAGTAGTTCTGATGCTGTTCATTTTGCGGTTGTGCAAAAGGTCCATCAGAGCTAGATCCGAGGATCCCTTGTGTGCAAGTTATAGATTGCGTCTCTGTAAACTTGTAGGAGACAGAGTATAGAGAGAGGACTTTAAGGCAATCCATGTAGGAAAATGTTTTTATAACCTGGATTCTACTAGTAAGGACAGTGTGTTTATACCCTGGATTCTACTGGTAAGGAACCTTTGTTCTCTTGTGCTGTTGTATGTGTCTGGTCAGATGCATGCTGAAAGGGGCATTATACTCAATAGGTCTGATAAGTGCTGAGTAAAGTGGCACTATGACTTCCTTGGACCTGGATGCCATGACGTTGCTTATAAGTTGGATGACATAGAATGATTTTCTTACTACGTTGACTGCATGTTGGCGAAAGGCCAAATTACTGTCTACATATGTTCCCAGATCATTTACTACTTGTTCACCTCTAAGGGGTGTTTATCAATGGAGTAATTAGCCTGGGTGCCATTTTCCCAAATGGCTGTTAATGCATTTCTTGGAATTGAGTTTTAATCGTGACTTTGGCACTAGTCATTTGTCTGTGTTAGAGTCCCTTGTAAGATATTTCTGTCATGGCTGGAATCTATGACCGCTACCAGTTTGTAGTCGTCTGTGAACGTAGCCAGCTAAAGTCCATTAACATTAGTCTTTACCTACGAGAAGAGATGCCAAACAGGAGTGTTCCCAGCATGGAGCCCTGAGGTACCCCACTGGTGACAACTCTGTACTGGAGGTGGTATCACCAGCTCTGACTTCCTTGGTCCTGTCTGTGAGCCAGCTGGCAGTTTCCCAAGTTATGTAGGAATTTATGCCCAGTTCTGCGGGTTTGTCAGCTACACCTGAATGTGGTATTGTATCAAACACCTTAGCCAGATTCAGGTAGGCAGTATGCACAGGTTTCCCTTCATCCGTTGCCTTGGTAACCTTCTCAAGGAAGTCCACCAGGTTTAATAGGCATGATCTTCCCCTGACCAATCCAAACTGGGTTTGGGTTCAGTGTCTGAAGGTTGCCTGATCATTTCCATGATAGATCATTGACTTTGCATATTAGACTAGTCAGTCTAATATGTCTATGGTTTCTGAGGTCATTTGATAGTCCACCCTTGTGAAGTAGGGTGACCATTGCAGTCCTTCATTCTTGTGTGTGTATATACATTCACATACACACACTGGGCTGTGTAACGCATGTGCCAAAGACCTCAACCTGCACTGCAAGATCAACAACCCCTGCTAGCATAAAGGATTCCTAACCCAGCACATTGACTGTCTTCGGAATAAATTCCCTCTACAACTAAAACAAAATAATGCCCCCTATCTACTTTAAAACTAGACTCAACAACTGAATGGGGGACCATAACTTTATGCTTGTGTATAGTGAAATGGATTCATGTCAGTGATGCCCCACACAACTAATTTTGTGCGTGTGTGTGTGTGTGTGTGTGTGTGTGTGTGTGTGTGTGTGTGTGTGTGTGTGTGTACATACATATATACATTTTATATATATATATATATATATATATATATATATATATATACAGGTATATATTATATATATATATATATATATATATATATACATACAGATATATATATATATATATATATATATATATATATATATACATATATATATATATATATATATATATATATATATATATATATACATTTTATATATTAATATACCCCCTCATTCAGTTGAGTCTACTTTTAAAGTAGATAGGGCATTACTTTGTTTTAGTTGTAGAGGCAGCCAATGTGCTGGGTTATGAATCCTTTATGCTAGCAGGGGTTATTGATCTTGCAGTGCAGGTTGAGGTCTTTGGCACATGCGTGGGGTTGTTGATCTTGCAGGAGGTTGAGGTCTTTGGCACATGTGTGGGGTTGTTGATCTTGCAGGAGGTTGAGGTCTTTGGCACATGCGTGGGGTTGTTGATCTTGCAGTGGAGGTTGAGGTGTTTGACACATGCATGGGGTTGTTGATCTTGCAGGAGGTTGAGGTCTTTGGCACATGCGTGGGGTTGTTGATCTTGCAGTGCAGGTTGAGGTGTTTGACACATGCGTGGGGTTGTTGATCTTGCAGGAGGTTGAGGTCTTTGGCACATGCGTGGGGTTGTTGATCTTGCAGTGCAGGTTGAGGTGTTTGGCACATGCGTGGGGTTGTTGATCTTGCAGGAGGTTGAGGTCTTTGGCACATGCATGGGGTTGTTGATCTTGCAGTGCAGGTTGAGGTGTTTGGCACATGCGTGGGGTTGTTGATCTTGCAGGAGGTTGAGGTCTTTGGCACATGCGTGGGGTTGTTGATCTTGCAGTGGAGGTTGAGGTGTTTGACACATGCGTGGGGTTGTTGATCTTGCAGTGGAGGTTGAGGTGTTTGACACATGCGTGGGGTTGTTGATCTTGCAGTGCAGGTTGAGGTGTTTGGCACATGCGTGGGGTTGTTGATCTTGCAGTGCAGGTTGAGGTGTTTGACACATGCGTGGGGTTGTTGATCTTGCAGTGCAGGTTGAGGTGTTTGGCACATGCGTGGGGTTGTTTGACCTTGCAGTGCAGGTTGAGGTGTTTGACACATGCGTGGGGTTGTTGATCTTGCAGTGCAGGTTGAGGTGTTTGGCACATGGGGTTGTTTGACCTTGCAGTGCAGGTTGAGGTGTTTGACACATGCGTGGGGTTGTTGATCTTGCAGTGCAGGTTGAGGTGTTTGATACATGCGTGGGGTTGTTGATCTTGCAGTGCAGGTTGAGGTCTTTGGCATATGCGTGGGGTTGTTGATCTTGCAGTGCAGGTTGAGGTCTTTGGCACATGCGTGGGGTTGTTGATCTTGCAGTGGAGGTTGAGGTGTTTGACACATGCGTGGGGTTGTTGATCTTGCAGTGGAGGTTGAGGTGTTTGACACATGCGTGGGGTTGTTGATCTTGCAGTGGAGGTTCAGGTCTTTGGCACATGCGTGGGGTTGTTGACCTTGCAGTGCAGGTTCAGGCGTTTGGCACATGCGTGGGGTTGTTGACCTTGCAGTGCAGGTTCAGGCGTTTGGCACATGCGTGGGGTTGTTGACCTTGCAGTGCAGGTTCAGGCGTTTGGCACATGCGTGGGGTTGTTGACCTTGCAGTGCAGGTTCAGGCGTTTGGCACATGCGTTACGCAGCCCTTTGGTTCTCCAAAGATGGAGGCAATCATAAAAGGTCGAGACTCTCAGCCCTTGAAAACCTGAACAGTAATCATCTGTCAGGAGTCTGTATGAAGCAGAGAATAGAGCTGGCGCTTTTAATCTTTCAGTATCTTAGATTTTCTGTATATGGCTCAGTGAACATGAAGGCCTTATATCCATTTTCTTAATTCAGCCTTTCAAAAGTAAAAGTATCAAAGGAATTTGTGGACAGTGAAGCAATCCATGTGCAGGCTGCAACAAATGATGCCAAGTTTTAGTTTCTATGTGTTATCCCACCCCACCATGTTACCCTTACCATAACAGAAAGTAACTTTTCTGTCTGATGGTATATATTATCAACTCTCTTGTCTTGGAAAGCTATACTTTAGTCAATAAGTAGACACACAAACTTCTAGACTACATAAACATTAGCAAACCGGAGTAGATGATAAAATGCCAGCAAGGGGCAGAAATATATTGGTATCATCCTGAGAGACATCCCTGCCTGATGTGCTAAGCTAAACGTTGCACCCAGCCCTTTTCACTTTGACTATAATGCTGTGGCTTTTGTCATAAAACACCAAATGAATCCTGGTAATAATTTATACTGACTTTAATGAGTTTTCAGACTGCAACTATAGTGCCGTAAATGATCCCATTACTTCAGTCAGCTGAGACCATGTATTAGACCCCCTTGTAATCTACAGGTAGATCACTCGCATTCCTCTTTAATAGTTTAATAAAGGCATCATCACAATGAAACAATCAAAAGAAGCGACTCCTTATTTGAAATAAAACTTGGTATCAGGTTGAGTGATGATAATAAGGCCTTTTAGAAGACGTCCAAGAAATGAACCCACACTGTGAAAGTAGCCGACTCCAAATCCGACTTCAGACCAGTAACAAGTGGAGTACCACAGGGTTCAGTCCTGGGACCTCTCCTGTTTGGTATCTACTTCTCTGAAGTACAGGCTAACACAGAAGGCCTTTGGCTAACGAAGTTCGCAGATGACTGCAAACTAGGAGCCATAGTCGAGTCCCCAAATGATGTGGACTTTCTACAGAAGGACCTCACTGAGACAGATGCCTGGTGTCAGAGGCATGGCCTCAAGCTCAGTGCCAAAAAGTGCATTGTCATCCCCTTTGGTAAAAACTCTCTACCACATAAACGGCAGTCTACTTAACGCTGAATGTGTGATGAGACCTTGGGACCCAGGTGGACAGTAGTCTCTCCTTTGATAATCACATCGCCACAGTAGTGAGGAAATCCTTCTACATGGTGCACCTCATCACAAAAGGGTTCTCATCTAGGAAAAAAAAGAGGTCATTGTTCCCCTCTACTCATCACTCAATAGACCCATTATAGAGTACAACGCCCCTTTTGGAATGTACCTCACAAGACATCTGCAGCAGTTGGAAAGGCCACAGAAGTACCTCACAAAGAGGATTACTGGTCTCAAACAGATGCCCTACAATGACCATCTCAAAAACTCCAGCTTTACCCCATAGCATATCGCCTACTCCGAGGTGATCTCTGCCTAACATATAAAGCTATGTCAAACCCAGAGCTGTTGGACATGCTACACCTAAAGAAATCCCAATCCCTCCAAGCTACACACTGTAGGGACCTATACCTTGTCACCATACTAAACAGGACATGCTGGAGGGATAGATTTCTGTCCCAGAGACTTCCCATACTTTGGAACAAGCTACCCATCTATGTCAAGCAAAGTTCCTCATTAGCACTCTTCAAGAAAAATCTTGATGAGTGGATGGGAAATAGGAAATGCACCCTGGGGATCACTTCTGTGGCTCTGCTCAACAGGGACACAGGAAAATAACTTTCTTGGGTGGCGTAAGCCAGAGAACCTTGTTGGCTAGGCTTACTTAGGCCCTTGGACTGATAGCCTAGTACCTATCTGTGAACCTATGAAAGTAGAGGAGAAAGAATGCTGTGTGTTTAAATTGAAATGGATGTTCTTCATCTCACATTGCTGCAGTCCTTACACTTGGGTAGTCCGCTGTCCTCGGTCGGCCCGAATATCAAAGTATAAGGCTGACGTCGGTCAAGGCGCATTTGACTGACATCACATCAGGACGCCAGTACAAAATGCGCATGACCGGTCATATCCTCAGTCTTTTGGTTGCCGCTGTCGATGCAGAAGCAGTATTGCAAGTGCCGGTTGGCGTTCTGAAATTTTTCGATTCAGAGTTTCAAAGTTGGCTAAGTACCCGTTAGGAATATTTTGGTTTTTCTTGCCTCAGTGGTTAAACGGATGTCAGAAAAAGTGAATAACTGCATTTCATGTGGGAAACAGATACCGCATAGAGATTATCATACTTTGTGTATTCCTTGTTTAGGGCCTGAGCACGACGTTGTTGGGTGTCGCTCTTGTGCTAGATTCAATAAGCGCACTATAAAGAGGAGATTAGATTGTGCCAGGTTAGTCTTCGGAAGCGGTGCAATTATAAAATGCCGCCGGATGCTCCGGCCCGCTTCTTCGAAGAAGCGCAAGGACAAAGCAGTTAAGCCTAGGCTAGAAGAACCGTCCGTGCGGACGCCGGTTCTTTAGAGGTGTCGGTGGAGCGGTGGTTCCACGGAGGTTTCTTTGGATTCCAGGGAGAGACCTTGTTATTGCAGGATGTGGCCTCTCAGGAGGCAGGTCAGGGTGATGGGGCTTCTCAGGTTACTATACTCCCTCCCTGCCTAGGGTGGTTAGGCCCTCTCCTTCTGTTTCCAAGGCTTCTCCTAGAGGCAGGCCAGGTTTAGCTTCAGCTGGTGTCACCCCTAGTTCTTCTGGAACTGTGCCCAAGAAGCATATGCTTAAAATGGCAGAAGATTTGATTTCTTTGATTAGGGTTCTTTGCCCCCTCCTGATAAGAGGCCTAGGGTGGAGCCTGAGCTAGGGAGTTTTGAGCAGGCTTCGG
This sequence comes from Protopterus annectens, assembly GCF_019279795.1. Lineage (NCBI taxonomy): Eukaryota > Metazoa > Chordata > Ceratodontiformes > Protopteridae > Protopterus > Protopterus annectens. The sequence goes on from NC_056751.1 coordinate 759,658,126, forward strand.
ATGTTTCAGAGTCTTCGGCTGAAGACTTGCAGGAGTACTCTCCTTATTCTGATTCTGATGTGGATGATTCTACTCCTTCTGCTTCTCCTCCTGAGGATTTTTCTTTTCAGAAACTCTTCATTCCATGAGGAGCATTTTAAGTGGGAAGGTCAGGACTTCTCTGATTCCAGGAAAGGCTTAGGAATTTTTGTTTTACCCCAGCATAGGCCTTTGGCTATACCTCCTGTTTTGGATGTAGTGGAAGATGTTTTTACAGAAGCTTCTCTTAATCCTGATTGTTTGCCTCCTGCTCCTGTTAAACCGGATAGGTATTACAGGGTGCCTGAAGTTCATAAGTATCTTTTAAGAGTCCTAGGGCAGACCCAGAAACTGTTAGCCAGGGGCCTAAAGGTGTTAAGGCTTCTGTTGTCAAGAATCCGGTTCCTGCAGATAAAGAAGCCAGGGCCTTGGATAGATGGGGAAAGAAAGTTTATACTTCTTCCACTCTGGCTATGAGGGCTTTGAATTGCCAGTTTCACATGTTAAAATACCAAAACTATCTCCTTTCACAGTTGAAGTCTAAGGTTGATGCTCTGGCGGAAGGTATTGATTGTAAAGAGTTACAAGATTTAGTACATGTTTCTGAACAGGTGGGGAAGCATTCTTTGCAATGTGGTTTTGATGCTGTACAGGCCTCGTCTAGGGTGGCTGCCACTGGGTCAGTTCTTCGCAGGCACGCCTGGCTGAGGGATCAAAATTTATCAGACCATGTTAAAACAAGGATTTTAGATGCACCTTTACAATCTGATGTGTTGTTTGGTTCTCCTGTTGAGGCAGTTTTAAAGAAAATGGAAGACAAGGCTAAGTCTATGCAGACTGTTAAAGATTTTTTGCAGGTTCAGCCTCCAAAGTTTAGTAGAAATTGGCCTGCTAAAGGGTGGACGTATCCTTCTTATGATTCCCAGTCTAGGGGTAGATCTAGACGTGGTAGGGCAGAGCTCCGGGTTCTTTCAGGCCTAGAACAGGAGTTCTCCTGCACAGTCTTCTGGTGAGGGCAGGAGTCAGTCCTTTCGTAAACAGACCCAATGACCTACCTTTTCAGCTGCCAGAGCCTTCTCGACTGGCAGCACCTTTGGGAGGAAGGTTGGCACTTTTCAAAGAAAATTGGAGTTTAATTACCCAAGACAAATGGGTATTGGATATCATACACCAAGGTTACAGGTTTTATTTCCATACCTTGCCTCCTTTCAGAGGCATGCCAGACGTTCCTCCTCAACAAAGAATAGAGGCTCGCAAGCAAATTTCTCTGTTACTTCAACTAGGGGCCATACAGCCGGTCCCTATGCCAGAAGTGGGCCTAGGATTTTATTCTCGCCTGTTCCTAGTACCAAAGGGGAACACGTGGAGACCAATTTTGGATTTATCTATCCTCAACACTTATCTGGACATTCCCAAGTTCAAAATGTTGACGTTACAACAGCTTTTACCTCTGCTGGGCAAGGATCATTGGATGGTAACTTTGGATCTCAAGGAGGCTTACCTTCATGTTCCTATCAGACTAAGTTGCAGGAAGTATCTGCGTTTTGAGCTGGGACTTCTCACTATCAGTTCTCTGCATTGCCCTTTGGCTTATCTACTGCGCCCAGAGTGTTCACGAAAGTTCTGGCTCCAGTGATAGCTTTCTTCAGGCTAAAAGGAATACAGATCTATCCTTATTTGGACGACTGCCTGAGTCTGGCTCAAGGAAGGGAAGAGCTTCTTCATCATTTGGAATATGTGATAGCAGTGCTAAGATGCCTGGGGTATTCTGTGAACGAAATAAAGTCCAGTCTAGTACCCTCTCAAGACATGTGCTTTCTGGGCGTAAGACTGAATACAGCATCCCAGATGGCCTTTTTAACCCCGGACAAACAAAAGAATCTTTCCCTTTACTTCCATCAACTATCTCATCAGTCCGGGCTGACTGCAAGGACAGTCCTTCAAGCCTTAGGGTTCATGGCATCTTGTATTCTGGTGCTTCCCAATGCCAAACTGCATATGAGGAAGCTGCAATGGTATCTCAAAAATGTATGGACACAGCACTGCCAGGATCTGGACACTCATTCAAATAATACCTTGCATTCAAAAGGAATTTTTGTGGTGGGCTCAGGAATGTCACCTAAACAAGGGACTCTCTGTGACCCGGCCAGAGGCGAGTCAGATTTTAACGACAGATGCCTCAGACAAAGCTTGGGGAGCTCATCTAAATGGAAAGTGGATACAAGACAAGTGGCCTGCCAGACTACAACATCTACATATCAATCTGAAGGAGATGCTAGCAGTCCAGTTTGCATTAATAGCTTTCAAGGATTTACTTCTTCCAGGGCAGGTGTTGATTCTAACAGACAACACAACTGTCATGTGGTACATCAACAAGCAAGGGGGAACACATTCTTATCCTCTATGCAGGCAAGCAATGATTTTGTGGGAGACTGCTCTCAGTTTACAGCTCAATCTTCAGGCAAGGTTTCTGCCAGGAGCACAGAACTCCTTAGCAGATGTGTTGAGCAGACGAATTATGGATCCCCACGAGTGGAAATTGGATCCTCATGTATTTCAGAAATTGACAGTGTCATGGGGAACTCCAGACATAGATCTGTTCGCTTCTCCACTAAACCATCAGCTGCCAAACTTTTGCACAAAAAGGTTTCATCCCACAGCTTGGAAAGTGGATGCTCTTTCTTTCAATTGGAGCAATCTTCATGTGTATGCCTTTCCACCTCTGCCTCTCCTCCCAAAGGTACTTCTAAAGGTCAGACAGGACAAGCCAAGGATGATTTTAATAGCTCCAGATTGGCCTCGACAGCACTGGTACCCATTACTGAGGAGTCTGGTACGGAAGCCTCCATGGCCTTTGCCTTCGATTCCACACCTGTTGTCACAGGAGGACAGCCATTTGCTCAATGTCAAACTTCACTCTCTTCACCTAACAGCCTGGCATATTCTGTTTTGAACCATAGAGGGTCTCAACTTCCACAACAAGTTTTGAATGTGATTTTGGAAGCTAGAAGGCCTAGTACAAGGAAAGTGTACGCTGATAAATGGAAGAGATTTTTATTTTGGAGTGCAGCAAAGGATTTTGATGTTTCTGAGCCTAATTTAAGTGTGGCTCTTCAATATCTTACTGAGTTACTGGACAAAGGTTTGTCCTTCTCTTCTATTAAGGTTCATGCTGCAGCAATTTCAGCTCACTATGAATGTGACCCTCCATTGTTTTCTCATCCTTTGTTCAAGCAATTTCTTAGAGGGGCAAAGAATATAAGACCCCCACGTAGAGCTCCTACTCCTGCTTGGGATCTCAATTTTGTGTTGGAGAAACTCACTCTACAACCTTTTGAGCCTGCAGCTACTTCTGAGTTGAAATATTTATCATGGAAGACTGCCTTTTTGTTGGCCATTACCTCTGCAAGAAGGGTTTCTGAATTGCAGGCCCTTATGGCGGTTGAGCCTTTCTTGATTTTCCATAAGGATAGGGTATCTTTACGTACTAATCCTTCCTTTATGCCTAACGTGGTTTCTAGTGTGGTGTTAAACCAAACTATTCATTTGCCTACTTTTTATGCAAATCCCCAAAATAAAGGGGAAAAGATTTTGCACACTTTAGATGTACACAGGCAGTTGCGATATTATTTGGACAGAACTAAAGGGTTCAGGCAGTCTCAGCAGTTGTTTGTTTCTTTTGCTTTGAGTTCTCAGGGCAAGCCTGTGTCAAAACAAACTATTTCTAAGTGGATTGGGTTTTGCATTGCTTTCTGTTATTCCCATCATGGCAAGGAGATTCCAGCTGGGATTAGGCCTCATTCCACTAGGGCTACTGCCACTTGACAGCCTTTTGAGGGAGTGGCAACCAAGGATATTTTGGAGGCAGCTACTTGGAGTTCAGTGCATACTTTTTCTAGGCATTATCACCTACCACTTTACTCTAAATCCAGGGCTGGTTTTGCCACTGCTGTTTTGCAGGGCATTTTGGCAGCTCCTGTTTCCTTGTAGTTTGGCCATCCTCCCTTACCTCTGCTTTGGGATTCTACCCAAGTGTAAGGACTGCAGCAATGTGAGATGAAGAACATAGTACAGTTTTGTACCTACCATAAATGTAGATGTTCAAGATCCACATTGCTGCAGTCCAATTTACCTCCCTCCTTCCCCTCTGTAGTTAGAGGTGGTTGTGTGGGTTGGGTTGTAAATATTGTGTATATTGTATATATTGTACATATAATTAGTGCAAGGGTGGTTGGTTGTTTGTTTGCTGTCTTTTGGTTTTGACCTTTATTTTTAGGGTCTTCTGACATCTGGGGCAAGAAAAGACTGAGGATATGACGTCGGTCATGCGCATTTGTACCCTGACGTCCTGATGTCAGTCAAATGCGCCTTGACCGACGTCAGCCTTATACTTTGATATTCGGGCCGACCGAGGACAGCGGACTACCCAAGTGTAAGGACTGCAGCAATGTGGATCTTTGAACATCTACATTTATGGTAGGTACAAAACTGTACTTTATCACTGTAACATTCAGTGTGATACAGTTAACACATTAGCATACTTTAGATCTTCTTTATATATATTGTTTGTCAGGTTTTCTATACTTGTAAATGTAAACCATCATTATTTATATACCCTGTATTGTTTTGGTACGTTTGTGATGTAACCACCTGGTCTGAGAATGTAATTGGTCATTGTTTGATCAATGTCCTCTTGAGTGAACACATTTAAATAAATAAATAAAAGTGCATAGTTGGGGCACATTTCATGACAAAAAGATGAACCCCACCATTCTTCTTCACTGTAGCATGATATCACCTGAAATTACATCAAAAATGCTTGCCTCTGCTCTCAGTGTGGTTAGGAAGAGATAAGATATGAGGATGTTTAATCTATGTAGTCAAAAAAATTCGTAGTAAACCCACTAACATGCGTTCTGAATAGATCAGTAAAAACTGGCATTGGCGCAAGTTGTTCTAGTCCCAAATCTAGAAGGGAGGGTCTCTTACAAACCCTAGTAATTAGACTAATCAGCCTCAAAAGGCATATTGTGCAAGAAGATGGAGAGAATCATCATGGAGCTCGTTTAATCAGACGGAGGAAGCCCCCTCCTTCATGACCGTTACATTTAACTCCATTACTCCTTCATGACCATTACATTTAACTCCATTGCAGTTTTGTCAGTGGCAGTTTTTGTATGCTTAACTGTGTAGCTTTCTTTGAGAGTGGATTGCCTATCCTACAGAAATTTTCTGTAGCTTACCTCGATCTGACAAAAGTATTCAGTAGTATACCTGTGCTAGAATCATACATTAAGTTAGTAGCATAAAAGTAAATGGTTTTCTAGCTGACTTGTCTGTTTGTATGTGCCAGGTAAGAATAGGAGGACCCGTGCCCTCATCATACCATCACCAGTGGACACCCAAAGTCCTCTGTCTTGGAGCTTCTGCTTTTTGGCTTTTGTTTCAGTTGTCAGAACTATCTCCAGTGCCTGGGGTTGTAAACATGCAGAAGACTGCAAACTTGGGAGCTTTGTCATTAATTTTTCTGATATCATCTCATTCCAAAAACATGCATCTAGAGTCTTTCTCCCTGGGCCTCAGCTGAAAATGGGCTCTGTGCTAGTCGGACTTTCCTGGTAAACAAATTTTAAAATAAAAATAAATGGCAAAATGTTACACAGAAATGATGCAGCAAAAATTATTTTGCCTTTAGTGTTGAAAAATGCATCAGTACATAATTCTGCACCCCCCCCCCAATCAGCTTTATGTGCTATTGATTGGTAGCATTTAAAAACAAACTGAATAGTAAATGGAGAGTCCTTGCAGACTTCAGTGTTATCCCCAAAACTCCTCATACTTCTTCTCTATACCATACCACTTCTTATACAAACCTCCCACCTCCACCTCCATACCTCAACTATTCAAATCACTTCTACAACATCTCTGCCTCTCTTATCACTATTCACCCCACCTCTCTATTAACTTTAAAACTCTACCAAATCCCCTCAAATTTCTACAAACCTAAACCCACATCCCACCCTCCATCCCTAACCAAACTAACTCCTAAAAAACGTATTCATCTTCTCTCATACCTCTTCTTAGCAGGCGACATTCACCCTAACCCCGGTCCAAACACTTCTCAAACTAATAACCATAGCTCCAACAACAAACCTATTCATAAAGACCTCAAATTCCTCACTATCAGTGCCCAAAGCTTAACAAATAAAATTACCCTGTTTCATGCCTGGATCAACCATAACTCACCAGACATAGTAGCCATCTGTGAAACCTGGCTAAAACCACACATAACTGACTCAGAATTCCTTCCCCCTTGATTTCAATGCCTCCAATCAGACCACCTAAATAAAAGAGGTGGTGGAGTAGCACTAATTTACTCTAATCATTTATCTATTACTCCCTTCCCAAATCCTATCCCATCCTTTAACAATGCTGAACTAGTGATTGGCATGCTAAAATTAAATAACTGTAAAAGTATCTGTATCATCTCCCTTTACATTTCCCCTGGTAATAACACCAATACCTTAGAAGACTTCCTCTCCTGGACCTGCACTAATATTAAACAAGAAACTTACATAATGGGAGATGTAAATATTGACTGGCAAAAAATCATAGATCCCAATCCCACCTTATCAATTAATCCCTTCAACTTTACTCAACTTATTCACACCGTCACCAGGCCCAACAAGACTAACCACCCAGGCTCCATCCTAGACTGGATACAAGTGCCCTACCCAAATAAAATCACTACATCTGGTGTCACTCCCGATCCATTAGGAGACCACCTCCCTGCTTTCACCCACAGAGCCACTTCCTCTTCCCCATACTCCCACCACCTCCTACAAACCCGTAACCTAACTAACTTTAACCCTTCTACCTACTCTGACTCCCTTAAGCTCACAAACTGGAACCCACTAAAAACCTTACATCTAGACAAAGCCATAGACTTCTTCAACTCTACATTCCTTTCTGTCCTAAACTCCCTAGCTCCAACATGAGCCAAAAGAGTTAAAGCAAAAACAGCCCCTTGGCTTAAAAAAGCTACCAAGAAAATTATGCAACAAAGAGACAAATCTTGGAAAAGCTATCACCATCATAAACAGCCTGAGCTGTTACTAAAATACAAACAGCTGCGAAACCTAGCCAAAAAACAAGTCATTAAAAACAAAGAATCCTATTACAACCACCTACAAATAAATCATACAAAGAACCCCAAACAATTCTGGAACTCTATAAACACCCTTCTCAAGCCTGGTACCACAAATAACCCATGTCCTGACACTAGCAAATCTGACCAAGAAATCGCCAAACTATTTAACACCTTCTTCACCTCTCTTCCCTTGCTGAGTTGACCAAAACCTTCCCCAATAACATCCCCCTACCCACCTCCTCCCTAGCTTCCACACCATCTCCTCCCTCTCCCCCTATTTCTGAACTTAAACCTGTATCCACCAACCTCATAAAAAAACTTCTCTATAAACTCAAACCTTGCACCAATGCTCCTGACAACATTCCCTCCTCCTCCTTAAAAATTGTCTCTGTTAATATTCTCTCCCTGTCAGCATATTGATTAATAGATCTACTCGAGTCATATGTACCAAAACTATGGTGTTCTGCTTTTATTCTCCCACTCCACAAGGGTGGCAAAAACTGTAGCTTCTCCAACTTCCGCCCCATAGCTATCCTCTCTCCCATATCTAAACCTCTCGAAAAATGCATTCACATACAGCTCATGCCATTCCTAATTGAACATCAACTGCTCTCTCCTACCCAACATGGCTTCCGCCCTGGACACAATACCATCACAGCCCTTCTTTCCTTTTTACACTCTTATCAATTCAGCCCGGGATTCTGGTAACTTAGTTTCATCTATTCTATTAGATTTATCTAAAGCTTTCGATACCATCTCTCACGCCCATCTACTAAACCATCTATCTAACCTTAACATCTCCCCAAAAACTCTTCCCTGGTTCTCAAGCTATTTTTCTGACATGTCCCAAGCAGTGAAATGGGGCCAATCCTCTTCCACCTTCCTCCCAACATCCACAGGAGTTCCCCAAGGTTCCATTCTTGGTCCTCTGCTATTTAACATCTTCATTAATGATTTCCACAATGCCATTCCAAACACCAAAATTGTCCAATATGCAGACGACTCTACTCTGATCTGCTATGCCTCCAACCAAACTGAACTCAAGTCTCTAACTCAATCTGCCTTGTCAACCACTGAAAAATGGATGCTCCAAAACCACCTCTCACTTAACGCTAACAAAACTAAAATCCTCCTATTCACTCCCTCCAAAGCCATTCCCATTGATAAAAACTCATTTCAAATTACCAGCCTCAACAACTCTATCATTGATATTGTTCCCTCCGCCAAACTCTTGGGGGTCACCATTGATGAACACCTAAAATTCAATACCCATATCCAGCTTAACATCAAGAAAACCCACATAAAACTCTGCCTACTCTACAGGAATAATCACTTCCTCTCTCCCTCCGCTAGACTGACCCTGGCCACTACATATCTTCTCCCATCTCTTCTATACGGCGCTCCACTACTTACTAATCTATCTTCCACTCTCACCTCCAAACTAGAAGTATGCTACAACAAAATCTCCCTCCAAACTAGAGGTATGCTACAACAAAATCTCCCGGTTTGCCACAAAAGCAAAAGCCTCCTCTCACCATTGCTCCTCCCTACTAACTCTAAACTGGCTTGAACTCCCAAATCAACTAGACTTCCTCCAAATTGTCTCAGTCCACAAGTTAATATTTCAACCCACCAGCTGCCCTTCTTTATCTAATATCCTCCTACCTTATAGCCCCCCAAGACCCCTTAGATCCACTCATCAAAACCTTATTACCATCCACAAACCCTAGCGCCCTGCTGGTCAACTTTTACTCTCCCACACCCTAGCTAAAAAATGGAACGCCTTGCCCTCCACTTTGGGGGCCTGTGACAACCTAAACACCTTCAAAAGACTACTCCACTCCTACCTATTTCTTCACAGAAAATGTAACTGCAGTCCTCTCCCCACACCTCCCAACCTCCCCTCTTCCTTTTCTCCTGGTTAACCTTCTTCCCTTCTAAACCTCTCACTTATACCCAGGCTATAAACTATAACCCATCTCCACCCAACCTCTCGCCCTATGCTTCTCATCCCTCCCTTCATAATTACTTTCTAGCATCTTAGCCACTAAGTATTGCATACCTTTTCTTTCCAATACCTGACCCAGTATAAAAAAATGTACAACTACATATTGAATGCAATTTATATGAATATTTTCCTATTGTTATTTCAATTTGTTTATGTAATTTACAATGTGATACTTTTATATGTCATGTAACTTGTTGTGCGGAGCTTCGCTGCTTAACCAAAGTGAAAATTATATACTTTATGTAACTTGTTATGTGGAGCTTTTCTCCCCTTGCCTCCACTGAGAATGGGCTCTCGAGACCAGTGGACCTCCCCGGTCACCAAACTGGAATAAATAAATAACTAAATAAATAATTAAATAAATAAACCTGTTCCTCCATGGGGTTGACAGCCACAACAGATAATTATTTGTAACTTGTGTATACGTTAGACTAAAGGAGCTCCTTCACTTGTCTTCACTAGAAAATGTGTTTTACTCCTAAAACAGTTTAGTGCTTCCATCCTGCAGCAGCAAATGGATTTTATCAAAACCATTAAAAACATTCTCAACCTCTCTTTAAAAAACTAAGACTCAATCATGTGATCAGCATTAGCCAATCAGCCAAGGAAGCATAACATTAATACTGTAATAGAGATTTCATCAGACATTTCTACCAGCTGCAGTAGAAAAATGTCCAAATGTGGGATGTGCAGACAATGTAGGTGGACAATCCCTGGCCTTTATAGATGCAACTGCAACACCAGAGCAGTAGTATATTGTGCAAAATGTCTGCCTTGTGATGCATATTATGTTGGGATATTGGAGAATTCCCATAAAGGAAGGATTTATGAGCATGCTGCAGCTATTAAGGAGAGTGATGTTAACAGTGCACTATTTAAACATTCTCTCATTTGCCCAAACTAAGTGCAAGAAGCTTTTTTTGTGTTATTTGCAAAATGAACATCTCTGAAAGGGAGATCCTCAGAAATGCAGACCTGACTGAAAAACATTGTTTCCAGGAATCAGTGACAGTGTTTCCATATTGCCAGTCTTGTAACTAAAATGTCTGAATATTAAGTATAGATAAGTGTATGTTTATATAATGGTACACAACAATGTAATTTAAGGGCTTTTTCACTTTAAATTTTTATGCATGCTAATTTTATTTGATTTGCTAATGCTGGTCATAGGTTCATAGGTTAGTACTAGGCTAACTGCCCTTGCAAGCCATTTTAAGCCTAGCCAATTATCCCTTGTGAGACTCAAACCCTGCACCTTGAGTTTGTAAGGCAAACACCTTAACCATTTGGCCACCCTCCCATGATTCTTTAAAGTGAGAGGTTGAAAATGTTTTTAATAGTTTTAATAAAGTCCATTTGTTGTAGGATGAAAGATATCAGCTGGTTTGGAATACGACACATTTTCTTGTGAAGGCTAGTGGAGGAGTTCTTTTTGTCCTTAGAAATGTGTTTCACCTTGGCTGTGGATCATTTTGCTACTTTATACATTTGACCAGTTGTAGAATACCACCCCCCAAATTGTTAATTACTCACATTCCATCTGATGCAGATGAAGAATGTATAATGGTTTCCCAGAAAATCAAATGGTTTGAAAGCCTGTCTTATAGACAAAGATGACAGGAGCTTTATTTCTTTCTTTCTGTATTGTATTGCATTTTAGAGGAGACCTATGCTAGGCATACAGAATATTAAAGGACCCTTTACTGTTTGAAGCCCTTTGTTTAGAATTTCTTCCTGACCTGAATGAAAGATGACATGCACCCTCCTTCAGAAGTTGATATAAACCATACAATGAAATGTGACTCCTTCATATCTCAGATACCCTTATTTAAATGCAAGATGCTACCTGTCTCAACCCATCAACCTATAACTTTAAGAAGGAACTGGATGATTATGCAAGCACCAGTAAGTTCCAACATAGAATCTGGACAATATGCTTCTCAATGGCCAGTGAACCTGTGAACTAATTCTTAGTCCTCCTGTGGCAAGGAAAAATGTGGTTTAGGTCCTTTTGATGAAGCCCCTTCCAGAACAAGAAAGGGAGGTCCACAGTGGTTATGGCAAGAACTTTTTGCCCAACAGGGCTTGTCTTTGCTCTATACCTTCTACATGAAGGTTCCAGGAGCTCTCTCTTCCCAAGTGATATGTGGTTTAACTTGAGGAGAAGCCTACCATGCAGAAACTTTAAGATGACAGAACTACTGGATCTTTATTGAAGTTTTTTAAGCTATCGGATTGTAAGAGTGTATCAGATGTGTTAATTCTTGAAGACTATTTCTGTGGAGCTACAGAAGTGAGTCTATTCTGGTGAGGTAGGGAAGGATATTTTTAATGAATATTTTATTAATATCTGGAAACTCTTATGTATTTGCCTCCATTATATCCCAAATGTAGTTCATTATGCAACTTGACTGCTGTGTTTTGTATAGACTTTGCTTTATATATATGTGAATGTGTGCATGCATGCATATAGATTTGTGCCAGACCTGATGTTTGGAAGGATAGTCTCCATTATAACAGACCAGAATCCCAGACCTCTCCAGTCAGTTTGCAGGTGATTCTTTCTTGTCTTAGACACTCTGTGATTTGGGCCTCCATATTCTATGGTCAGAGTGCATATGTCAGCTGTGTATGCTCATACTGAGTTTACAAGGTTGGGAGATTGGCTCTATACCAGTTGGTGATCAAGTCCTCAAAGGTTTTCTGTAGCTCTACCTACATTTGAAGAAAACCTTGCCTTCATGAGATTCAAATTTAATGATTGATTGCCTTTCCCATACGCCATTTAAATTTGGTGGTCCAGCGGCATAGAAGTTCTCGTCTTTGGCAACAGCTTTTTCTGGTACCATCAACTCTGTCCACAGAACTGCAGACTGTTATATGTAGGGAACTTTATCTGGACTTTTGCAAAGGCTGGATGTCTCTTATGATTGCTGTGCATTTCATTATGAATCTGGTGGAAATATTTTTGCAAGTGGCAGAGCCCCTGCACCTTCCTATGGTGCATGTGCCTCCACATCCCCTAAATGTACATCCTAAATGCAGGTTGTATGGTCCAAGGGAAATGTAATCCATTCATGCACCTGTGCTTGTATCTCTGCGTTAGACCATAGTCTTGCAGCCTTGGATTTAGAGTATATTATAACAGGGGATGTTGGACTCTGCAACTAAATCAGGAGGTGCAGAATGTTGCCCTCCAAGTGAAATAACCTTTGTTTGTATCTGGCTTGTCAACTCAGTGTTGTATACTTTTGCTTGTGTAAACTGTGACAGCCTTCCACTGGACCAGTAAACAAAGATCCTCAGTCCTCACCACTGGCACCAATGGGAGAGGAACACTGGAAGGATAACAAGTACACGCACAGTATTTCCAGATGCAGCTCTCCACATCAAGTGCATTTTCCCTTAAGAGCACACAGAGACCACAGTCAGCCCGGGGCTGGTTTCGCCCTCTTTCTCCAGATCCCCAGTAAGATTCCCCATTGGCACAGCTGTAGAGTTGAGTACTTAGCCAGGGTTCAAAGCCAAGTCCTTCAACTAGTGTTTCATATCCCTGCCCAAGTAGCGGACACACACACCCTGGGAGATTTGTTTTACACACACACACCTGGGAAAGGCTGGCACAGGTTTACTAGCTATGCCCATTTCTGCCCAGACTATAAGGTAGTTACCACTGCCACCAGAACCCCTTAGCAGCTACTTTAAGGGCCTTTACAAAGAGTGTCCAGACTTACTGTGTAATGTTAATATCAACACAAATGGTAGTTTGACCAAGAGCAAGGCTATTAGGAGTGGCCCACACAGTGTCACCAAATAAATATGTAAGTACTCTCAAAACTTAAATATCTCTATACACATCAGCCATAATGAAAGGTTAAAATATATTTAGTAATAAATAATAAGAACAAGACAATACTAAATATATATTCACAGTGATCGAGTTCAAAACCACAGGAAATATTTAACACAGCATTGTAGGACAGTCTCAAATAAATAAAAATGTTTAAACTAAGCTTTACTATATTCCTGATTGAATCTAAGAAATTGCACTATAATCTAAGAACTTACTAATAGTGCAAGGCAGGTGTGGTGAATGGATCTTCTAGTTGTTGGCAGGTCCAAGACAGAATGCAGAATGCTCTGTTTCACTAGGAGACTTCTCAAAATAATATCTCAAATATTACTGCTGGGATAGCTTGCAGGATGACATGACTCGTCATCTGACTACTATTATTTCCCATGCCAAAACCCCCTTTGCTAGAAGCTGGCAGCACTTATCATCTACCTGTAAAAATATACAGACACAGGCTTTTCCTCAGATCTTTGGCAGATGCTGGAAGTCATAAAACAATTACATTCCTTCATACTTTCAAGACTAGTAATTAGCTCACCATAAAGACAATATGGAAAACTTCCTAGTACAGACTTTGTCTCTTGCTGCATTGAGAACTGAAAGATGCCATCTTTTATGGCCTAGCCTATAAAGTAATTTAATTTCAGATATTTTTCTAAACTTTACTAGACTGAGATTAACCTCCTGTATTCCAGTTTCTACTGTTAAAATATATACATTTAAACAGTTACAATAGTGCATCTACATTTCTTTTCTTTTCCCGTAGGGCACGGTGGCTCCATTTCAAACACAGTACTCTACAAATACCTTTTCAACATGCACGTCTGTACAAGCAGTTATACACGTGACATATAGCTGTAGTACATTTGTAACACACGCATCTTTTATAAATAATTTTGATATTTACCAGTGATATATAATTATTTACAAAAATTCCAGATAGCTGTACTATCAATATCTCCTTTCTTCTCACTTCTTCCCCCCCTTAGGTTCATAGGTGTGTACTAGGCTAACAGCCCCTGGAGTCTATATAAGTCTAGCCCAAGAAGATTCCCTGGCATCATGCCGCCCAAAGTTAGTTCCCAGTGCCCCTATCAAGCAAGGTCACTGAAGTGATCTCCGGGGTGAACTTCCTATTGCCCACCCACTCGTCAAGATTTCTTTTAAAGAGGGCCAGTGAAGTGCTCTGCTTGATGTGAATGGGAAGTTTGTTCCAGGGTATGGGAAGTCTCTGGGTTATGAACCTGTCCCTCCAGCATGTTCTGTTTATTGTGGTAATGAGGTTAAGGTCCCTGGAGCATGTGGCATGGAGGGATTGGGATTTCTTTAAATGTAGCATATCTAGCAGCTCTGGGTCAGACATGGCTTTGTAGGTCAAGTGGAGATCGCCTCTAAGTAGGCGATAAGAGACAGAATATAACTGGAGTTTTTTTGAGTCTGTTCATATAGGGCATGTGTCTAAGGCCTAAGATCCTCTTAGTGAAGTATTTTTATGGCCTTTCTAGTTGTTGTAGGCGTCTAGTGAGGTACATACCAAATGGGACATTGTATTCTATAATGGGTCTAATGAGGGACGAGTAGAATGGGATTATGACCTCTTTCTTCCTGGATGAACACAACCCAAGGGACACATAGCCCACAAACTCAGTGTGCCACTTAGTCATAGGTGATGCTATAGTCAGGCACACTGATGTTCCACTCACCAGGCTAAACAAGGAGAATGTTACTGTCAGCTGCCTGTCAGGTGCCAGGATCTGCCACATAACGCATGCACTCAGGTCACTCCACAACAAGTACAAATATGACTCTGTCATTGTCCATGTTGGTGTGAATGACCAGAGATGTACCTCCTTGGACTACATGAAAAGGGACATGGAGGAGCTGTCCGATCTTGTAGCCCAGGCAGGTATGACCCTAGCCCTGAGTAGCATCCTGCCATCACCCAGAATGATACCGCAGTACAAGGACAAAATGATTGACTTCAACAATTGACTAAGCTTCTGGTGTCATTCTAAGGGGATCCAGTATCTGTCTGCCTGGGATGACATGATCGACAAACCACGATGCTTTGCCAGAGATGGCATGCACCTCTCGCCCCTGGGATTCCGGATACTGGCTAAGGCTCTAGCCACCCCTATAGTGCCTTTTTTAGGCAAGGTTCAAATGACAAATTCACCACCCTAACAGGTACAGGCAAGAAGAATCTGAGGGTATTGCTACTCAATGCTAGAATTCTAAACCTAAAAATGCACTCACTCGAGGCACTCCTTAAAATGGAGAACATCGACATCTGTGCAGTGACAGAGACCTGGTTCAAGGCTCCAGAGAGTACCCCTGCATTACCAGGCTATAATTCAGACCACACCTTTCGGCCACCTAACCTAGACCGAAACACTAAAGGTGGAGGCGTGTCCATATTCATTAAGGATATCCACACCTCCAAGCTAGTTGCTCAGCATAATGCATCCGTGATTATCCAAGTGCAACTAACTCTGGGCAAGACCGCAATCCAAATTGTAGCTTGCTACAGATCCCCCACCATGCCCCAGTATTCCCACTCCTCATTTCTTAATACACTGGAAAATATTAGGGTACAACCTAACACCCTAATAATGGGCGATTTCGACTACCCTACCATTAACTGAGAAAACTACTCATGTACCAACTCTTGTGCTCAACGTTTTCTGGAATTCATAAATTCCAATGCCATGGATCAACTTATCCACACCCCCACCAAGGGCAGCAATATCCTAGACCTGGTTATTACCAACATGGGCAACCGATGCTCCACACCAGAGGTCAATTCCTCGTTGGTCAGATCCGACCATAAGCTAATCACCCTAGACATCTACATCCCTCCCCTACCCCCATTAGGGAAACCACAGTAAAAAATTTCTCCAAAGCCAACTTCACGCTTCTTAAGACAGAAGTGGCAAATTTCACGACACCCATGCTGACAGACAATACAGGTATGACTGCTGAATCCTACACAAATGCACTTTATAAGCACTTACACGAGTGCATGGATCGTGCAGTCCCTAACAGAACCAAGATGCTATCCTCAAAAAAAAGGAAGCCAATCTGGTGGTCCCCTGCCATAAACAAACTCTACAACAGAAGAAAGAAACTGTTGCAAAAAAAGAGTAAAATCCCATGATTGGAGAAACTCCCTGGTCGGCCTCAGTAAGAAGCTGAGATCCCTCATAAAATCCTCCAAAGCTAGTTATGAAAACAAAATCGCCACCGACTCTAAAGACAACCACAAAGCATTCTATAGCTATGTCAAGAATCTCTATGGCAACACTCAGATCTGCTCTGAGTTGCAGCACAATGGCACTAAATATACAGAACCAACTGATATTGCCAACATCCTGGCAGATAGGTTCAGTGTTAACTTTACCCCCCTGTCATCCCCTAAAGGGCACATCTCTATACCAGAAGAATGCAAAGTTCCTGTAATCACAGCTGCACAGGTAAAAAACACACTATCCAAAGCCAAGAACACAGCATCCATGGGACCTGATGACATCCCAGGCTGTGTTCTACATGAACTACCATGTTCAATCATAGCCTCACCTCAGGCTATGTGCCCACTGAATGACGCACAGCAACAGTTATCCCACTCCACAAAGGGGGAGCCACCACAGACCCCGGAAACTACTGCCCCATTAGCCTAACGAGCCTGGTCTGCAAGGCTATGGAAATTATAAACAATGACACTGGTAATCTCCAAACTCAGGACCCCACCCAGTTCGGGTTTGTAAAAGGCAGATCATGTCTCCTAAACTTGATAGACTTCTTTGAAGCAGTCACCAAAGCCGTAGATGAGGGTAAGGTGGTTCACACAGCCTATCTAGATCTTGCCAAGGCTTTCGACACTATCCCCCACTCTGGAATTATAGATAAACTCACTAAACTAGGTATAAATCCCTATGTCACAAGATGGGTTGCCAACTGGCTCACTGACAGAACCCACACTGTGAAAGTAGCAGACTCCAAATCCAACTTCAGACCAGTGACAAGTGGAGTACTACAGGGTTCAGTCCTGGGTCCTCTCCTGTTTGGTATCTACTTCTCTGAAGTACAGGCCAGCACAGAAGGTTTTTGGCTAATGAAGTTCGCAGATGACTGCAAACTAGGAGCCATAATCAAAACTCCAAAAGATGTGGACATCCTACAAAAGGGCCTCGCTGGGACAGATGCCTGGTGTCAAAGCCATGGCCTCAAGCTCAATGACAAAAAGTGCATTGTCATCCCTTTTGGTAAAAACTCAGTACCCATGAACTACCACATAGGTGGTAGTCTCCTTAACACTGAAAGTGTGATAAGAGACCTTGGGACACAGGTGGACAGTAGTCTCTCCTTTGATAATCACATCGCCACAGTAGTCAGGAAATCCTTCTACATGGCACACCTCATCACAAAAGGTTTCTCATCCAGGAAAAAAGAGGTCATTGTTCCCCTCTACTCATTACTCATTAGACCCATTATATAGAGTACAATGCCCCTTTTGGTATGTACCTCACAAGACATCTACAACAACTGGAAAGGCCACAGAAATACCTCACAAAGAGGATTACCAGCCTCAAACAGATGCCCTATGCAGACCGTCTCAAAAAAGTGCAGCTTTACTCCGTTGCATATCGCCTACTCAGAGGCGATCTCTGCCTAACACACAAAGCTATGTCAAACCTAGAGCTTTTAGACATGCTCCACTTAAAGAAATCCCAATCCCTACAAGCTACACGGTCTAGGGACCTAAACCTTGTCACCACAATAAACAGAACATGCTGGAGGGATAGATTCCTGTCCCAGAGACTTCCCATACTCTGGAACAAACTACCTATCTATATCAAACAAAGCTCCTCATTAGCACTCTCCAAGAAAAATCTTGATGATTGGATGGGAGATAGGAAATTCACCCCGGGGATCACTTCTGTGGCTCTGCTCGACAGTGGCACAGGAAAATAATTTTCTTGGGTGGCGAAAGCCAGGGTACCTTTGGCTAGGCTTATATAGGCCCTAGGGCCACTAGCCTAGTACCTACCTATGAACCTGTGCGAAATCTTTTGTAATGAAATGTGCTACATAGAAGGACTTTCTGACAACAGTGGCAATCTGGTTATCAAAGGAGAGGTTGCTGTCAACCTGAGTCCCCAGGTCTCTTATCACACCTTCAGTGTTTAGTGGACTACAGCCTATATGGTAGTTCATGGGTACCAAATTTTTCCTAAAGAGAATGACTATGCACTTTTTGGCATTGAGCTTAAGGCCATGGTTTTGGCACCAGTCATTGGTGTCAGTGAGGCCTTTTTGTAGAATGTCTACATCAGTTGGAGAATCAATAATGGCTCCCAGTTTGCAATCATCTGCGAACTTGGTCAGCCAGAGTCCCTTTGTGTTGGCTTGAACTTCAGAGAAGTAGATGCGAAACAGGAGAGGACCTAGGACTGATCCCTGTGGGACAGCACTAGTAACTGGTCGGTAGTCA
Organism: Protopterus annectens; assembly: GCF_019279795.1. Classification (NCBI taxonomy): domain Eukaryota; kingdom Metazoa; phylum Chordata; order Ceratodontiformes; family Protopteridae; genus Protopterus; species Protopterus annectens. The sequence goes on from NC_056751.1 coordinate 759,676,646, forward strand.
AATTTGGAGTCCGCTACTCTCACAGTGTGAGTTCCATCAGTGAACCAGTTGGCAACCCATCTTATTAGATAGGGTTTTATGCCTAGTTTAGTGAGTCCATCAATGATTCCTGAGTGAGGGATTGTGTCGAAGGCCTTGGGAGGATCTAGGTAGGTTGTGTGAATTACCTTGCCCTCATCCACAGCTCTGGTGACAGACTCGAAGAAGTCTAGCAAGTTGAGCAGGCATGATCTACCTTTCACAAACCCATAATGCGTGGGGTCCAGAGTTTGGAGATTCCCTATGTCCTTATTTATAAGGATCATGATGATGCGGTCCATAGCCTTACATATCGGACTCGTCAGGCTAATGGGGCGGTAGTTCCCAGGGTCTGTAGTTGGTCCCCCTTTGTGGAGTGGGATGACCGTAGCAGTGCACCATTCGGTTGAACAAAGCCTGAAATGAGGCTGTGATTGAACAGGTTACTCAGGTGTGGTGCCAGATCACTTTGTAATTTATGTACAAGGTCCCATGGAAGCTGTATTCTTGGCTTTGGACAGTGCGGTTTTTACCTGTGTAGCCGTGATAATAGGGACTTGGCATTCCTCAGGTATTGTGATAGGCCCTTTAGGGGGTGAAAGGGGGGTAAAGTTCACACTGAACCTGTCTGCCAATATGTTGGCAATATCAGTTGGTTCTGTATATGTATTGCCATTGTGCTGTAACTCAGAGCAGATCTGAGTATTCCCATGTAAATTCTTGACATAAATATAGAATGCCTTATGGTTGTCTTTAGAATCTGCAGATTTTTTGTTTTCACAGCTAGCTTTAGAGGATTTGATGATGGATCTCAGTTTTTTGCTGAGGCTAACAAAGGAGTTTTTCCAGTCTTGGGACTTGACCCTTTGCTGAAACATTTTTTCCTTCTGTTGCAGAGTTTGTTTATGGTTTGGGTCCTTTTTTGGAGGAGTGGTTGGTTCTTGGTTCTGTTTGGTATGGCCCGTTCCATGCACTTTTGTATGTGCTCATACAGTGTATTGGTGTATGATTCAGCAGTCGTGCACCTATTTTCTATTTGCATGGGTGTCGTGAAGTTAGCCACCTCTGTTTTTAGAAGCCCAAAATTGGCTTTGGAGAAGTTTTTTTTATGGTGGTTTCCTTTGTGGGGGTGGGATGTGGATATCCATGGTGATTAGCTTGTGGTCAGATCTGACCAGAGAAGAGTTGATTACTGGTGTAGAGCAATGGTCACCCATGTTAGTAATGACCAGTTCAAGGATGTTTCTACCCCTGGTGGGGGTAAGAATTAATTGGTCCAGGGCATTGGAATTAATGAATTCCAGAAAACGTTGAGCAAGTGTGTTGGTACATGAATAATTTCCCAGTTAATGGAGGGGTAGTTAAAGTCTCCCAGTATAAGGGTATTGGGATGTACCCTAATATTTTCCAGTGTGTTTAGGAATGTGGAGTGAGAGTCTTGGGACATGGTGGGGGATCTATTGCAAGCACCAACCTGGATTGCAGTTTTAGCCATGTTAGTTGTACCTGGAGTATCTTTGATGCATTATGTTGGGCTACTAGTCTGGAGGTGTACATATCCTTTATGAATATGGAGACACTACTGCCTTTAGTGCTTTGGTCAAGGTTTAGGGGATGAAAGTTGTGATATGAATTATAGCCTGGTAGTGCTGGGGTGCGCTCTGGGGCCTTGAACCAGGTCTCGGTCACTGCACAGATGTCGATGTTCTCCATTTTAAGGAGTGCTTCGAGCGAGTGCATTTTGAGATTTAGACTTCTAGCGTTGAGTAGCATAACCCTCAGATTTCTTTTACTTGTAGCTGTTATGGTGGTAATTTTGTCTTTAGGACATTGCCTAAAAAAGACACTATAGGGGTGGCAAGAGTCTATGCCAGTATCAGGAATCTCTGGGGTGACAGGTGCAGGCCATCTCTGGTAAAGCATCGAGGTCTGTCGAAAATGTCATCCCAGGCAGACAGATACTGGATCCCCTTAGAATGACACCAGAAACTTAGCCAATTGTTGAAGTCAATCATTTTCTGCCTGTACTTGTGGTATCATTCTGGTTGACGGTAGGATGCTTCTCAGAGCTAGGGTCATACCTGCCTGGGCTACAAGATCAGAGAGCTCCTCTAAGTCTCTTCATGTAGTCCAGGGAGGTACATCTCCTATGACTTATGTATTGGGTAAGTTGTTATGCCGTTGGTTGAGGGGCACACTGTTTATGTGAGCTATGTGTCTCATAGTTTGTGCTGGGATGTGCTGGTTGTTTGCGTTTCTGCCTCGGAGGGCTCTGTTTGGGAAGATTTTTATTGAAAGCCTTCACGAAAGTAGGTGTGTGTTTTGTGTTACTATGTGAGGGTTGTGGTGGTGTATGTTCTGGAGGGCTATGTGTTGAATGTGGTGTAGTGCAGGTGATGTTCATCGTGCATACAGCTGCAGTCATAACAGATGGGTTCTCCTACCGTCAGGCGGGTCCTCGGTCGGCCGAATTCCAAAGTCTAGGTCCAGCGTCGGTTGTCGTCGCTTCTTCCCTGACGTCAGTGCGACAGGGGTATAAAAGAACCAGCCGACGCCATTTTCTTCAGTCTTTCTTGCCGAGCGGTGCCTGAAGCAGAAGCAGTTCACAAGTGCCGGTCGGCCAGCTCCTGAAATTACGAAAATTTTGCAACCGAAGTCTTCTTGAAAGCTAAGTACCCCGTTGGGGAAACTTTTCTTGCCTCAGACCGATGTCAGACAAAGTTAATAATTGTATTTCATGTGGGAAGCAAATACCGCATAAGGATTTCCATCCCCTCTGTATTCCTTGTTTAGGCCCAGACCAAGACGTCTCGGTCTGTCGCTTTTGTGCTACATTCAACAAACGCACCATTAAGTGTCGGGCGGAGTTCTTCCAGCATTATTTTGGCAAAACATTTAACTATATTATGTCGTCGGATACTCCGACTCCAGTTTTGTCTAAAAAGCACAAAGATAAGGACCGACACACGAGGTCCGCGGCCTCTACCGACACCACGCCAAAGCCGACTGCACGTGGTCCGGTTCTCAGCGAGGCGCCTACGCAGCCCCTGACTACCGACGACACTTCTTTGGTGGGGTCTCCTGTGCCCGAGGTCGCAGGCTCCTCGGCCCACACCCCGACTACAGATACCGAAGCCACTCTTGGCGGTGAATCTCAAAATGTGGACAGGTCCACCTCCTCTCAAGGTGTCTTCAGACCTTCCTCTTCTTTTTCCATCAAGGCTTTCACTAAGTCTAAAGCAGCCATGCATTCTAAGAGACAAGCTACACAGGGCCCATCTCCAGGCCCCATGCCTAAAAAACAGATGCTTAAAATGGCTGAGGATTTAATTACTCTTATCAGGGGTTCTCAACCCCCCCGGACAAAAGGCCCAGAGTGGAGGAAGAATCCCCCTCCTCTGATCAGGGCTGCATTATTTCAGAGCACTCTGATGATCAGGAACATTCTTACTCCCCTTTTGAAGACTCGGATGCAGAGGAGTCCATTCCCTCTGTATCCCCCCCCAGAGGATTTCTCATTTGGGGAAACTTTGCATACCTTAAGAGAACACTTCCACTGGGAAGGCCAAGATTATTCAGATTCCAAGAAAAGGCTTAGGGAATTTCTCTTGCTACCTCAGCACAGGCCTCTGGCTATACCTCCTGTCTTGGACATACTAGATGATGTGTACTCGGAGGCCTGCCTTAACCCGGATTCTCTACCTCCAGCCCCAGTCAAGCCTGACAGGTACTACAGGGTTCCTGACTCACACCAATTTTTATACAAAAGCCATGCTGCTGACCCAGAAACCATATCCCAGGGCCCCAAGGGAATTAAGGCCTCCACTGCTAAAAATCCATTACCTTCCGAGAGAGATTCCAGATCCTTAGAAAGGTGGGGAAAAAAGGTATATACCTCGGCTACCTTAACCATGAGGGCATTAAACTGTCAGTTCCATATGCTGAAGTACCAACAGTTTTTGTTATCACAATTGAAAAGTAAAATGTCACAACCTGAACAACCAGACTTGAAGGAGTTGCAGGATTTGATGCATAGTGCAGAACAAGTGGGTAAACATACCTTACAATGTGGTTTTGATACGCTAGAGGCCTCATGTAGAGCTGCTGTTACAGGATCAGTCATACGTAGACATGCCTGGCTAAAGGAACAAACCTTGCCAGATCATGTCAAAGCTAAATTAGTAGATGCCCCTCTACAAAAGGATGTATTATTTGGTGCTAATGCTGAGGAGGTATTAAGGAAAATGGAGGAAAAGGCTAAATCAATGCAAACTGTGAAAGATTTTCTACAGGTACAACCCCCATGTTTCAATAGAAATTGGCCTTCCAAAAATTGGTCCTTTCCAGCCACGGACAGACCCCAAAGAGGTAGACACAGGTGCCCGAGGGGCAGAGGGCAAGCCCAAGGATCGTTCAGAGGCAGACAATTGCAAGCTCCTACACAAAGAGGTGCTGAGGATAACTTGCAACCATACAGAAAGCAAGCCCGATGACTTTCCCCTTTGCATGCCAAGCAAGACTCAAATGGCAGCACCCTTAGGTGGAAAACTGGCATTATTTTCAAAACATTGGCATATTGTCACAAAAGACAAATGGATCCTGGACATTATAAACAGAGGCTACAGATTCCATTTTCACACCCTTCCAAAAATGAGAGGCATGCCAAACCTGCCACACAATCAAAGGGCAGAGGCACAAAGACAAATTACAGATCTCATAGACATGAAAGCTATTCAAGAGGTACCTACGCACGAACAAGGTCAAGGTTTTTATTCCAGACTATTCCTGGTACCAAGGAAGGGAAAAGATTGGAGACCTATTTTGGACCTATCCATCCTAAACACATTTCTACTGCACAAAATTCAAGATGCTCACTACAGCAGCTTCTTCCCATGCTGGGCAAGGAGTCTTGGCTGGTAACATTGGACCTCAAGGAGGCATACCTGCATGTCCCAATCAGACAAAATTGCAGAAGATACCTCAGATTTCTTGCAGGTTCAACCCATTATCAATTCTCTGCATTGCCTTTTGGCTTATCTACTGCGCCCAGAGTATTCACGAAATGCCTGGCATCAGTAATTGCCTACTGCAGACTTCAAGGGATTCAAATATACCCCTATTTGGACGACTGCCTGATCCAAGCGGACAGCAAGCACATTCTTCTGAAACATCTGGCTTATGTAATAATGTTGTTGAATTCTCTGGGATACACAATCAACAAAAAGAAATCAAGGCCAATACCCTCTCGGAAAATAATTTTCCTGGGTGCCAACTTGGACACAAACACCCAGATGGCCTACCTCATGCCAGAGAAGCAGGGGCAACTAACTCAATACTTCAGAGCACTAGCAAATTACACCAGGCTGACTGCAAGGAAAATCCTGCAGGCTCTGGGATTCATGGCATCTTGCATCTTACTAATCCCATGTGCAAAGCTGCATATGAGGAAACTTCAATGGTACCTGAAAAACCTATGGTCTCAACACAGCCACAGTTTGGAAACAATAATACCACTAATTCCATGTCTTCAAAAGGAATTTCTGTGGTGGGCTCAAGCATGCCAAACAAACACAGGTCTCCCATTCAGCAAGCCTCAAGCAAATCAAGTCATCACAACAGACGCCTCGGACTACGCCTGGGGCGACATGACAGATCGGTGCATTCAGGGCAAATGGTCCCAAAAAGAAAAGCACCTTCACATCAATCAAAAGGAAATGCTAGCAGTAATAAATGCTATTATAGCTTTCAAAGACCTTCCTCAACCAGGTCAACTATTGATAAGAACGGACAACACCACAGTTATGTGGTACATAAACAAGCAGGGAGGAGCACATTCATACCCCTATGCAGACTGGCCATGTCACTTTGGAACATGGCCATGGACTTACAAATGGAACTACAAGCACAGTACTTGCCAGGCAAGGAAAACATGCTGGCAGACAACCTAAGCAGAAATATGACAGATCCACACGAATGGAAGTTGCATCCTCAAGTTTTTACAGAGATAATCCAAGCATGGGGAAGGCCAGACATAGATCTCTTTGCCTCCCACAAAAATCACCAATTGACAAAATTCTGCTCAAGGTTTTTTCATCCAAAGGCCGGGAGAGTGGACGCTCTCTCTTTCAGCTGGACATCAATGACAGTTTATGCCTTCCCACCTCTTCCTCTGCTGCCCAAAGTTCTATTGAAAACCAGAGCAGACAGACCAAAGATGATTCTCATTGCTCCAGACTGGCCAAGACAACACTGGTACCCACTCCTGAGGAGCCTGACGCATTCCCCACCATGGACCCTGCCTCTAATGCATCTTCTCCTGACTCAGCACAGCTCCAAAACTCTTCACAGTCAGAATGAAACACTCAATTTAGCCGCATGGAAGATTCCTTAGCATCACAACAGACCCTACTCTCCAAGGAGGTGCAGGATGTCATTTTGGAGGTCAGAAGGCCGTCTACTAGAAAAGCTTATTCCGCAAAATGGAAACGGTTTTGTGTCTGGAATGAGAAAAAGGGCCAGGATCCTGGAAAACTGAATTTACCTCAAATATTACAGTATCTAGCTGAGCTGCTAAGCAGTGGACTTTCATTCTCCTCCATCAAAATCCATACCTCAGCCATTTCTGCAGAATACAACACTGATTCACCCTTATTCTCTTACCCCCTCTTAAGACAGTTCCTCAGAGGGGCAAAGAATCTAAAACCCCCAAGGAAACAACCAATACCTGCTTGGGATCTCAATTTAATTCTGGAAAAACTGACCTTGCCTCCTTTTGAGCTAGCTGCCTCATCAGATTTGCAATATTTGTCCTGGAAAACAGCTTTCCTTCTGGCTATTACCTCAGCTCGTAGAGTTTCAGAACTACAAGCTCTCATGGCTGTGCAGCCTTTTATCATCTTCCATCAGGACAGAGTTTCATTACGAACCAACCCGTCCTTTATGCCAAAAGTGGTATCCAGGGTAGCTTTGAATCAGGCCATACACTTTACCTACCTTTTATCCTAATCCTCAAAACAAAGGGGAGAGATTACTACATTCCTTGGACATCCACAGACAACTGCGTTATTATTTGGACAGAACAAAGCCTTTCAGAAAATCAGAACAGCTCTTTGTGTCCTATGCTATAGGAGCTCAAGGAAAGCCAATTTCCAAACAGACAATCTCAAAATGGATAGCCCACTGCATACGCTTTTGCTATTCTTTTCATGGCAAAACTGTACCTACAGGCATCAGATCTCACTCCACAAGGGCCATGGCTACCTCTGCAGCCTTTCTCAGAGGAGTTCCTACCAGAGATATTTTAGAAGCAGCCACTTGGAGTTCTGTGCATACCTTCTCCAAGCACTACCACCTTCCACTATACTCCAGCTCTAGAGCGGGCTTTGCCACTGCAGTCTTGCAAGGCATTCTGGCTCCTCCTAGTTCCACCTAGTGCCTACCACCCCTTTCTTAGCTTTGGGATTCTACCCATCTGTTATGACTGCAGCTGTATGCACGATGAACATAGTACAGTTTTGTACCTACCATAAATGTAGATGTTCGAGTGCTAATACAGCTGCAGTCCAGGTTTCTCTCCCTCTTTCCCCTCTTGGAACAGGCCTATTGGCCAACATATCCTCATGCAACCAGATTGGGGTATTCATTCATGATGTATTTGCTTGCACTACTGTATTTTGATTATATGGCATTGCTTTATTACACAAATTTATGTATTGCCTTCCTTCTGGGGGCACCTGACATCTGGGGCAAGAAAAGCTGAAGAAAATGGCGTCGGCTGGTTCTTTTATACCCATGTCGCACTGACGTCAGGGAAGAAGCGACGACAACCGACGCCGGACCTAGACTTTGGAATTCGGCCGACCGAGGACCCGCCTGACGGCAGGAGAACCCATCTGTTATGACTGCAGCTGTATTAGCACTCAAACATCTACATTTATGGTAGGTACAAAACTGTACTTTATCCTTCTCTTTTTGACTGGCTAATCCAGTCTTGGCTGGATAGTGCTTGGCTTCCATTTTGACTATATATGTGCATCTCTCACAAGTCATAGTGTTGGGAGGTAAGAGGAGAAGGTTGTCTGTGTACATGAGGCAGTTGCTACACTGCCTCAGGATGCCCAAGTTCACCAGGTTGACAGGAGAAAGTACAGGGGACTGACCTTTAGACATACCTGGATATGAGCTCATTATATTAAGTACTGAAGTCTTTTACAGGGAAAATGTCACTCCATGTGTCTGAGTCTGTACAGAGCAGTGCCAAACACTTAAGGGGAAACCAATAATTAGACCCTGAAAATTTAAGGATGAAGTATTTAGGAAGATATTCTGAAGTTAGGAATCAGTCAAGCAGTACTTACTGAAAAATAAAGAATTAGCTTGTCAAGAATGATGAAAATAAGGGAGTCACATGAATGGCTACTTCTAATGCTGGTCTCAGCACAACATCACTCTGCCAGGATACAATACTCCTTTGCTTCTTCTCTCACCAAAAGCAAAATGTTAGCACTAATCCCAAGAAGAGAAGCAGGCCATAGCCTCAAGCTAGTTTCTCAAGTGCCCCTTGAGAAAGGTTGCATGAGAGGAATGAGCCTATCTGGGAATACATTACCCCATTCCCTGTCTTGAGATTCCAGCTGCCTTTGCATTGCTTACCCCAGTACGGTGCTGCACTGTCCTATCATATGCCTGCAGCCCTGGGCTCCACCATACTAACTTGGAATGTTGCTGGCTGCTCCCTGTAGCCATAGATCCCTTTTAGACTCCTCCTGCCTCCTACGGCAAATAGTTAGCACCATGGCCTCCCTATCATGGTAAGGTTTCATCCTGTTAACATGGTACAACTTGTGCCCCTGCCTCCTGCCTGGCAGTTCTGCCATGTAGTTAACAGCACTGACCTTCCTTCCCACTTTGCCTGCAGCTTGTTGTGTCTGACAGGAATGAGAACCATCATCTGCTGCCGTACAGCATACTCTCTAGCTCAAGCACTCCTGTCATACCAGACCTTTTTCTGCTGTTGGGATTCTGCCAGGTTCTCCTGGGCCAAGCCCATGAGTTTTCTGAGCTGAGGTTTAGGACAAATGCCAATATGGGATTCGTACTCCCCTTCCCACTCTTCATGAATCAAATCTAGAGGTCCCCCTCACCCTGTGCCCATACAGCAACTCAAAGGGTGAAAAAGTTGTGGATTCCTGGGGCACCTCTCTGCAAGCAAACAGATGTGGTAAATATTTGTCCCACTGCCTCTTAAACTGGTCTGCAAATGCCCGTAGCATGGACTTGATTGTAGAGTTTAACCACTCCACAAGACCATTAGTCTGGGGGGTGATAGGGGGTGGTCTTTAGGTGCTTCACCCCATAGTGCATCCACAGACAAGCCAGCAGGTCTGACATGAAATTGGCATGTCTGTCAATCAGTATTTCTTTCAAGAAACCTACCCTGCTGAAAATCTCTAAAAAAGCATTTGCCACTTTTCTGCCTCGATGGAGGACTGAGCCACCGCCTCAGGGTATCTGGTAGCATAATCTACTACCACGGGGATGTACTTCTTCCATGTGAAATTTGGGGTACTCAGAGGCCTCACAATATCCATAGCTACCCTCTGAAATGGCTCATCAATCACAGGCAAAGGCACCAAAGGAGCTTTGACCTTGTCTCCTGCCTTGCCTACCTTTTGGCACTGCTGACAGGTCCTGCAGTACCCTGTTACATCCCTGGAAATCCCAGGCCAATAAAAGTTCTATATAATACGAATCTTGGTATGCTTAATGCCCATATGACCTGCAAAGGGAATATCATGGGCTATTGCTAGAAGTGCCAGACAGTAGGCTGTGGGCACTACCTACTGCTGTATTCTCTCACCCTCGACCTCCCTCAGGGGTCCACTCTCTATATAGTAACCCTTTGTCCTAGTATATAGATTTCCCCGTTTCCTTGAGAATCAGGTGCCTCCCTGGCTACCTCCATCGAGGTTTGTAATGTAGGGTTTGAGAGCTGAGCCTGTCTCAACTCTCTTTGTAACCCTTCCCAGCTTCCCTTTCACAGGAAGTCTGGTATCTTCTGACAGCAGTGCCTCACTATCTGCCTGGGTACTACTACTCACCTCTGCCCTTGCAGTCACTCTGTCCACTGGAACATCAGCACCCAGAAGCAGCTGTGGCTCACCTTCAGTCTCACTGCTACAGGGTAGCTCCTTTACTGAAGTAGCTACCTCACCTGTCCTGGCTTCAAGTGTGCAGTCTGTCTGGGTCCCCCTCAGGATTCCAGCCCCCCCCATGCCTGTTTCCAAGCCTAACTGCATGCACACTGCATTACCAGAATCATTCCCTTTTAGGACATCTGCAGGGATATCCTCAAACACACTGACTTGCTTGCTTCCTTTTCCACCCTCCCAGTCAAGGTGAGCTCTAGCCAGAGGTATTTGGAGTGGGATCCATCCTAAAGCTCTGACTGGAGTAGACTGCTCAAGCAAGTAGTGCTCCTCTTTAACCATAGCAGGCTTCACAATGGTTAGGTCAGAGGCTGTATCTTAGCAGTGGCCTGTTTTCCATGGTTCTATATTATATGCTTGAAGAGACTTTTCTTCGAACATGTAATCATTGACCCATAAAGAGCAAATGCTCTAAAGCACGAATGGCCATATCGCAAATTTTTTCCTCAGAAAATAATCAGTTGGCTGTTATCGGGAAGTGCCCTTTTCCCCAACATAGAGCGATCTTGGAGTTGGTATACTTAGTTAGGGGGGTGATTAGGATTTTAAAGTTTGTGTTTTTGTGTATGGTCCAGTGATTTTTTTCCCTGAGGAAAAAATTTGTGGAGCTGGCCATTCTCGCTTTAGAGCATTTGCTCTTTATGCATCGATTATTATATGTTCGAAAAAAAAGTGACTTTGTGCATATAATATAGACCTGTTTCCCATCTACTAAGGTAGGATATATAACCTCTTGTGGTGGTTTGGTACCCTTGTTGTCTCCAGACAATGTACTACTGGCATTCTGTCATTCCCACTTACTGGCTCCCCTACTTTTTGTTCCCCACCTTGCCTCCATGGACATCTGTATGCTACATGGCCCCACTGGTTACATTTAAAACATTTAACCCTTGAGCCTGTCTGTGTACCTGAACTAGTGACTTCCCCTGTTACTGGCAGACTGTGTTGGGGTGGTTTAGGCTTCCCACCATGGGTTCCCTTAGACCCATGTGCAGCACTGGGTATTCATTTCCTGTGTAATGATACCCTGCTTGCTAGGTATAGGTCTCCATTTTTCCTCAACACATCTGTGGTGTTACATTCTCTATCTGCCAACCAGATTCTTATTTCCTCAGACAAAATGCTAAGGGCTTGTTCCCTCACCAAAAGGTCTGCCAGCCCTTCAAAAGTGGCGACCTGACACCCATTCACCCACCTATGAAAATAAGTGCTTAACTCAGTAACATAATCACACACATTTTCATCTGCCTTGCATCTGTGCTCATGAAACTTTTTCTTTAAGCTTCAGGTGTCAACTTAAAACAGTTTAATAAACAATGTTTAACTGTAATATATTTTAAACAGTCAGTATCAGACACTTTAGAAACAGCAGTTACAGGTTTACCATGGAGTAAGGGGGTCAGGAACCATACTCAGAGGCCTTGGTCAACATTGTACTGTTTACAAACCCTTTCAAACATATTAATAAAACTTTCAAAATTATCACTCTCTGTAAATTGTGGAAGAAATTTACTGCCCTTTATTTCTTCTGGGGTTCGGTTATTCCCTTCCCCATTACCTCCATGACCCTAACAAAGAATCAGCGTCTCGTTTTCATGTTGCCTCTGTCTCCCATTTTCTTCAGCTTCCAGACATCTCAGTCTCTCTGCTGCTACTAATTCCATGTTTCTCCTGCCGCAGTCTTTCTGCCTATTCTAGTTCCAAACGTTTGGCCCTCGGCTGAAGTCTCTTTAACTGCAGACAGATTTTTAAGTCCTCTGTGGAAAGGTTGAACTGCCCATTTTCTGAGATTTCTATATCCCCAAGGCCAGTTTGGTTGTCTTCTTGGTTGCTGGTTAAGGCTGCAATCAGTTCTACTTTAGTCAGGTTGGCATGCACCAGTCCTTTGGCCTGACACATCTCAGCCAACTGGCTCCTTGTCAGCTTGCCATAATCCTTTGCTGATATCCTTTCATGCTCTCCCTGACTAAGCTAAAAAAATAAAAAATAACACTATTGTGATATGAAAATCTGAATTGATACTGTGTGGCTGTTTGAGAGTACAAACACCTTCTTTAGTGACCACTGTTTATAAGCGACAGGAGTTCAATATCCACACCACTAAATCCCAATATGTGATGTGCTGATTCCACCACTGCCAACCAACTGTGATGTGGATATCCTACCACTGCCACCAAATGTGACAACCTTCCACTGGACCAGTAGTCAAGGAGCTGAAATCCTCACCACTGGCAACAGTGGTGATGTTCACTGAGAGGATGACAAGTACACACAGTATTTTCAGATGCAGCTGTCTGCATCAAGTGCATTTTCCCTTATGAGCACACACAGATTATAGTCAGACTAGGGCTTGTTTCTCTTTCTACAGATCCACAGTAAGACTCCCTACTGGCACAGCTATAGAGTTGAGTCCTTAGCCAGTGTTCCAAGCCAAGTCCTCCAACACTCTCTCTGTCTAACCAGTGCTTTGTACCCCTCCCCAGGTAGCGGGCACACACACACACACACACTCTCTCTCTCTTTGAGATTTGTTTTATACACACACCCACCTGGAAAAGGCTGGCATAAGTTTTCTAGCTATGTCCACTTCTGCCCAGACTATAAGGTAGTTACCACTGCCACCAGAACCCCTTATCAGCTACTTTAAGGCCCTTAACAAAGGGTGCCCTGTCTTACTGTGTAATATTAATATCAACACAAAGGGTAGTTTGACCAAGAGCAAGGCTATTAGGAGTAGCACACACACTGTCACCAAATAAATATGCAAGCACTCTCAAAACTTAAATATCTCTACACGGATCAGCCACAATGAAAGGTTTGAATATGTTTAGTAATAAATGATAAAATAAGAAGACAATACTAAATATACATTCACAGTGACATCAGAGTTCAAAACTACAGGAAATATTTAAAACATTGCATTACAGTCTCAAATAAATAAAGAAAAATATCTAAACTAAGCTTCACTATATTCTTGACTGAATCTGAGATAATTATGCTATAACTGAATAAACGAAAACCAGGACTAGTTGCTTCAGGCAGAACAAACAGACACTTTATTACGTGAGCGCTTTCGGGAAATTCAATGACTTCCCTTCCTCAGACAAAAGCATATGCTTGCAAGCTTCAATAAATAGCAAGCCTTAATGCATAAATTAAACAATCAAGTAATTAACAAAAATCAGACATTCTTTAAAGATAAATCAGTTAAAAAACCAAACGTAAGCTTAAGAATTAAATACTACCCATAAAGCAGAACTTTAAAAAGGCACAAGCTATAATAAAATAAATTAAAAAGTGCCAAGGACACCAACACTTACAAAATTGCTACATAGCAGAAAACAAATAAATCAACATAGAAAAGATAAAATTTAATTTAATCTAAACCTTTTAGAAAAGGTGGGCAAAAAAAGACTAAATAAAAAACAAAAAACAAACAAAATATAAACAGAGCCACCAAAGGCATGTTTTTAATCTACCATTTCAAGGCTAATCTTTTGAGACAGCATTTAATGGACACGGTCTCATTGAGACCAGGCATTAAATAAGATGCAGTCAAAACCTGCCATCTTAATTCTTCGATTTCAAGATTAATCTGCCAGGGCCCACCTCTATCATCCTTATTAATTTGGGTGAGAACTGAAAACTTAAAGAAGTGGCCAGGGTGATCGTTAATGTGCCTAGCTAGGGCATTCGTAAGGTCACGTTTAGTGATTGCATAATAGTGCTCATATATGCGTTGCTTAAGCTTTCGCTCAGTTTTACCAATGTAAAAGGCGTTGCAATCCTGACATAGAGCACAGTAAACTACTCCCATTGAGTCACAAGAAAAGTGACCTTGAATTTTAAACTGAACCCCCCTAATGTTGACCTGATAGGCTAGGTTCAGGTGTTTACATTGGTGACAACACCCGCATCTTACCATTCCTTTGGGCCTAAAACACTTACTTTTATTGGTGTATTGAAGTAAAGATTTCAAATTCAGCCCTCTTCTAAAAGTGATAGTGGGTTGATCACCTAAAACCTTGGCTAAAAGAGGGTCTTCCATTAGTAGAGCCCAATTTTTCGCCAAGGTAGCCCTAATAAAGGAATGGTCAAGGTTGTAAGTGCAAAAGAACCTAATAACATTTTTATTTCTATTGTTGTTTCTTAGGGCTTCCAATGGGGTAACTAGTTCTTCCATTTCAGACCCTTCTAACCCAAAAACTAGCAATAGTGGTTTATAAAATCCATTTTGCCATTTATTAATAACCTCCATCTCTAAAGATTGCACAAGTGGCAAGGGATATCCTCTCTTTATAAACATTCTTTCCAACAATTTACATTCCTCCAAAAAGTCGGCTTCCTCAGAAACCATCCTAGCAGCTCTAACAAGCTGCCCTTTAACGACCCCTCTCTTTTGGTGGTAGGGGTGACAACTTGAAAAATGGAGAAAGGCATTAGAGTAGGTGGGTTTCCTGAAGATGGAACTTTTAAACTTTTTGTTGACATAATCTTTTTGGATACATATGTCAAGAAAGCTGATGGAATCCAACCCAATACTATAAGTGAACTCCAAAAAGTCAGTTAAACTAGAAATAGACGCAATGAAGTCATCAATAGCATGCTGTGGTCCTTTCCACAGGAAAAACATGTCGTCCTGATACCTAGTGTACCAGGCAACATTTTGCTTAAAAAGCGGATCTTCAAATAACTTTGTGGTCTCCCATTGAGCCATAATACAGTTGGCAAAACTGCCACCACAGGGGGAGCCCATTGCTACCCCTGACTTCTGAACAAAAAGATCTCCCTCAAAAAACATAAAGTTATTAGTAAGAACTAGTTCAAGTAGTGTTTCAACAACATAGATGGTATTGTTGTTAATATTTCTGACGTACAGGAAGTCCCTAACCCACTCTAAGCCTAAGTCGTGAGGGATCACTGTATAGAGGTCCCTCACATCGACAGTCAAAAAGATGTAATCATCTCTAAAGAGGAAACTACTGAAAGCCCTTAGGAAACCCCAAGAATCTTTACAGATTTGACTTTCTTTTTCAATAAGGGGCTTTAAGATGCTATCAATGTACTTGGCACATCCATACGTGATAGACCCTCGCACATCCACAATTGGTCTAAAAGGGGGGTCGGAAAGGCGTTTATGGATCTTAGGAATGCCGAAAAAAGAAGCTATTCTAGGGGCTGGCATGGAAAGAAATGCAAATAAATCAACATCAATAGCAGCTTCTATAAACAAGTCATCCAAGACCTGTTTAATTTTAGCATAAGCAGTATTCAATTCATTACGGCTAATCTTTTGATAGGCTGGATTTTCTAAATGTAATAACATAGATGCAACATAGGTGTCATGATCCATACAAACTAACCCACCCCCTTTATCCGGCTTCATCATTCTTATTTTACAGTCCTTTAGAAGCCTGATAAAGTCCCGTTCATTGTCTTTTATATTAAACCCTCATTTCTTCGTTCTAGACCCTCCTTGACAGAAGGTACGGAAATCCAATTCACAAATTTTTTCATATGCTGAAAGGACCGGGTGCAAGGGTGGGTTATAAACACTAGAAACCCGTAAAACCTCCTGAACTGATGAATTTACTCCCAAAAGAGAAGTGAGATTAAGTTTTCGAACAAACAATTTAAGGTCTATAATTGTGTTTAGGCCAGAGTCTGGCACAAAAGTTAGCCCCAAAGAAAAAAACTCAATCATCTCCTTCGGAAACAAAAAGTCAGTATAGTTGTACAAAAAGAAGTCACCAGTATCATTAACCTGAACAGTTGGGTTCAGGTGATTCTGTTGAACTACCTCCTCCTCTGATTCTTCCATTTCCGAGATCGCCCCTGCTGGTTCGTGTTTCTCGGTTGATTGTCCTGATGGGTCTCCTGACCCCGAAAACCCTGTTGGACCATACCAGGGGTAGCATACCCCTCTTGCTGATCAGAAAGAGAGTTAGAGGCATTATTGTGACCATGAGTGGCATTAGGGCCATTGTTATGACCACCCACACCATTGTTCAGCTGTTGGTTATTAAAGTTACTCCTTATTCTTTCACTCCGCCTTAGCTCTTGATCCTGAACCTGGAAGTTGGTGTTTTCTCTTCCAGATTCTCCCCCATCAGAAACCTCATCAATATTATGAAATGTTGTGTTTTGGTTAGCAAGGTTCACAAATGGGGGATGGGGGTAGGCAGTTTTGGAGTTAAACTGCTGAACGTCCCTAGTAATTTTCTTTTTCTTCCCCGCTGCTAATTTGCAAATGGTAGCATCAATGCTGTTAAAAATTCTAAGATATTCAAATTTATATAGGGGGAAATCACAATTACTAAGGATGGCATGTTCCATAACCTCCAATTCTTTAGTGTAGTTGGTCACTTGAGTTTTATATTCCTTAATTAACAGTCTCATAAACTCAAAGGCCTGTGCATTAAATAAATTAATCAATTCAATGTGAAAGTCTGACTGAGTGACAAGCCCAACAGGGTATCTCCATTGTCTCAGGCCCTTAGGCACAATCTGTTTATTCAAACACTCCTCAAGGTACGAAATCTCAAGCTGTAGTTTCCTACAGCGAAACAATAGATAATCAAAAGAGTTAATAGTACCTGTCAAGGAAGTGTCCTGGTTTCTTTGGGGGGACTGTGTTCCTGCTCCATTGTTATCACCAAAAAAGTCAAAATTATTTAAGAACCTTCCCAAATTAGGAACAAAACCACCAGTGCTTTCCGTTGGAAGCCCTACAGCACTGTCATCCAGCACTCTAGGCAACAAGCCTACTTCGCTAGAACTGCTGTTTTGCCCACCAGCAGCTCTCAGTGTTTGCCTAGGTCCTGGGCGTGTATCGCTTTGACTGCGACCTCGCAAGTCAGAATGAGGTTCCAAGTTATCCCTGGGAAGTCTGTCATTAGCGTTAAAAAGTAAAGCAACATTAGTTGTTGCTAAAGCTCCATTCTGAACAGGAGCAGCGTTAGTGTTGGTTCCAAATCTGGCAGAACCTGCCAGGTTTTCCACTTTCTGAGTCAGAGTATCAACTCGTCCCATAAGGACTTGCAGCAATGTAGTCAGGTCTCCATTGGCATTCGCCTCGTCGGGAATATTGTCAGCTGCTTCAATTGTAGAAAATAGTGAGCCCTGAGAAACAACCTCGTCCTGGTTGGCCATAACAACTCCACAAACAGACAAAGGCACGATGTAAACACACTAAACTGAATAAACGAAAACCAGGACTAGTTGCTTCAGGCAGAACAAACAGACACTTTATTACGTGAGCGCTTTCGGGAAATTCAATGACTTCCCTTCCTCAGACAAAAGCATATGCTTGCAAGCTTCAATAAATAGCAAGCCTTAATGCATAAATTAAACAATCAAGTAATTAACAAAAATCAGACATTCTTTACTAAGGATGGCATGTTCCATAACCTCCAATTCTTTAGTGTAGTTGGTCACTTGAGTTTTATATTCCTTAATTAACAGTCTCATAAACTCAAAGGCCTGTGCGAAAGTCGGACTGATTGACAAGCCCAACAGGGTATCTCCATTGTCTCAGGCCCTTAGGCACAATCTGTTTATTCAAACACTCCTCAAGGTACGAAATCTCAAGCTGTAGTTTCCTACAGCGAAACAATAGATAATCAAAAGAGTTAATAGTACCTGTCTAGGAAGTGTCCTGGTTTCTTTGGGGGGACTGTGTTCCTGCTCCATTGTTATCACCAAGGTGGTGTTTTTTATTTAGTCTTTTTTTGCCCACCTTTTCTAAAAAGGTTTAGATTAAATTAAATTGTATCTTTTCTATGTTGATTTATTTGTTTTCTGCTATGTAGCAATTTTGTAAGTGTTGGTGTCCTTGGCACTTTTTAATTTATTTTTATTCTAGCTTGTGCCTTTTTAAAGTTCTGCTTTATGGGTAGTATTTAATTCTTAAGCTTACGTTTGTTTTTTTAACTGATTTATCTTTAAAGAATGTCTGATTTTTGTTAATTACTTGATTGTTTAATTTATGCATTAAGGCTTGCTATTTATTGAAGCTTGCAAGCATATGCTTTTGTCTGAGGAAGGGAAGTCATTGAATTTCCCGAAAGCGCTCACGTAATAAAGTGTCTGTTTGTTCTGCCTGAAGCAACTAGTCCTGTTTTTCGTTTATTCAGTTTAGTGTGTTTACATCGTGCCTTTGTCTGTTTGTGTAATTATGCTATAACCTAAGAACTTACTAATAGAGCAAGGCAGATGTGGTGAATGGATCTTCTAATTGTTGTCAGACCCAAGACAGAAAGCAGAATGCTCTGTCTCACTAAGAGACTTTTCAAAATATTATCTTAAATATTACTGCTGGGATAGCTTGAAGGATGACATCACTTCTTGTCATCTGACTTCTGCTAGTTCCCAGGCCAAACCCCCCCATTGCTAGAAGTTGGCAGCATTTAGCATCTACCTGTAAAAATATACAGACACGGGCTTTTCCTCATATCTTTAGCAGATGCTGGAAGTCATAAAACAATTGCATTCCTTCATGCTTTCAAGACTAGTAATTAGTTCACCCTAAGGACAATACAGAAAGCTTTCTAGTGCAGACTTTGTCTCTTGCTGCATTGAGAACTGAAAGATACAATCTTTTATGACCTAGCCTATTAAAGTAATTTAATTTCATATATTTTCTAAAGTTTACTAGACTGAGGTTAACCTCCTGTATTCCAGTTTCCACTGTTAAAATATATACATGTAAATGAGTCTACTTCAGTACTTCAGCTGTATTGTTTTAAATGTACACAAATACAGTTGACCGAACGTTCACTTGCCCGACTTTCATATTGCTGAGTTGAAAAGGCCGACAACTGCATAACACACACGTCCCGGAACACTGACTTTCCATCTCGGCACTATGAAAGTAGGGTAAGTGAACATTCGGTCTACTGAAGTAGACCCATTTACACAGTTACAATAGTGCACGTTCATTTCTGTTCTCTTCCAGTAGGGCACACTGTGGTTACATTTCAAACATAGTACTCTACAAATACCTTTTCAACACGCATGTGTGTGCAAGTAGTTTGATATACACATGACATACAGTTCTAATACATTTGTAACACAAGCATTGTTTATAAATCATTTTGGTATTCAGCAATGACATATAATTATTTACAAAATTCCAGCTAGCTGTGCTGGCAGTATCTCTTTTCATTACATATACATTCAGTATAATTTCAGGGTTTTGAGTTTTTCTTTTGTACTTTTTAGCATTTTCATATTGATCCTATAATCTGCATTAATTTAAAGTGTTCTCCCTACAGTTTATAGATGCATCACGGCATATGATGACTGAAGTGCCTTGATGCATTACCCTGCCCAGCAACCCTTATATATACGACTCATTTCTTAATAAAAACAAATTACTCATAAACTTCATTAAAGATACCGTCAGATAAGTCTTCTTTCACCTTTGGTAACATTAGCGTAGAGATAGCTTTGACATGCATCCATAGTCTTTAATGGTTACACCCCTCATTTTGCATGGTGGTGCACTTATTAAAGCTTGTGAAGGCATCCCCCGAATATCACTATGGGTTTATCACAAAGGGATACATTTGATTTATGTGGGTATTCCCTCAATAAAGTTTGTAAAGCTTTTTATTCAGTAATGGTTCATATGTATGAGAAGTGCCAGTCACCACATTCTGTGGTGTCGTGGTGCAGAAGATAAGTGGCAATTCTAGTGAATAATAGGTAATATGTATGAAGAGTGCCAGTCACCACATTCTGTGGTGTCATGGTGCAGAAGATAAGTGGCAATTCTAGTGAATAATGGGTAATATGTATGAAGTGCCAGTCACCACATTCTGTGATGTCGTGGTGCAGAAGGTAAGTTTTAGTGAATAATAGGTCATATGTATGAAGAGTGCCAGTCACCACATTCCGTGGTACGGCAGGTCAGAATGTATGTGGTAAATTCTAGTAGAGCTCATCAAGCTCCTGTCTTACGACAGGGAGCCATTAAACAAGGTGGAAACTTCTTATAGTGGAGTCGCTTGGCTCATTACTAGTGAATGAGGTCAAAGGCCATCATGTTACATAAAATAGGATGATCTGAGCACTAGAATGTGATTATATATCATGTACTTACATAAAGTAGGATGATCTGAGCACTAGCATGTGATTATATATCATGTACTTACATATAATAGGATGATCTGAGCACTAGAATGTGATTATACAGCATGTACTTAATTGCAATATGATTTACAGAAATAGCCATCCATTCCCTCTGAAACTGTAAATTGGCATAAACCTTCCAGGCAGCTTAGAGTAGCTACTTCCTACGTACCAAGTATAACACCATTTGTCATTAAATTTGTCAAAGACTTGTGATCACTGCATCACAGACTTATGGAACTCTTCCAGTTAATGCCAGATGCATTACAAATGTTCCCCTTTCCCAGAAACAGTAAATAATGATATAGAAATAAACGGACATGTTCTACTTTTCTTTCTGTCTACTTTAACGTCTGTTCTTTCTTCCTAGCATTTCCTTTCCACAGAAGTAACAGTGCCGTCTCCCATAATCTGCCCCTCACCCTACAGTGCCGTCTCCCATAATCTGCCCCTCACCCTACAGTGCCGTCTCCCCTAATCTGCTCCTCACCCCTATCCTTGGCCCCTTTCAGTTAAGTATCCTTTCCTGCTTGTTCATCATTGCAACAGCTTTTTTTCTGAGCTTCATTCCCTTAGTCTGCTTAGTTTTTTTTTTCTTACAATTTCACATCAGGCCTGATTAATTGTTGCAGAAATTATGGCACAGAATATTCTTCAGCTTACTGAGTTGTATATACCTCATTGCCATGTCGGAAACTATGGTTTAAATGATATGTTCCCTGAATGATTCCATTTCTGTCATTGTCTATTTGCTCTAATGTTTTAAGAAGATTATTTAACTGATTTCATAATACTGTGTCTGTTTTCACTTCTTATGAACTTGTATGTAATAAACATGGCGATTTTCTGTAAGTTTCCACTGCAGTTGGGCCTGATACAACGGGCTACCTATTTACCACTTCAATATTTTTCAGAAAGGAGGGTGAAAGGGATCTACTGACCAGGCTGAAGACAGTGATACTGCATGAATGCATATTTTATGTTCATAAAAGAAAAGAAACTGCATGTAATGTCAGAAGGAAGCTAATGTGAGGGGGTGGAAGAGAGAGTAGTGGACAGAGACTAGGTGGGAAAAGGAGGTGGAGAGAGAGAGAGAAGACTGCTTATTGTAAAGGAGGGCACAGCATAGGGATGACTGTAGTCATGTGTTGGCTGATGGAGATCTTGTGCAGATCTAACATCCACTTGCAAGTGACAGAAATGATACCTTCATACAAGGGGAGGATGGCAGAGCAGGAAAACTGCAGATGGCTACAGAAGAACACTGAAGAAAAAGCTGGTTGCTTTCCTAGAGTCCTTCAGCGTCCAGGTTAACAATCAACATGGGTTCATGTACAGAAGGGCTTGACTTTTGAACCAGGGGTTAATGGTAGTCATAGCACTGGACTTCACCAGGGATTTTGAATTAGTGCCGGACAGTGGCTGCCTTGAAACCTACAGAGGTTAGGGTGGGACTGTGGCTGTGGTATGCGTGGAGCATATGAGAAGGGTAATAAAGACTAAGGGAAGTGGCTAGTGGAGTGCCACAGTATTTGTCTGGGTCCAGTACACAGGACTTTTCAGTGTGTTCATTTCAGGCTTATGTGAGGGACAAGAGACTAGGCTCACCTTTTGCCAATGACAAAAAATTGGTTGCAGTAGGGCGGATGATATGATAAGAAGCTAAGACAGGACTTGTAAAGCTGTCTGAGTAAACAAGGATGGAATTTGAGGTCTCTTGTGAAAAAATCTTGAAATACCTCAGTTCTGGAACCACCACAGAATCGTGTAGATTTGATACCTATCGGGACTGCGCAGCAGCAAGATCTAGAAGTATTTGTAAAGTGGATTAAGTGGATTAAACAACAAGTGGTGGAATATGAGAGCTGTAGCATCAACAAACAAAATACTGATGTGTAACCTTAGTAAGATGGATTCCAGAAACCAGGAAGTAATACTTTCTGCTGCACAGCTGTGCACATGCTCAGGCCATACCACAAGTACTAGCTGTGCACATGCTCAGGCCACTCTACAAGTACTAGCTGTGCAGATGCTCAGGCCACACTACAAGTATTAGCTGTGCACATGCTCAGGCCACACCACAAGTACTAGCCTTGCACATGCTCACGCCACACCACAAGTACTAGCTGTGCACATGCTCAGGCCACACCACAAACACTATAGAAAGGATATTAGGTTGTTTAACGGAGACCAGGGGAAGGCCATCAGAAGAATGTTTGAAATAGATGGGAAAGGGTATGATTGGAGACTACAGAAGCTGGACCTCTTATCATGAGTTATGATATGGATCCAGGAGGTCATGGTGGAGGAATCCAAATGGTTCCCTATAAACAGAAAGGTAAAGAGGGCACTTCAGTAATAGCATTTAAAGGCTAGCTCCTCTCTGAATGTGTGTAATTACATCTTCACAGAAAGGTTTGTGCACCCATGTTATGCACTATTAGAATGTTGTAGAGAGAATCTACTGAGGCATTCAGCAGAGCGTAGCACAGGTGGAGAAAGATGAGAAGGAATGTAGGTAGGTATGGAGGTGTGGTTGAAAGTTAAATGCATTTAAAAGGAACACTTTCTAAACTGTTTTTTTCTGCAGCAACCAAAGGTAATGTAGAATTTAAAGATTATGGTGTGATTCCCAGAGGAGGAGGACGGGTGTAGAATTAGGTACCTAAATTCAGCTGAGTTTGGTAGTAATGACGCAGCTGTTAGAAGAAGAAATGCTCTTTCATTGTACATTGCAGTCTCAGTGCCTGGACCTGTGCCACCTGAGGATTTAGATCAGCATGTTTACAGACAACACATAACCAAAGTGGTGGTTATTACGTGGCTGACTGGGTCTCTAGCAAGAGATTCTGTGGCTTTCTGACTGCATGTATAAATGGCAGCTGCAGTTTAGTGGAGACGTGCTGGGTGGGGGAAGCTGAATTAAAATGCATGCCAGGAGGACAAAAGTGGCTGTGAATTGTAGTCAACATACGAGTAAGACAAGCAGAGTATTTGGAAAGAGTAGTAGGGAGAGCCAGCAGAAGGGGGGACATATTGTTAGGGAGAGCCAGCAGAAGGGGGGATATATTGTTAGGGAGAGCCAGCAGAAGGGGGAACATATTGTTAGGGAGAGCCAGCAGAAGGGGGGAAATATTGTTAGGGAGAGCCAGCAGAAGGGGGTACATATTGTTAGGGAGAGCCAGCAGAAGGGGGTAAATATTGTTAGGGAGCCAGCAGAAGGGGACATATTGTTAGGAGAGCCAGCAGAAGGGGGATATATTGTTAGGAGAGCCAGCAGAAGGGGGGACATATTGTTAGGGAGAGCCAGCAGAAGGGGGGACATATTGTTAGGGAGAGCCAGCAGAAGGGGGGATATATTGTTAGGGAGAGCCAGCAGAAGGGGGGACATATTGTTAGGGAGAGCCAGCAGAAGGGGGGAAATATTGTTAGGGAGAGCCAGCAGAAGGGGACATATTGTTAGGAGAGCCAGCAGAAGGGGATATATTGTTAGGGAGAGCCAGCAGAAGGGGGGATATATTGTTAGGGAGAGCCAGCAGAAGGGGGGAAATATTGTTAGGGAGAGCCAGCAGAAGGGGAGATATATTGTTAGGGAGAGCCAGCAGAAGGGGGGATATATTGTTAGGGAGAGCCAGCAGAAGGGGGGAAATATTGTTAGGGAGAGCCAGCAGAAGGGGGGATATATTGTTAGGGAGAGCCAGCAGAAGGGGGGATATATTGTTTGTGTGATGTGGACACAAATTCCTGAGGATAACGTCCTCCTTGGTGAGGACAGTGATAGTCACAGCTGGAATGCTGTGTTCATTTCTGGGAGATGTGTAGACCAAGCCAGTGAAGATATTCTGGGCTGCTTATTGTGACTCATGGAAATGGGAAAGGGGCAAGGAAAGGAAGCAGGACAACGTGGCCGTCTACACACCATCTGCACTGTTGTCTTCCTAAACTGCAGCTGTTCCTTTGTCAGCATTTTTGCAAGTATGTTTGTAAACAGCAGCTGAGTAGGGTGATGCCTGATGTAGGTTGGACAGGGTGGCTCAGCTAGGTGTACGTATGAGATTCTTTGTACAGCTGCAAGATTCACAGAAGAGAAACCAGTTGTTTTTTTCTGCTGTGTAGTGTAGATGAGAATCTTTCTGACCATGGTTTCCTCAGTATGTTATGCAACTGGGGAGGGAACAGGGAAGAAGTTATAAAATATGCTGAATCCTGTCCTTCCACTGTTCCACAAACTTAACTTTTTAAAATATATTGTTTCCTTTCCTCCCCCTTATCCTCTAGGTCTTGTCCATTGTCTTCCTTTTCTTTGCCCCATTGACCCATTTGTTCCTTTTTGAGGGGGCCAGTACCATCTAGCAGTCGTGAGAACCCTGTAGCCCTTTCTGTCCCTCACTAGAGGGCATAATCTGCCTGTTTGTTCCCCAAAAAGGCAAGTCAAGCAGCAGTGAGTAAGCCCATCTGCTGGACTCAGGTGACATCCCTCCCAATCCCAGAAGTTCCTGGCTCCTGCAGCATCTGTGTTTGTGAGAGGGACGCGTGCATGTATCCACACATCTTCCCATGCTAATAAAGCACACTGCTGATCTGCTCAGATGGCTTGGACACTATGGGTGCAATACCAAGTGTCATCCAAGCAGCAATCTGTAACTCCCCCCTTCACAAAACAGGCGAGCTGGCAATGGCTGCTCATTCCCGTACTCCCTGCCATGTCCCCTCCAGCACCTGTTGCACAGAAGCCGTTTTGGTCACTGTCAGGGCTTCTTCAATCTGTACCATGGGGGGGGGTCAGTCTTGTACTTCCCTCTTTGTATTCTTGTCTGTTTCCACACTAGTTCTCCCAGTATTAAAAAAGGAAGGTATCCACCAGCATTACATAAACAGGAAACAGTAGATGACTGTAGTTTCTGTCCTTCCATGTTTCCTGTCTTAGTTGACCCAGTGTAACTTATTTGCACACCTTTTATCCAGATAGAAAATAGAAGCAACTGCAGCAGCAGTTCAGTGCCTGTACTTCTTCATTTTCTAATGTTCTTTTTCAAAATTTGTCTTTTTCAGAAGAAGAGCTGGTCACTCCTCCCTTGGATGGCCTTATTCTGCCAGGAGTTACTAGACACAGCCTGTTGGACCTAGCAAGAAAATGGGTAAGCATGACTGTCCAGAGAGCGCACAGGGGGAACAGATGTAGACTGGAGCAGTAACTTTCATTTTAGTAAACATGAGATGTGGAACCTTTGTAGCCATGAACACTATTGTCACAATGCCTGTGAACACCATAACATTGACTGTCATTTCAGTCCTTTCACTTGGTTTTAAGTAATTCTGGCCTGGTCTTAGAGTGACCTGTATGTAATTCTTCCCGTACTAAATAGCTGCATTTAAGGGAAATTAAAACTGACACTGTTGACTGAGAAGGAGTGAATGAAGGTGGAAGCACTCCAGATAACTGATGGTTATTGTTTTCAAAATAAGCAGTTTACTTTAAGCACTGTTTGCACCCGAAGAAGAAAAAGATTACTGCATTGCATTTGAAAGAGGGGAAAACTCGGACCAGAACATTGCTGGAAAAAAGATGTTCATCGTGTTTCACTGTTGCAGTCATTACTCTTGGGTTATCCTGCTGGCAGGCTACCCGCAGTCGGCCTGAATTCCAAAGTCTTAGTCCGGCATCGGTTGCTGTCGCCTCTTCCCTGACGTCAGTGCGCCAGGGGTATAAAAGATGCAACTGACGCCATTTTCTTTAGTCTTTCTTGCCGCGCGGTGCCCGAAGCAGAAGCAGTTCGTAAGTGCCGGTCGGCTGACTCCTGAGATTTTCGTGTTCGAATTTCAGATCCGAAGTCTTCATTTAAAGCTAAGTACCCCGTTGGGGAAACTTTTTTCTTTCTCCAGACCGATGTCAGAAAAAGTTAATAATTGTATTTCTTGTGGGAAGCAAATACCTCATAAGGACTTCCATTCTTATTGTATTCCTTGCCTAAGCCCTGATCATGACGTAGCTAATTGCAGATTTTGTGCTAGATTTAACCAACGCACTATTAAGCGTTGGTACGATTTTGCATTTCATTACTTTGGCCGAAGATTTAATTACACAATGTCGTCTGATAGCCATCCGACTACTGCAATTCACAAGAAACACAAGGAAAAGGAAAAGGACAGGCATCTGAGGTCCAAAACTGACGACGAGGCTTCTTCTAAGCCAGTCGCCGGTTCTCAGTGAGGTGCTTTCGCAGCCCCTGACGCCCATTACCTCCCAGGCCGCTTCCGACTCCCACGTGGAGCGGACTAGGCCTCTGGAAACTCAAGGTATTGGACACTCGGATAATATTCCCTAAGATGGGTCCGGAGCCGCTGAGCAGGCATCGGCTTCTGAGGGTGTTTTCTGGCCTACACAGTTATATATAAAACCAACTACAGCTCCAAAGGCAAAGACTAAAGCACCACTAAAGACAAAGAAACAAGTGCAGCAAGCCCATGGACAGGCCTCCATGCCTAACAAATAGATGCTCAAAATGGCCGAAGACCTAATTACTTTGATCAGGGGTTCCCATCCCCCTCCTGAGAATAGGCTTAGGCAAGAGACAGAATATGAATCTTCAGATCCGGTTTCCATTTCCTCTGGTTCGTCTTCTGACCAAGAATGCTCTCTCCCGCCCTATGAGGATTCCGATGCTGAAGAATCTATCCCTTCAGCCTCCCCTCCTGAGGATTTTTCTTTTGGGGAAACCCTGCATACCATGAGGGAGCACTTCCACTGGGAGAGCCAAGACTACTCAGAATCTAAGAAAAGGCTTAGATATTTTCTTTTACTACCTCAGCACAGGCCTCTTGCTATCCCTCCTGGTTTAGACATTGTAGATGATGTATTTTCAGAGTCCGGCCTGTCCCCTGACTCTTTACCCCCTGCACCTGTTAAGCCAGAAAGATACTACAGGGTTCCAGATTCACATAAATTTCTTTATAAAAACCCTGCTGGTGACCCAGAAACTATTTCTCAGGGTCCCAAAGGGGTCAAGGCTTCCACTGCAAAAAACCCTATCCCCTCTGATAGGGATTCAAGGGCACTGGACAGATGGGGGAAAAATGTTTACACTTCTCCTACCTTGTCTGTGAGGGCTTTAAATTGTCAATTTCATATGCTTAAATATCAGCAATACTTATTGTCACTGCTTAAACAGAAAATGTTAACAAATTCTGAATGTGTAGAAAACAAAGAAATGCAGTATTTATTGCATGCAACTGAACAAGTGGGAAAGCATACTTTGCAATGTGGTTTTGATTCTCTGGAGGCCTCTTGCAGGGCCGCTGTTACGGGTTCTGTCATTAGGCGACATGCTTGGTTAAAGGAACAGAATCTGCCTGGTCATGTTAAAGAAAAAATATTAGATGCTCCATTACAGCATGATACTTTGTTTGGTGTTGAAGCAGAAGAGGTGTTGAAGAAAGTGGAGGACAAAGCAAAATCTATGCAGACAGTTAAGGATTTCTTACAGGTGCAGCCACCCAGATTTAGCAGGAACTGGCCTACAAAAGAATTGGTCCTTTCCAGTGTCAGACAGGCCACAAAGAGGCAGATACAGACGCCCCAGAGGCAGATCACAGCCCCAAGGCTCATACAGGCCTAATCAATGGGGCGCTTCTACCTCCAAAAGCGGAGAAGACAAATCACAGCCATTAAGGAAACAAGCCCAATGGCTTTCCTCTGCCAGAACCAAGCACTTATCTTTTGGCAGCCCCCTTAGGGGGAAAACTAGCACTTTTTTCACAAAATTGGCACATGATCACCCAGGACAAAATGGGTCTTGAACATAGTGTCTCAGGGCTACAGGTTCCACTTTCACACCCTGCCAAGGGCAAAAGGTATGCCAGACCTGCTACACAATCAATGGGCAGAGACACAAAAGCAAGTTTCATCCCTCATGGACATGAGGGCCATTCAGCGAGTACCACAACAAGAGCAGGGACAAGGATTTTACTCGAGACTTTTCTTGGTGCCCAGAAAGGACAAAGCCTGGAGACCAGTACTGGACCTGTCTATTCTAAACACATTTCTGGATGTTCCAAAATTCAAAATGTTGACTCTGCAGCAGCTGCTGCTCATGCTGGGCAAGAAGGCTTGGCTCGTAACTTTGGACCTAAAAGAGGCATACCTGCATGTCCCAATCAGACAATATTGCAGAAGATACCTCAGATTCATAGCTGGCTCAGTGCACTACCAATTCTCTGCACTGCCCTTTGGCTTATCTACTGTGCCCAGGGTCTTCACAAAATGCCTGGCACCAGTAATTGCATTTTGCAGACAAAGAGGAATTCAAATATATCCTTACTTAGACGACTGCCTTATTCTAGCAGAGAACAAAGACATTCTACTAAAGCATCTGGCGTTTGTAAAAAGATTACTAATTTGCCTAGGGTACATTGTAAACGAAAAGAAATCAAAACTAGTACCCTCTCAAGAGATAATATTCCTAGGTGCAAGCTTAAATACTACTGCCCAGATGGCTTATCTCATGCCAGACAAACAAAGGCAACTGACTTCTTACTTCAAAATGTTGGCAACAAAGACCTAGTTATCTGCAAGAAAAATTCTGCAGGCTTTGGTCTTCATGGCATCCTGCATTCTGCTAATTCCATATGCCAGACTGCATATGAGGAAACTACAATGGTATCTAAAAAGTGTTTGGACTCAACATTGCCACAGCCTGGAAACATTAATTACCCTCATTCCCTGCCTGCAGCAGGAGTTTCAATGGTGGGCACAGGCCTGTCACCACAACAAGGGACAGCCATTCACTTTACCCACAGCCAGGCAGACACTAACAACGGATGCATCAGATTATGCCTGGGGGGCCCACATGGCAGGAAAATGTATTCAGGGCACATGGTCCACAAGCCAGATGCATCTTCATATCAATCACAAAGAGATGTTAGCTGTTCAAAATGCCCTGACAGCTTTCAAGGATCTACTCCATCCAGGACAACTACTGATAAAGACGGACAATACTGCAGTCATGTGGTACATAAACAAGCAGGGAGGCACACATTCCTATCCCCTTTGCAGACAAGCCATGACTTTGTGGGACACAGCATTGACTTTTCAAGTTCACCTGCAAGCACAATTCCTGCCAGGAAAAATAAATACTCTAGCAGACGAACTAAGCAGAAACCTCATGGATCCCCACGAGTGGAAACTGGATCCACAAGTCTTCAGCATGATAACAAGGAAATGGGGATGCCCAGACATAGATCTATTTGCCTCCCCTCACAACTGCCAACTACAGAGATTTTGCACAAGGATTTATCACAAGCATGGAAAGTGGACGCCCTATCCTTCAGCTGGAAAAAACTTAACGGTATATGCCTTTCCTCCACTGCCTCTCCTCCCCAAGGTACTCCTAAAGGTCAGGCAAGAGAAGCCAAAAATGATATTGATTGACCCAGACTGGCCACGCCAGCACTGGTACCCAATCCTAAAGAACTTGTCTCAAGGTCCAGTCTGGACATTGCCTCAAACTTCTCACTTACTGACCCAACAAAACAATCAGATCCTGCACAGCCAACTCAGGACCTTAAATCTGGCAGCATGGCGGATAATGTAGCCATTCAGAACACTCCTCTCTCCAAAGCTGTAATGGATGTTATTTTGGAGGCCAGGAGGCCCAGTACCAGAAAATCTTATGCAGAAAAATGGAAGAGATTCTGTGCTTGGAACCAGAAACAAGGAATTGACACGTTTGTAGGAAATATTCCTCAGATTTTACAATACCTAACTGAGATGCTGGACAAAGGCCTATCCTTTTCATCAATTAAGATTCATGCCTCTGCCATTTCAGCCCATTACAATACGGAACCACCTATCTTTTCTCCTCCTTTAATAAGGCAGTACCTCAGAGGGGCCAAAAACATAAGACCTCCAAGGAGAGCACCAGTACCTACATGGGACCTCAATTATGTCTTGGAAAAACTCACACTGCCTCCTTTTGAGCCAGCCTCAACAGCTGATATAAAATTCTTATCCTGGAAAACAGCTCTGCTCCTAGCAATAACCTCTGCAAGACGAGTCTCTGAGTTACAGGCACTCATGGCTGTGGAACCTTTTATCATTTTCCATCCAGACAGGGTTTCCCTGAGGACGAACCCTACATTTATGCCTAAGGTGATGTCCAGTGTGGCCCTTAACCAAACCATTCACTTGCCTACCTTTTATCCAAACCCACAGAACAAGGGTGAGAGACTTCTGCATTCTTTGGACATACACAGACAGCTACGCTTCTACTTGGACAGAACTAAAGCTTTCAGAAAGACTGAGCAACTTTTAGTGGCATATAGTGCAGGATCACAAGGAAAGGCTATCTCAAAACAGACTATTTCAAAATGGATAGGCCATTGCATTCATTTCTGCTACTCACAGCATGACAAATCAGTGCCTTAGGGCATTAGGCCACATTCAACCAGAGCAGCAGCCACTTCAGCAGCCTTCCTCAGGGGAGTACCAACCAAAGAGATCTTTGAGGCTGCAACTTGGAGTTCAGTGCACACTTTCACAAAGCACTACCACTTACCTCTCTACTCTAAATCCAGGGCAGGCTTTGCCACCGCAGTTCTGCAGGGCCTCTTAGCCTCTCCTAATCCTATTTAGCCCAGCCACCCATCCTCAGCTTTGGGATTCAACCCAAGAGTAATGACTGCAACAGTGAAACACGATGAACATAGTACAGTTGTGTACCTACCATAAATGTAGATGTTCGAGTGTATTCACTGTTGCAGTCCAGGTTACCCTCCCACCATCCCCCTTTCTTTTGCTGGGTCTTATCTGTACTACCCTATTCTATACAACCTGTGTGGTATATTTGCTTGTAGGTGAAGGAAATGATTACCTTAGTGCATGCATGTTTATTGGCATCATTTATTTAGCCTACCCTTTTGGGGGCACCTGACATCTGGGACAAGAAAAACTGAAGAAAATGGCGTCGGCTGCATCTTTTATACCCCTGGCGCACTGAAGCCAGGGAAGAGGCAACAGCAACCGACGCCAGACCAAGACTTTGGAATTCATGCCGACTGCGGGTAGCCTGCCAGCAGGATAAGCCAAGAGTAATGACTGCAACAGTGAATACACTCGAACATCTACATTTATGGTAGGTACACAACTGTACTTTACTGGTCTCTCTGTCAAGAAATTCTGAAAGTTAAGAGTTAGTTCTGTGTGCTGGTATTTAAGTGAATGAGCACAACTGTTCGAAGGAGAGGAATGTTCAAGAAATGACATTATGGGACACAAAATGCATTGTGGGAAGGGAAAAAGCTTTGTTGAAAACATCATGCCAGTATCGTGCTATTTTGAGGTGCAGCTTAAAAGTTGCTGCTTATAATGCTGCAGGGGTACTCATGCAATACAAAGCATCAGGATAAAAGTTTTTCAATTTATAACGTTAGTGGTCTTTCAGTACTGTAGTGAGAAAAAGGTGTGTGACTTAAAGATGACACAAGAAGTTTGAAGAGTATGAAACTGTCAAAAGCCGTCTGGCTTCTGTTAAGGCTTAGACGCAGGCTGTATTCTGCACTGCTGTACAAAAATTAGAAAGTTGTTTAAGCACCATCATGATTGTTTTTTTTTTTTTTTTTTTTTTCATTTACATTACTGTCCCTAAAGTTTGTGGCATTATGCCACTCTTGTTAGGTAATGGTGTTATCTTCACTAACCTAGGGAGTAACTGGTACTTGATGGTACTCTGGTAACAACCTGACCTACTTCTGACTCTTGAAGTCGCCTGCATTTTAGACGTAGTTCAGTGACATATGATGCCTTTACGTTCTCTTCAGTCTCACGTTGTGGCTTTGTTAATCAGCAAGTTTACGAGGCCTGCTTTTTCAATACTGTGTACATACTGTGTTTGTTGCTTTCCCAGATGTAACAGACAGCATCATTTATTGTTATTTTATTTAAAACCGTCCACACTTCACTTTTTGTTGCATATTGTGTAAATACTTTTTTGAGACAGTATTTTGCCTATTTTTTGCAGCTTTAGGAAATTATGTGCTGCACATGAAATAGTTCTGTTTACAAACCAGATAAATTTAACTTGGCAAAACGTCAGCTTCCTTTACACCTTACATAGTGTTAAAGTAATATTATCGTAGTACCTTCTAAATACATATCACCTGCACTCCTGAGTGTCTCATCCTTTGGATGAGAATGTAAACTGAGGCCCCATCTGCTTGAGTTGGTGGTAGCGCAAGTTCATAGGTAGGTACTAGGCTATCGGCCCAAGGGCCTACGTAAGCCTAGTCAGCAAGGTTCCATAGCTTACGCCACCCAAGAAAGTTATTTTCCTGTGCTACTGTCCAGCAGAGACACAGAAGTGATCCCCGTGGTGTATTTCCTATTTCCCATCCACTCATCAAGATTTTTCTTGAAGAGTGCTAATGAAGAACTTTGCTTGACATAGATGGGTAGCTTGTTCCAGAGTATAGGAAGTCTCTGGGACAGGAATCTATCCCTCCAGCATGTCCTGTTTATTGTGGTGACAAGGTTTAGGTTCCTAGAGCATGTAGCTCGGAGGGATTGGGATTTCTTTAGGTGTAGCATGTCCAACAGCTCTGGGTTTGACATAGCTTTATATGTTAGGCAGAGATCACCTCGGAGTAGGCGATATGCTAAGGAATAAAGCTAGTGCTTTTTGAGGCAGTCAGTGTAGGGCATTTGTTTGAGGCCAGTAATCCTCTTGGTGAGGTACTTCTGTGGCCTTTCCAGCTGCTGTACATGTCTTGTGAGGTACATTCCAAAAGGGGCATTGTACTCTATAATGGGTCTTATGAGTGATGAGTAGAGGGGAACAATGACCTCTTTTTTTCTGGATGAGAGCCCTTTTATGATGAGGTGTGCCATGTAGAAGGGCTTCCTGACTACTGTGACAATGTGATTATCAAAGGAGAGACTACTGTCCACCTGGGTCCCAAGGTCTCTTATCACACATTCGGTGTTAAGTAGATTGCTGCCTATGCGGTAGTTCATGGGGTACAGAGTTTTTACCAAAGGGGATGACACTACACTTTTTGGCATTGAGCTTGAGGCCATGGCTCTGACACCAGGCATCTGTCTCAGTGAGGCCCTTCTGTAGGATGTCCCCATCATTTGGGGACTTGACTATGGTTCCTAGTTTGCAGTCATCTGCGAACTTCATTAGCCAGAGGCCTTCTGTGTTAGCCTGTACTTCAGAGAAGTAGATACCAAACAGGAGCGGTCCCAGGACAGAACCCTGCTTTGAGGTCAGATTTGGAGTCTGCAACTTTTACAGTGTGGGTTCTGTCAGTGAGCCAGTTGGCAACCCATCTTGTGACGTAGGGATTTATACCGAGTTTAATGAGTTTAGCTATAATTCCAGAATGGGGGATGGTATCGAAAGCCTTAGCGAGGTCAAGATAGGCTGTGTGAACCACCTTACCCTCATCCACGGCTTTGGTGACTGCCTCAAAGAAGTCGATCAGGTTCAGGAGGCATGATCTGCCTTTCACAAACCAGAACTGGGTGGGATCCAGAGTTTAGAGGTTACCAATGTCTTTGTTTATGAGTTCCATGATGATACGTTCCATGGCCTTGCAGACCAGGCTCGTCAGGCTAATAGGTCGATAGTTCCTGGGATCAGTGGTGGCTCCCCCTTTGTGGAGTGGGATAACTGTTGCTGTGCGCCATTCAGTGGGCACAAAGCCTGATGCGAGGCTATTATTGAACATGGTGCTTAAGTGGGGAGACAGTTAGTTCTGAAGTTCGTGTAAAATGCAGCCTGGGATGTTGTCCGGTCCCATGGATGCTGTGTTTTTGGCTTTAGAGAGTGCAGCTTTTACCTGCGTAGTTGTGATTACAGGGACTCTGCATTCTTCCTGTATAGATATGGGCCCTTTAGGGGGTGAGAGGGGGGTAAAGTTAGCAGTGAACCGATCTGCCAAGATGTTGGCAATATCAGTTGGTTCTGTAATTTTCGTGCCTTTGTGCTGTAACTCAGAGCAGGTCTGGGTGTTGCCATCTAGATTCTTGACATAGCTATAGAATGCTTTGTGGTTGTCCTTGGATTTAGTGGCGATTTTGTTTTTGTAGTTAGCTTTGGAGGATCTTATAAGGGATCGCAGCTTCTTATTGAGGCTGACCAGGGAGCTCCTCCACTCATGGGATTTTACTCTCTTTTGCAACAGTTTCTTCCTTCTGTTGTAGAGTTTGTTTATGGCAGAGGACCACCAGATTGGCTTCCTTTTTTTGGAGGCTAGCATCTTGGTTCTGTTTGGGATAGCACGATCCATGCACTCGTGTAAGTGCTTATAGAGTGCATTTGTGTAGGATTCAGCAGATGTAACTGTATTGTCCATCTGCATGGGTGTCATGAAGTGGATATAAAAGATCTTTTGGCACTTACCGAAAAGAGCAAGAGTCCTTTATTTTAAACCAGTATATATACATTATTTACAAGAATACAAAATAAATTATAAACATATTTACAGTACTAAAAAGTAGAAATGAATCTCAACAGAATTACAAATCCCATATTTATCAACCCAAAATCCTTTTTTCAACAACCACTTAATTTTACTTAATATGTTTGGAATAACACAATTACCATTGAACATAATTTCTTTCAGTCTTTGATTCCAAATAATACAAAACATTTTCTTATCTAACTTTTTAACATATTTTCTATCTAAACCTTCATAGCATCCATATTCGATCATGTCCATATTCAATTGTTTATAACCTTGAAATTCATTCAAAATTTTCTTTTCTGTTAATATTTCCCATAAATTTTGAATCGTCTTACAGTTCAGAAAGACATGATCCAAGGTTACTAATTCCCCACAATAAAGGCATGTCCTTTCAGTTATTTTTATATGGCATATTTGCCTTCACAGGTAACTTGTTAACTTCTAATCTCTAACTTTGTCACAACACTGGTGATACTGTATCTAAATTTAAAAATGTAAGTATAATTGGTATAATATATTAATTTTAGCAAGATATTTATATATGTATGTGTCAATATGTTATTTATGAGTGAATGTTTTGTATATATTCATTAATGCGATTTACATATTCTTGAATATGTTTAGAAATAACAAGTAAGTTTAGAAGTTTTTAAAATGTTATATTTTAAGTATTTAGTCTTTTAAATTTTAATTAATGGATAGGTTTGGTAGGCTGGCTGTAACGTGATTAATTAAGTGTCCTATTTAAAGTTTGAAAAGGATGTTTTTTTATGTACTGATGAAGGGTGTGGACCCGAAAGCTTTACAATAAACTGTTTGGTGTGCTAAGTGTTTGTTAACTTCTAATCTCCACAGAAAATCTTGACACTCCTCATTTTTCATACTCCAAACATTTCTTGACTTTATAGCTCTGATTT
This sequence comes from Protopterus annectens, assembly GCF_019279795.1. Classification (NCBI taxonomy): domain Eukaryota; kingdom Metazoa; phylum Chordata; order Ceratodontiformes; family Protopteridae; genus Protopterus; species Protopterus annectens. The sequence goes on from NC_056751.1 coordinate 759,712,386, forward strand.
TTTTCTGTTAAACTACTCCGTGGATTAACATAATAATATTCTGTCATAATATTTTTAAACCATGTTCTTTTCTTATTTTCAATTTTGTCTATATTTAATTTCCACATTTTATTTTTTCTTTATAACTTTTCATCTCTTCATTGCTCCACTCTCTTTCTTTATTCAGTCTTTTTAAATACCATTATTTTTTTATACTTTTCCTTAAACAATTTTCTTATGTAAACACTCTTGTCTCTATTAATCCATTCTAGCACTCTAAATAAATTCAAAGATGCACCATATATTATTGGATTTAATAATCTCAAACCTCTTGTATCCTTATCTACATATAATATTCTCATTTTAAATGGATTTAGTCTAGAACTCCAAATAAATCTCAATATTAATTCAGGAGTCTGCTTTTTCTATATCTTTAAGTAATGTGTATACTCGCCATATAGGCAGTCTTCCCCATCTATAATGAGTTAATGAAGTGGACTTTTTATTGTAAGATGGTCTATATTTACTCCATGTAATGGTCAACTCTCTCAGATCCTCTACATTTTTTATCCATTGTTACTAATAACTTCAGTAGACCCAAAAGTAATTCCTAATATTGAACTTCCACCAAAACCAAAATTAATGCCCTTTATTACTTCCTCAAGCCCCAAATCCTATACTTTTATTACTATTTGAACACATTCCTAAACTTTGGAAACAATCATTTGTTCTAACAATTATTTGTTCCATCATTTTACTATTCTTAGTTACTAGAGTCTAATCATCTGCATACGCTGTAATAACTGAATATTCATTACCCTCATTTTGTATAAAGCTTGCCTCTATCGCCTCATTCAGTTATTCTTGTCACTATACAATTCATAACCATAGCAGATGATGTGCTACTCAAAGGACATCCTTGGTTCAATCCTGTATTCATCTTTATTTCTTCACTTGACCATCCATTTACCAATACTTTGCTGTCACTACTCTTATATACTGACTGAATTACTTTCTGTATCTTTCTACTCGTATTATAATTTTTCAAAATTCCCCAGAATACTTCATTATTTATTGTATCAAAAGCCTTATTTATATATTGCCTATCAATATTTTCCCTTTGTTTCCCGTCTTTATATTATCTGCTATTTCCCTGACTATCGTTAATCTTTCTTGCCATCATCTTCCTTTAATTCGATATACACATAGGTGCACCATCCTCTAACACCTTATTTATCTTATTTTCTATTCGTATTTGTAAAAGCTTCATTAATATCGTGCAATCTGTGTTACGTAAAACCACCGGGCTCCAAATTGTTACCTCCCTCTTTTCTCATTTTTTTTCTATATACATTTCATTAGTCCATCACATATTTGCATGTATCAAGTACCATCCTGTAACCATTCATTCAATATACACACAAATCTTTCTTTTTGCCAAGATTCCATATTCTTATACATTAAAGACCCCATCCCATCTGGTCCAGCAGCTGAATCAGTATTAAATCCAGTTCTGCCAAAGTAATCTATTTATTTATATCTTTATTTATACTTCCATTAAACCTGTTTACATTCCATTCATTATTTCTCTTTAATTCTTGTTTTCTCATTGTCTTTTTAACAAATTGCACTATGATATTCATAATATAGTCATAATCTCATACTGTTCCTTTACCACCAACCTTTTCTCATGTCTCAGGTCTCTAATTATTCCACTATCTTCTTTAACCTTCTTAGCCAAATATGGTGAAACAATGTTGGTGCTGCGGTAACGTTGTCACCTCACAGTTAGACGTTGCCCGTTCGATCCTCAGAGCGTCTTCTGTGTGACGACATGCATGAACGGGCGTTCCTTCGTTGAAGGTTGTGCGTTAGGCCCAACTCTACTGCCAGTCATTAGCGGACCGGAGTTCCGCTGTGGCGACCCCTAACCAGGAAAAAGCCGAAAGACACAAACAAACCTTGAACAAAACCTTTGTTTATACAGTCACTGTCCGTTTCTTTTATAGAATAAACATTTTCATTTCTTTCTAATAATTCGAATGCATTACTCTGTGACACCTGATTTATTTATTTGTTTGTTTATTTAAGGTTTGTTTACCAGGAAAGTCCAACTGGGACAGAGCCCATTTTCAGAGGAGGCCCGGGGAGAAACACTCCAGACACATCTCTTTGGAATGTGGAGGAATCCGGAGCACCAGGAGGAAACCCATGCAAACACAGGGATCACATGCTGACTCAACACAGAAGACACCCCAGCTGAGAATCAAATTGAAGAACCTCTTACTGTGAGGAGACAACACTAACCGGTGCATCACCTCGCTGTTTTTCTTATTGTCTTATTCTCCCATTTTAAGTAGTCTGATGTATATTTTTCTTTAAATATAAACCATCAATGTTCTTCGTGTTTCACTGTTGCAGTCATCACCTGTGGGGTTATCCCTGCTGTGGTAGCCCCCAAATACCAGAGTCAATTTTTTTTTTTTTTACATCGGCTGCCATCGCCTGTAGTCTGACATCAGGTCGTCAGTGCTGTAAAGCAAGGCAGCCGACATCATTACTTCATTCATTCTTGCTGTAGAACCCGTAGCAGAAGCAGTTCGTACGAGTGCCGGTCGGTCGCTACCAGAAGTTGAATTTTAGCTGAAAACATCTTAAGCTAAGTACCCCATTGGGGATCCTTTTTTCTTACACTAACAAATGTCTGAAAAAGTTAACAATTGTCTCGGCCTGTGGAAAGCAGATCCACACCGAGACTTCCATTCTTACTGCGTCACTTGTTTAGGCCCAGACCACGACGTCCCCTGTTGCCGGTTCTGTGCCCTCTTTAATGTGAGAACTATTCGCCGTAGAGCTCTTTTTGTAGACCGTTATTTTCATGTTCCATCTTCGAATTCCGATATGGCATCCGTCAGCCAACAGTCTGTGGATATTCTGAAAAAACGTAGAGATAAAGATAGAGACAGACCACACAAGGGTAAGCCTTCCGACGATGCTACCGCTAAGCAGGTTGTCAGTTCTCCGAAATTCAGTGAGGTGCTTTCGAGCCCCTGATGCCCAATTTGATAGTTATGCAGGCCCCTATCTGAGACCCTTTTGGAGTCCGGTATGCTGCAGAAATCTTCCTTGTCTTCGGCCTTTCACCCTACCAATTCTAGACAAAAAATGACGCCGTCATCGCATCCGACTTCTCAGACAGATCAGACAGATTCTCTCAGGGGCCTAGAAGCCAGGCCACTCCTAGGAAATCTGTTTCTAGCCACCATCTTGCTACTGCTCCACCACCCTAAGCACAAATGCTTAAAATGGCGGAGGATCTCATCTCCCTTATCCGGGGTAGTCAGGCCACTCCTTCTAAAAGGAAGAGGCAACCTTCTCCAGAAATTATGACAGAACAAGATTCTGAGGTATCTGACTATTCAGTTTTTGAGGAGGAAAAGCATTCCTTAACTGTGTATGAGGATTCAGATGCAGAGGACTCCATCCCTTCTGCCTCCCTTCCAGAGGACCATTCCTTTGGTAACATTTCCAATGGGAATCTCAGGACTTACACCTGGCCATCCCCTATTTTAGAAGTGGTGGATGATGTTTCCATGAATCCAGCTTAGCCCTGGATGCCCTTCCTCACAAATACCTATACAGAAATCTGCTGCAGAACCAGAGGTCATTACACAGGGATCTAAAGAGCTAAAGACTAGTCTGCCCAAGATCCTCTCTTTCTGACAAGGACTCCAGAGCTCTGGACAGATGGGGTAAAAAGTATACACCTCTGCAACAGTTGTCAGTTCCATATGTTAAAATATCAACAACACACTTTGGAACTGTTAAAACAGAAGATTGCTGCCTTTCCTGACTGTGCTAATTCAAAAGAGTTAGCAGATTTACTGCACTCTGCTTGTCAAGTGGCCAAACATTCATTACAATGTGGATATGAAGCCCTAGAAGCCTCTAGCAGGGCAGCAGTGTCAGGATCTGTTATTAGGAGACATGCATGGCTGAAGGAACAACCTCAGCCTGATTGTTTGGGAAAAGAAAAAGATGGAAGACAAAAAATCTGTGCAAACAGTAAAAGATTTCTTTCAGGTTCAACCTCCTAGGTTACAGAGAAACAAACAATGGACCACTTCCGTCTCTAAGGCAGGGAGTTCTAAGCCAACCTTCTATTGGCAAACACTCACAATGATTCCCCCCCCCTTCACTCATCTAGGAGGAAGGCTCAAAGACAATTGGCTTTCTGTAACAAAGGACCGATGGGTCTTAAAGATCATTTCTCAGGGATACAAATTCTCTTTCAGCGTACTCCCAATTCCAAGAGGGTACCCAGACTTACCTCCAAATCAGTGGGCAGAGGCATTGAAACAGGTCCAAACTCTCATATCCCAGGGTGCAGTAGAACCTGTCCCCTCAGATCAAACAGGCAAAAGCTTTTATTCCAGACTATTTCTTGTTCCCATCCTGGATCTGTCCAAACTGAACACCTCCCTGGTGGGTCCTAGATTCAAAATGCTAACTGCAGCAGCTGCTGCTGCCTTGGCTAGTGACACTAGACCTAAAAGATGCCTACCTCCACATCCCCATCAGGGAATCGTGCAGAAAATTCCTGCGCTTCAGAGCAGGCTCACAACACTTTCAGTTCTCCGCACTGCCCTTTGGTTTATCTACTAGGAAGATTTTTTTTCTGGGAGCTGTACACACAGCAGCATCCCAATAGGCTTATCCCCAGAAAGCAGAGCTTCCTTGCCTCTCTACTCCTGAGCCCTGGGCATCTGGCTTCCTTCTCATTCCTCTGACCAGGCTTCACGTGAGAAAACTTCAGTGGTATTTAAAGAATCTTTGGTGCTAGCACTCTGTCCCTAGAAACCTCTCTTCCTCTGATCCCATGTATAATGGCCGAGTTTCTCTGGTGGTGGTGGCTTGTGGAAACAATGGCCTGCATTCATCTCTGCATCCAGCCCCCCCATCACCACACGCCCGCTCACCACAGACGCAGCCGGGGTGCTGGGGTGCTCACCTAGCAGGCAGGTCCCACTTGCCCCCTCTCTTCACCCTTGCACATCAACTCTAAAAGAAATGATGGCAGTACAAAAGGCTCTGACATCCTTCAAATCCCCCATCAGGCCAGGGATTCTCCTTATAAAAACAAACACCACAGTAATGTGGTATATCAGCAAACAGGGGGAGACCCACTCTTACACTCTGTGCAGGTTAGCCATTTGCCTCTGGCTTACAGCCATCTCCATGGGTCTACACCTAATTCCCCAATACCTACCAGGGGTCAACAACACCCTGGCATACCACCTAAGCAGAAACTTACTGGACCCCCATGAGTGGCAGTTCCACAGAGAAATCTTTCTGCAAATCACTCAGGAGTGGGGGACTCCAGAAGCAGATCTTTTTGCCTCGCACCTCAACCACCAGCTGCAAAAGTTCTGTACCAGTGAGTATCACCTCCTAGCGTGGAAGGTGGATGGCTTGACCTTCCCCTGGAACTCCCTCTTTGTGTACGAGTTTCCTCCTCTGCCCCTTATTCCCAAGGTACTGATCAAAATAAGGGAGGAGAGACTAAAGGCCTTCCTCATTGCTCCAGATTGGCCCAGACAGCATTGGTACCCCTTACTGCGCAGCCTGACCATGCAGCCCCCCAAGCAGCCTCCCCTAATCTCTGACCTCTTGACCCAGGTGAGGGGGAGAATACTGCACCCAGACTTACAGACTCTCAACCTTTCATCATGACTTATACCTTAAAGGCTAGCAAGGAGTCCCTGTTAAGCAAACAGGTCCTAGACATCATCGCAGAGGCAAGAAGGCCCAGCACCAGTAAATCATACGCAGGGAAATGGAAAAGATTCTGCTCCTGGAACCAGTCTAAAGGGGCCAGTACCTCCCATTCTTCCATCCCTTGTATCTTGGATTACCTAGCCGAGTTGCTCAATAGTGGCCTCTCTTTCTCCTCTATTAAAATCCAGGCCTCAGCCATTTTTGCCCATTATGATTCAGAACCACACCTCTTCTCTGATCCTTTGATTAAGCAATTCCTCAGAGGGGCGTTTAATATCATACCTCCCAGAAGGCCTCCCACACCACCCTGGGACCTGAATTATGTTCTAGAAAAACTAATCTTACCACCTTTCGAACCTGCTGCTTCTACAGAATTGAAATATCTCTCCTGGAAGACTGCCTTCCTACTAGGTATCACCTCAGTCAGAAGGGTCTCAGAACTTCAGGCTCTCATGGCTGTTCAGCCCTTCATCATTTTCCATGCAGACAGGGTCTCCCTGTGGACTAAACCCTCCTCTGTGCCCAAGGTGGTATGTGATGTGACTGTCAATCAGGCCATTCACCTACCCACCTTCTTTCCCAACCCTTAAGACAAGTGGGAAAGAATTCTACACTTGCTAGACGTACACAGACAACTCAGATACTATCTGGACCGTACTAAACCCTTCAGAAAAACAGACCAACTACTTGTCAGCTTTGCCCCTGGGGCAGAGGGGAAGCCCATTTCCAAACAAACCATTTCCAAATGGATATCACACTGTATCCATTTCTGCTACAGATTACATGGGAAGCCCCCCCTTAGGTCTCTCCGTATCCATTCCACTAGGGCAGCCTCCACTTCCACAGCCTTCCTCAGAGGAGTCCCCACCAGGGACATCTTGGAAGCTGCCACCTGGACCTCTGTCTCTACCTTTACAAAGCATTACCACCTACCTCTTTTTTCTAAGTCTAGGGCAGGGTTTGCCTCCGCAGTTCTGCAGGGCCTGCTGACCCATGCCTAGGACTCTAACATATCCTTCCACCCCTCTCCTCAGCTTTGGGAATCCTCCCACAGGTGATGACTGCAACAGTGAAACACGAAGAACATAGTACAGCTGTGTATACTTACCATAAATGTAGATGTTCTAGTGTATTCACTGTTGCAATCCTGGTTTGCCTCCCTCCATCCCCCATATAGCATCTTCCCCTAGGGGGACATAAGCTTCCCACGGTGGCTTTTAGCTACCAGGACTACTTTTCCTTATTCCCTTGTGCTTCTGATGGGTTAGGGCAAGAAAAACTGATGTAATGACGTCGGCTGCTTTGCTTTGTAGCACTCATGACCTGACGTCAGACTACAGGCGATGGCAACCAACGCAAAAAAAAACATTGACTCTGGTATTCAGACCGGCCAAGGGCTACCACAGCAGGATAACCTCACGGGTGATGACTGCAACAATGAATACTCTTGAACATCTACATTTATGGTAAGTGTACACAACTGTGCTTTTTGTCCTGTTCAAATAACAATTTCTCATAGTTAGATGTTCCTTCCACAATTGTATTATATTTTCCTTGCCTTTTTCATACCAATTAATCCTTTATTTTCTACAGTTTCACTCTATATAGCCATATGATCTGAAAATCTTGTCTGAATTTTACTTTATACGGTCAGAAACTACAAAATAATCGATTTCTGATCTATTACCTCTTCTATATGCATATGTATTTGAATTCCATAACCTTAAACCTCCATACCTCATACTTTCTATCATATTTTTCTTATCCGTTTTGACATCCCATTTTATTTTCTTTAGGTCGCAGTTGAAATCTCCTACTATTAGAATGTTGATATCGACTATTACATAATCAAATATTTCTTTCAATAACTTTTCCTTTTCCTTATATGTTACTTGTGCATAAATTGTGATAATCCTAGAAACTTTCCTTTCCCATCTAAAATATGCTAGTGTTAGACTTCCCAATCTACGGTAACATGTAATATAAAAATGCCCGTGTGGTATCGTATCACAACACATGAGCACGTGGCACTTCCTGTGTGTCATATTGTATCCACCCCCTTTCACAAATCTTCTGTTTGTACTCTGTCATTTTTTGTTTAACCCTCTTGCAACTTCTAATACCATGTCCACCTCACAATTATTGCACCATTCCAAAATATCAGTTCTCCTAACCAAACTTGTAATACTGTTAACATTAACTGATAATATTCTTAGATTATTCACCTCTTTTCCTAACCTACATTGAATTGTTTTATCGTTCTACCCATTTCCCGTTTTTAACTTTTATATTCAAATCCTGCGTCTTCCTTTTCTTTTTACTCTTTTTCCTGTAGAATTATTTTTTACAACTTTCCAATCAGTTTCTTTCTCATCACTTACATCTGACTTGAATTCAGGCTGTCTCTGTTTTAATCTATTCACTTCTATGTCTTGTATTTCCGAAACATTTTCAGTTTGAATTTGTATTCTATAAGTTTAATTCCGTACTTTCATCTTAATTTTTCTTTTCCACATTAAGTTCCTCGTCACCCTCTACTTCACCCCCTTAATCTTTCTTCACCTTTGTTAATAGTGCATCTTCTAGCATCATGAGCAAAATCCCCAAACATTTTTTTTATCAGAATTACCCACAAAATGTCCCTCCTTACCACAAAAAAGTCTCTCTTTCCATGCACATTTATCATACTTGAAATATGAACAATTTTATCATTTTCTGTTTCCAAAATAACATTGCATTCCCAAACCCCAATCCATAAACCTCTATTATCAAAACTTTTCATAATACTTTTCACCTTAAAACAAATTTTTTTAAGAAATAATCTTTTACAGTCTCTTTATCAGTCTCTGTATGAAATTGTATATTAACTTTCTTTCGAGTCTGTCAAAAAATGCTCGAATCACATATTTATTCCATGGAAACATCTATTTTTTTTCATTCAAGTCTTCCCAAAAAAGTCTCTAAACTCGTAACTGTTTCAAAAAATAAGCCACAATATGTCTCATTTTTAATCAAAATAAAAGCTCTTACATCTTGAGCGTTTCTACCCAAAGGTGCAACTACTGTGTCTCAAATCTTATACCTGTCCAGTGGGTTCTCCTTTTTGCCCTGTGTATGTACTACCAACTTCTGCTTCTCCACACTCTCTTTCATCTTTTTTCCGTTTTCTTTCTCCGCAAACAAAATCTTTTCCATGCTGCTTTCCTCTTCCTGTCTGATCTGCTCCGTCTCTCCCCATGACAGTTCTTTTCCACTCTCCAGGTCGTTTTCATTGATAAACTGCTGCAGTAAATCATCCCGCAATCCTCCCGACTGGAGCGTTGTAACTGCAGTCTCCTGCGATTGCTGTTCCTCCACTTAAAGCTTCAAACATTTGACTTGAAACAGTGTTGGTGAATCAGTGTACAAGCCCATCATATGATTCTCTTCTTCTCTGGCATTCGCCTCAACTTCTGCAACACTCTCCTCCATGCTTTGCGATGCTCTTCGGGCGCCACTGGGTTGGGAATGGAGTCTACACACATAAGCACGTGTTGGCTGTACAGACCACAAGCATTGTGGCAGCAGGAGGAAGTTCTCTCATGCCCTGGCCAAATTTTCCCTAATAGTATAAATGAAGATCGCATGGGAAAGTGTGAATGTCAAATGAGGACTGCATCGGAAAGTGTGAACGTCAGATGAGGACTGCATTTGAAAGTGTGAACATCAAATGAGGGCTGCATGGGAAAGTGTGAACGTCAGATGAGGACTGCATTTGAAAGTGTGAATATCAAATGAGGGCTGCATGGGAAAGTGTGAACGTCAGATGAGGACTGCATGGGTAAGTGTGAACATCAAATGTTTGACTGATGGACAGTCAAGAAAACGTCTTCAGTGTTTGTTATTGTGTCTTTCGGCTTTTCCCGGTTAGGGGGTCGCCACAGCAGAACTCCGGTCCGCTAATGATTGGCAGTAGATTTTAATGTACTGGCTTGCCGGGCCTAACGCACAACCTTCAACGAAGGAACGCCCATTCACGCATGTCGCTACACAGAAGACGCTCTAACTGAGAATCGAATGGGCAACGTCTAACTGTGAGGCGACAACGCTACCGCAGCACCACCACTGCAGTCTTCAGTGTTTATTACTGTAGATAAATCGCAGTCTTCAGTGTTTGTTATTACTGCAGATAAATCTTAAGCTCGGCTTTGTAAGGGTGTAGTATATTTGATGTATGAGATCTGAAGAATCACACAAGTATGAAAGCACTGATCTCTCTTTTATCCGCTGTTTTTATGTTAAACACCATTAAAGTGTCTGCTTTAGCCATGGTGGTCAGACTGGTTCTTATTTGGTGGATAATTCTTTTTAAGGACTGACCTTTGGCTGCTTGCCTTAGTTTTTTATTCATTATCTTTGATATTGGTGATGTGCGAATGCTAGCCAAAGCTCACAATACCAAATTGTTTCCTATTCCGTCATTTAGCTAATAACAAACTAGAGAGAAATATGTTACATTTTCTTGTATTTTCATTTTTTGTCTTGCAGCATATAGCAAAGTGTTCTTTGTGTTATACAAGTGTTTGAAACTATAGTATACAAGACATACTTTAACAAACTCACATTGCCCAGAACATCAGATTTAAGCTTGGCTAAACAGTGTCGTGTAATAGTCCTCCAGATCCAGGCCTCCAACATCTAACCCACAAGGTCTGACCCATTCAGAATACCTGTAACATGGTCATTAGCAACTCAACGGCCGTTCCTCAGCACTTAAGTGTATTAATTCTGTTTCTTTGACCCTTCTGACCATCTAGCCTCTCACTGCTACCTTCCCTACAATTCCCAGCACTCAAGTTGTTAGTCGATCCTGATTCTGAGCCATCTGGATCTTTCTAAGAGTTCCAGCAGTCTGCACCAGAGAAGCAGCCCACCTCAGATCTTTATTTAGTACTGTGGTTTCTTTGATCATCTACGTAGCACGAGACATCAGTTTTGAAGTAGCCTCCTTATTCTCGTTGATGCCTGTCTTGACTAATTATCTTCTTCATTTACGAAATCATTTTGCCGATTGCACTTTTGATGTTCGTATTTGACTCCTTTTAACTACTTCCAGATTCCTATGTGGAGATTTTAATCTGGTCAGCTGTTTTATGAAACTACTAGGCTCTTTGTACTATGGACTGAAAGTACTTCTTTTCCGTTGTGATGTAAATCCTTTTCCACAAGTAAATGTCCTACACTTTTTTACACCAGCACCTACAAATGATTTACAGTAGTATTTACTGGTGATGTAGGACAGAGCTCCTAACATGTTACTGTATAGGTTTTGGGTAAGTGTTCTGTAAGTTTTACAGGATCTGGGTCTGAACTTGTCTTAAGCTGGATCTGACTTGTAACTGAGCAGATACAGCAAAATTGTATCTTCTCTGTTTTGAGATTTTTTGTTTATCCTTTTTACTCAGGGTGAGTTCAAAGTATCTGAGCGCAAAATCACAATGGGAGAATTGATGACTGCACTGAAAGAGAATCAGATCTTGGAGGTGTTTGGATCTGGTACTGCCTGTGTCGTCTGTCCAGTCAGCAGAATTCTGTACCATGGTCAGGTAAATGTAGTGGGTCATGTATATTCTTGTAAATATGAACTCATAGTCTGTAACAACAGCAGGCTGGTACTCCTTTAAGTTGTGTTTTCAGTTTTGTCATCTTCCAGGTTCATCTTATAGGCTTACTGCTTGGCTTTAATTTTATCATTATTTAAATTTTATTTGTATTATTTGGTGAAAACACAGCATTGGCTTCCAGCAGCAAAATGATGGATGTGTATAGTCATTTAATAAAATGCGAAGGCAGCTGCGTATAGTAGCACATTCCATCTCCTTCCTTAGCCTTCATGTGCCGTTGCTGTATGAGGCAATCATATCTGTTAATGAAGTATGTTTAAGAGAAGTTCATGCCTCCTAGCCTGAAGGAAGCATGTCTGCATCAGGACACTTGCTCTTTCTTTTTAAGGCACTGTGTCCGTATCAATCTGTGTACATTGCAGAGACTGGCGCAGATCCCTTCCAAACCCTTTTGTTTTTTTTTACTGGCTTCATATTGCATTATATCCGAATCTGACATCTGAATATAAACCCCATGTGCTGTCACCGCCTTGTACCCATCACACATCGCTTCGTCTGAACAGCACAGACACTTTCTTCATTTCCAGGTCTCCCTGAAAAGAGAGGGGGGGGATATGATGGGGTTATTTCACATTTGTCTAAATCTGTATGCTGTGAATATTGTTAAAAGTAAGTGATATTTAGCTGTATTGTTTTAAATGTACACAAATTTAGATTGTTTGCTAATAGTATACTCAGATAAAGGTGGAATAGGAAGATATGCTGAGAGAATGCAGTTTTATGCTTAATTTCTTGCATGAATAAATTGTAGGAAAAGGTGCATTGAGTGAGTACAGGACTATGGATTTCAGTCAAATGTCCTGACATTACTTTGGTGGGTCACAACAGTGTGACATATCTGATCACCCCCCCACACACACACACACTCACACACACACACACACACACACACACACACAAACAGACCTAGTTTTGCCAGTACATTGAAACTGCAAAGTACAGTTTTGTACCTACCATAAATGTAGATGTCCGAACTGGATAGCATCTGCAGTCATAACAAGTGGGTTGTCCTGTCGTCAGGCAGCCCTGCAGTCGGCCGGATTCCAAAGTCCGGGTCCGGCTTCGGCTGATGTCGCACTCCACCCGACGTCATCTCTGTTGGTCTTCGGGTATAAAAGCATCAGCCGACGCCATTTTCCTCAGTGTTTCTTGCCCCAGATGCCAGTAGCCCTCTTGCAGGGTAGAATTTGGATAGATGCCAATGTTTCCAAATAGATAGAGGTAAACACAACAATAAGCATATATGTACATATATACAAACAAATACACCATAAAAGACTCCCCCCCAACAGCTAGCTATAGGAGGGTAAACACCCTAGGAGTACCACAGAGGGGAAGGAGGAGGGTAATCCTGACTGCAGATGCTATCCAGTTCGGACATCTACATTTATGGTAGGTACAAAACTGTACTATGTCCTTCATGGATGCATCTGCAGTCATAACAAGTGGGTAGAATACCATAGCCAACTAGGGGAGGAGGTAAAAGGTAGATTATGGTGTGTTTAGGATCCCTTGCAGTACAGCAGTGGCAAACCCTGCTCGGGATCTGGAATAAAGAGGCAAATTATAATGCTTGGCAAATGTATGCACGGAGGTCCAAGTAGCCGCCTCAATAATGTCTTTGGTTGCCACTCCTCGTAAGAAGGCTGTGGTAGTGGCTGTTGCCCTTGTAGAATGAGGTCTTATGTTCTGTGGAATTGGTTTTCCATGGAAGGAGTAACAGTATCGTATGCAATTTCCTATCCATTTGGAGATTGTCTGTTTGGAAATAGCTTTTCCTTCCCTTCCTGTTGCATAGGCTACAAAAGTTGGTCAGTCTTTCTGCTATTTTTGTTCTGTCCAAGTAGTAGCGTAGCTGTCTATGTACATCCAAGGTATGCAGTATTCTTTCCCCTCTGTTTTGTGGGTTGGGAAAGAAGGTAGGTAGGTGGATTGCCTGGTTTAAAGATACTCTGGATACCACCTTAGGTATAAATGTAGGATTAGTCCTCAAGGACACTCTATCTTGGTGGAAGATTAGGAAGGGTTGCACTGCCATTAAGGCCTGTAGTTCTGAAACCCTCCTTGCTGAAGTAATTGCCAGTAGGAAAGCAGTTTTCCATGACAGGTGTTGTAGGTCTGCTGTTGCTGCTGGTTCAAAGGGTGCTAGTGTCAACTTTTCTAGCACAAAGTTTAAGTCCCAAGCTGGTAATGGTGGTTTCCTTGGAGGTTTTACATTCTTGATTCCTCTGAGGAACTGTCTGAGCAAAGGGTGCGACAATACAGGTGGATCAAAGCTGTATTCTGCTGAAATAGCTGATGCATGTATCTTGATGGAGGAGTAGGACAGGCCTGAATGAAGAAGTTCGGCCAGATACTCCAGAATGTTAGGCATATCTATGTTTGACACATCTTTTCCTCTTTCGGTACTCCAAATGACAAACCTTTTCCATTTTCCAGCATAGTTCTTTCTTGTTGAAGGTCTGCGTGCTTCAAGAATAATGTCTTTAACTCTTTGTGAAAGTTCTGGATTAGCTGCTGCTATGTGATGTTTCATGCAGTCAGTTGCAGCGTTTTTAGGTTTGGATGTATGATGCTGTAGTTGTTCTGAGTTAACATCAAAGGCATCAGGGGTATTGTCCACATGTTGTTCCGAGACATGCTCTTCAGTAGTGGGTACCAGTGTTGTCTTGGCCAGTTTGGGGCTATCAGGATTATCCTTGGACGTTCTTCCCTGATTTTTAGTAGTACCTTGTGTATCAAAGGAAGAGGTGGGAATGCATATGCTGTTAGGCCTTTCCAGTTGAAGGAGAGTGAGTCCACTTTCCATGCTTGTGGGTGGAATGTCCTTGTGCAGAATTTTTTGAGCTGGTGATTGAGAGGTGATGCGAATAGGTCTATCTGTGGCATTCCCCATTTCTTTGAGATGGTCTTGAAGATGTCCGGGTGCAGCTTCCATTCGTGGGCATCCGTAGTGGTTCTGCTTAGTATGTCTGCTAGAGTATTGTCTTTCCCCGGTACAAATATTGCCTGTAACTGAATGTTGTAGCTGAGTGCCAGGGTCCACAGGTCCAAGGTCATTCTGCATAGGGGGTATGAATGAGTGCCTCCCTGTTTGTTGATGTACCACATGACTGTGGTGTTGTCTGTCCTTATCATCAACTGGCCCTCTTTGAGGAATGGTTTGAAATTTTGGATTGCCAGTTTTACTGCCAGCATTTCTTTTAGATTGATGTGCAGGTGAAGTTGATCCTGTGTCCACAATCCTTGCACGCATTTGTCCAGCATGTGGGCCCCCATCCTAGGTCTGAAGCGTCTGTTGTGATGGTCTGGCTTGGTTGACATCTGCGGAAGGGCAGGCCTGGGTTTGACTGGCATGCCTGAGCCCACCATAGGAACTCCTGTTTTAAGCATGGAATTAGTGGGATTTCTGTTTCTAGACTGTGTCTGTGTTGGGACCATAAATTCTTTAGGTACCACTGTAGTTTCCTCATATGTAGTCTGGCAAATGGGACCAAGATTATGCATGATGCCATGAAGCCCAAGGCCTGTAGAAATTTTCTTGCTGTTAACTTGTTCAGTTTTGTTAGTGCCAAGAAGTAAAGAGGAAGTTCTTTTGTTTTTCTGTAGTCAGGAATGCCATTTGTTGTACTGTGTCCAATTCCGCCAAGAATGTCCTTGTTTGGGATGGTATCAGTCTTGACTTTTGTAAATTGACTGTGTATCCCAGTCCTTGTAGCAAGTAAATGACCCTTTGTAAATCTGTTGTCAGCTTGCTTTTGTTGTCCCTTGTAACAGGCAGTCGTCCAGGTATGGGTAAATTTGAATTCCCTGTAGTCTGCAATGGGCGATTACTGATGCCAGGCATTTTGTGAATACTCTGGGCGCAGTAGATAAGCTTCAAAGGTCAATGCTGAGAATTGATAGTGCTCTGATCCTGCAAGAAATCTGAGGTATCTTCTGCAGATTGGTCGAATGGGGACGTGCAGGTATGCCTCCTTGAGATCTAGAGTTACCAGCCAAGACTCCTTGCCCAGCATGGGAAGAAGTTGCTGGAGGGTCAGCATTTTGAATTTTGGGACAATGATGTATGTATTTAAGGTGGACAGGTCGAGAATTGGTCTCCAACTTTTTCCTTTCTTGGAACTAGGAATAGTCTGGAGTAGAACCCTTTCCTTGTTCTGCTGTTGGCACTCTTTCCACAGCTCTCATGTTTGCTAACTCCATTATCTGGCGTAGAGCCTCTGTTTTTTGATTTGGAGGTAGATTTGGCATTCCTCTTTTGACTGGTAAAGTGTGGAAGTGAAACCGTAACCTTGATCTATGGTTTGTAAAATCCACTTGTCTTTTGTTATGTAGTGCCAGTTTTTTGAAAATAAGGTTAACTTTCCGCCTAGAGGAGCTGCTATTTGTTCCCTGGTAGGCGGATTTAGGATTAAGTCACTGTGGTTGTGCTGATGTAGTGGCAGTGGCTGTGTCCGTGCCTCTATTGTTACCTTGCCACTGTCGTCCTCTGTAGGCACCTCCTCTGGATTGGTTTCTGCCTCTGGAACGCCTATTCCTGCCCCTTTGAAATTTTGTGGAGTCAGGAAAGGACCAATTTTGGCAGGCCAGTTCCTGCTAAACCTTGGGGTTGAACCTGCAAGAAATCTTTAACAGTTTGAACAGATTTTGCCTTTTCTTCCATTTTCTTCATAACCTGCTGGGCAGGTGTACCAAACAAACTTGTCTTGTCCATAGGAGCATCTAGCAACTTAGCTTTAACATGATCCGGTAAAGCTTGTTCCTTTAGCCATGCATGCCTTCTTATCACTGTGCCTGTCATGGCTGATCTAAATGAAGCCTCCAGTGCATCATAGCCACATTTTAAGGAATGGTTGCTAACCTGTTGTATGTTATTTACCATCTCTAATACATATTTCTTATCAAGAGATTCATCAGTAGTTAGTTTTTAGTTAACTGATCAAGCATAAACTCTTGGTATTGTATCATGTGAAACTGACAGTTTAAAGCTCTAGCTGAGAGAGTAGCTGAAGTGTAGACCTTTTACCCCATCTGTCTAGTGACCTTGCTTCCCTTTCAGAAGGAATAGGGTTTTTAGCTGTGGTCGCGCTACTGCCTTGGGACCCTGGGATATAGTTTCTGGGTCTGCAAGTGGGGCCTTGTAAAGGTGGTGATGAGTATCTGGCACCCTGTAAAATCTGTCTGGTTTGGCAGGGGCTGGGGGTAAAGAATCTGGAGCGGAGCAAACATCATTGAAAGCATCATCCACCACAGAGAGAACAGGAGGTATAGCTAAGGGCCTGTGCTGTGGGAGGTGCAGAAAGGTCCTAAGTCTTTTCTGGAGTCTGAAAAATCCTGTTGCTGCCATTGGAACTGTTCTCGCATGGCATGCAAGGTTTCCCCAAAGGAGAATTCTTCTGGTGGGGAAGCAGCTGGAATGGATTCTTCAGCATCAGAATCTTCAAAATTGGAGAAGGGAGCCTCAGGCTGGTCAGTTATGTCTGATTCATCAGCAGAATCATCAGAAGACACTGGCTCAGGGGCTCTGCCCTAGGTCTCTTCTCTGGGGCTGAGAGGCCCTGTCTGGGTGAGATTGAGATCCTCTAATTAAAGAAATTAAATCTTCTGCCAAAGAAAGCATTTGAGAACTAGAAGAGGGCCTGGATGAGGGGGGTTTAACAGGCACTGATTTAGTAGTCTTGGCTGCTTTAGCCCTGGCGAAGGCCTTAATGGACATGGCTGCTGGAGGCCTAGCAGCACCACGTGCTGGGGTAGAGACATCCAAGGGGATGGTGTCTGATAAGTCAACCACCGTAGTGGGTAAAATTTCTGAGGTCGATTCAAGAATTGTGGCAGGGGCCTCAGTTGTAGGAATAGGTTCAGCTGTACTTTGAGCAGTTTTCTCGGTTTCGGCCGAAACCGAGACACTCGCGGTTGGCTTTGCCGTGGTTTCGGCCGAAACCGCGGACCGCGAGTGTCGGTCTTTATCTTTGCTTTTGAAGATTGTGTAGTCGGAGGATCCGACGGCATAATGTACGCAAAATCAGTACCGAAAAACTGTTCTGCAAACTCCGACCGACGCCTAAGCGTTCATCGGTTAAAAGAGGCACAGGCCGAACAGGCTGCTACGTCGTGGGCTGGGCCTAAACAAGGCAGACAGTAAGAGTGGAAATCTTTATGAGGTATTTGTTTCCCACAGGTTAAACAATTGTTAACTTTTTCTGACATCGGCTGAGGCAAGAAAGAGTCCCCAACGGGGTACTTAGCTTTAGAAGTCTTCGAAGTAGTATTCGGTAGAAGTAATCTCTGGATCCGACCGACCGGCACTTGCGAACAGCTTCTGCTTCGGGCGCCACGCGGCAAGAAAGACTGAGGAAAATGGCGTCGGCTGATGCTTTTATACCCGAAGACCAACAGAGATGACGTCGGGTGGAGTGCGACATCAGCCGAAGCCGGACCCGGACTTTGGAATGCCTGACGACAGGACAACCCACTTGTTATGACTGCAGATGCATCCATGAAGGACATCCATAGCTACTACACAGTGTTTCACCAGTCTTCTGTCTGTTACAGGATAAACACTGCAGAGCAAACGTCATGGTGTCAGAATGCTTACGTCTGACACCCTCTGTGATTTGGTCTCTTACAGGATAAACACTACAGAGCAGACATCATGCTGTTAGAATGCTTAGGTCTGACAACCTCTGTTATTTGCAGACATCATGCTGTCAGAATGCTTACGTCTGACAACCTCTGTGATTCGGTCTGTTACAGGATAAACACTGCAGAGCAGACATCGTGCTGTCAGAATGCTTACATCTGACAACCTCTGTGATTTGGTCTGTTACAGGATAAACACTGCAGAGCAGACATCATGCTTTCAGAATGCTTACGTCTTGCAACCTCTGTGATTTGCAAACATCATGCTGTCAGAATGCTTACGTCTGACAACCTCTGTGATTCGGTCTGTTACAGTTTAAGCACTGCAGAGCAGACATCATGCTGTCAGAACGCTTACGTCTGACAACCTCTGTGATTTGGTCTGTTACAGGATAAATACTGCAGAGCAGACATTATGCTGTCAGAAAGCTTACGTCTGACAACTTGCATCTGACAACCTCTGTGATTCGGTCTGTTACAGGATAAACACTGCAGAGCAGACATCATGCTGTCAGAATGCTTACGTCTGACAACCTCTGTGATTCGGTCTGTTACAGGATAAACACTGCAGAGCAGACATCATGCTGTCAGAACACTTACGTCTGACAACCTCTGTGATTCGGTCTGTTACAGGATAAACACTGCAGAGCAGACATCATGCTGTCAGAATGCTTACATCTGACAACCTCTGTAATTCGGTTTGTTACAGGATAAACCCTGCAGAGCAGACATCATGCTGTCAGAATGCCTACGTCTGACAACCTCTATGATTCGGTCTGTTACAGGATAAACACTGCAGAGCAGACATCATGCTCTCAGAATGCTTATGTGTGACAACCTCTGTGATTCGGTCTGTTACAGGATAAACACTGCAGAGCAGACATCATGCTGTCAGAATGCTTACGTCTTGCAACCTCTGTGATTTGCAAACATCATGCTGTCAGAATGCTTACGTCTGACAACCTCTGTGATTCGGTGTGTTACAGTTTAAACACTGCAGAGCAGACATCATGCTGTCAGAACGCTTACTTCTGACAACCTCTGTGATTTGGTCTATTACAGGATAAATACTGCAGAGCAGACATTATGCTGTCAGAAAGCTTACGTCTGACAACTTACATCTGACAACCTCTGTAATTCGGTCTGTTACAGGATAAACACTGCAGAGCAGACATCATGCTGTCAGAATGGTTATGTCTGACAACCTCTGTGATTTGCAGACATCATGCTGTCAGAATGCTTACGTCTGGCAACCTCTGTGATTTGGTCTGTTACAAGATGAACACTGCAGAGCAGACATCATGCTGTCAGAACACGTATGTCTGACAACCTCTGTGATTCGGTCTTTTACAGGATAAACACTAGAGCAGACATCATGCTGTCAGAATGCTTACATCTGACAAAGTACAGTTTTGTACCTACCATAAATATAGATGTTCGAGTGTATACACTGCTGCAGTCATTACACTTGGGTTATCCTGCCGTGAGGCGGTTCCCCAGTCGGCCTGAGTTCCAAAGTCATGGTCCGGCGTCAGTTGCTGTCGCCTCCTCCCTGATGTCAGTGCGACAGGGGTATATAAGATGCAACCGACGCCATTTTCTTCAGTTTTTCTTGCCCCAGATGTCAGGTGCCCCCAAATAGGTAGACAGTTCAAATTGCTAATAAAACATACATAAGAAAAGCAAACAACAACTTTCAGTTACCAGCAAATACTCCCCATAGGTAGTAAAGGGTAGAAGATATAGGTACGTATCAGCAAGTAAGAGTGGAAGGAGGGAGGGTAACTTGGACTGCTGCAGTGTATACACTCGAACATCTACATTTATGGTAGGTACAAAACTGTACTATGTTCATCGTGTTACACTGCTGCAGTCATTACACTTGGGTAGAATCCCAAAGCTGAGGTAGGGTGGCTAGTTCTATAAGGCATTAGGTGTGGCTATAAGGCCCTGCAGCACAGCAGTGGCGAAGCCAGCTCTGGATTTAGAGTATAAAGGCAGATGACAATGCTTGGTGAAGGTATGCACAGAACTCCATGTTGCTGCTTCCAAAATATCCTTGGTAGGTACTCCTTTGCCCTGGTGGAGTGAGATCTAATGCTGCTAGGTATAGGTTTCCCATGGTGTGTGTAGCAGAAATGTATACAATGTCCTATCCATTTTGAAATAGTCTGTTTTGAAATGGCTTTTCCCTGTGCTCCTGCAGCATATGCTAAAAATAATTGCTCAGATTTTCTGAAAGCTTTGGTTTTGTCCAAATAGAAGCGTAACTGCCTGTGAATGTCCAAAGAATGCAGTAGTCTCTCCCCTTTATTCTGTGGTTTTGGATAAAAAGTTGGCAAGTGAATAGTTTGGTTTAGGGCCACACTTGATACCACCTTTGGCATAAACGTAGGGTTGGTTCTTAAAGACACCCTGTCCTGGTGGAAGATGAGGAAAGGTTCCACTGCCATTAGTGCCTGTAATTCTGAAACTCTTCGTGCTGATGTTATTGCCAGGAGCAGAACAGTTTTCCAAGATATATATTTTAATTCTGCTGTGTTAGCTGGCTCAAAAGGAGGTAAAGTTAATTTTTCCAAA
The DNA here is from genome assembly GCF_019279795.1 of Protopterus annectens. Lineage (NCBI taxonomy): Eukaryota > Metazoa > Chordata > Ceratodontiformes > Protopteridae > Protopterus > Protopterus annectens. The sequence goes on from NC_056751.1 coordinate 759,733,028, forward strand.
ACAAAGTTGAGGTCCTAAGTTTGTAGTAGGTGGTCTTATGTTTTTAGCCCCTCTGAGGTATTGTTTTAGCAAAGGATTAGAGAAAATTGGTGGATCTGTGTTGTAATGAGCAGAGATGGCAGAGGTGTGGATCTTGATGGATGAAAAGGAGAGGCCTTTGTCCAGCATCTCAGTTAAATATTGTAGTATATGAGGAATGTTTGGGACAAGAGGGTCAAGGCTGTCAGCCTGGTTCCAGGCACAGAATCTCTTCCATTTATCCGAATAGGCTTTCCTGGTACTAGGCCTTCTGACCTCCAGAATGACATCCATAACAGCTTTGGAGAGAGGCATTGCTTGCTTGACTAAGGAATTTTCCATGCAGCTAGGTTTAAGGTCTTTAGCTGACTGTGAAGTATCTGATTGTTGTGCTGAGTCAGCAGATGTGGGATACGAGGCAAAATCCAGGGTGGTTCTAGTTCTTTAAGATTGGGTACCAGTGCTGGCGTGGCCAGTCTGGTGCAATCAGGATCATCTTTGGCTCTTCTTGCCTGGCTTTTATGAGTATCTTTGGAAGGAGAGGTAGTGGTGGGAAAGCGTATACTTGTAGGTTCTCCCAGCTGAATGAGAGGGCATCCACTTTCCATGCTTGTGAATGGTAACTGCTTGTGCAGAATTTCTGTAGCTGGCAGTTCATTGGGGATGCAAACAGATCTATGTCCGGACTCCACCATTTCTGTGTTATCATTCTGAATATTTGTGGATTCAATTCCCATTCGTGGGGATCCATGATGTTTCTACTTAAGTCGTCTGCCAGTGTGTTTCTCTCTCCTGGCAGGAATTGTGCTTGCAGATGAACTTGATAGTTTAGAGCTGTGTTCCACAAGGTCATGGCTTGTCTGCAGAGGGGGTAGGAGTGAGTGCCCCCTTGCTTGTTTATGTACCACATAACTGTGGTGTTGTCTGTCTTTAGTAATAGTTGTCCTGGATGCCCCAGGTCCTTGAAAGCTATAAGGGCATTTTGTACAGCTAACATCTCTTTTTGATTGATGTGAAGATGCCTTTGTTCTGCGGGCCACTTGCCCTGAATACATTTTCCTGCCATGTGTGCTCCCCAGGCGTAATCCGATGCATCTGTTGTCAGTGTTTGCCTGGCTGTGGGTTGAGTAAAAGGCTGTCCCTTGTTGAGGTGACAAGCTTGAGCCCACCATCGAAACTCCCGTTGAAAGCATGGAATTAGTGATATAACTGTTTCCAAACTTTGACAGTGTTGAGACCATACACTCTTTAGGTACCATTGTAGTTTCCTCATATGCAGTCTGGCATATGGAATTAGTAGTATGCAAGATGCCATGTAACCCAAGGCCTGCAGAATTTTTCTTGCAGGGAGTTGGGTTTTTGTTGCCATCAATTGAAAGTATTGAGTCAGTTGCCCTTGCTTGTCTGGCAATAAGATAAGCCATCTGGGCCGTTGTGTTCAAGCTGGCACCCAGGAATATTATCTCTTGTGAGAGCACTAGTTTTGATTTCTTTTCATTTACTGTGTACCCCAGGCAACTTAACTTTTTTACAAACGCCAGATGCTTTAGAAGAATGTCCTTGCTCTCTGCTTGAATCAGGCAGTCGTCCAGATACGGATAAATTTGAATTCCTTTCTGTCTGCAAAATGCAATTACTGGTGCCAGGCACTTTGTGAAGACCCTGGGCGCAGTAGATAAGCCAAAGGGCAGTGCAGAGAATTGATAGTGCATTGAACCAGCTCTGAATCTGAGGTATCTTCTGCAGTTTTGTCTGATAGGGACATGCAGGTATGCCTCCTTGAGGTCCAAGGTCACGAGCCAAGCTTTCTTGCCCAGCATGGGAAGAAGCTGCTGTAGTGTCAACATTTTGAATTTCGGAACATCCAGGTAAGTGTTTAGAGAAGAAAGATCCAGAATGGGCCTCCAGGCTTTGTCCTTTCTGGGAACCAGAAACAGTCTTGAGTAAAATCTTTGTCCTTGCTCCTGTGGTGGTACCTTTTGAATAGCTCTCATTTCCATGAGTGCTGTAATTTGTTTTTGAGCCTCTGCCCATTGATTTGGTGGCAGATTTGGCATTCCTTTTAACTTGGCAGAGTGTGAAAGTGGAACCTATAACCTTGAGATACAGTGTTGAGAACCCATTTGTCTTTGGTGAGCCAATGTCAATTGTGATAGAAAAGTGCCAGTTTTCCTCCCAAGGGGGCTGCCAAGAGAGAGCTGTTTGGCAGCTGTAACGGGAAGTCATTGAGGCTGCTTTTTATATGGTTGAGGCCTGTCTTCCCCTTCTTTCTGGTCTGTTGCACCCCATTGTCGAGGCCTGTAAGGACCTTGTGGTTGACCTCTATCTCTTGGACGTCTGTATCTGCCCCTTTGAGGTCTGTCTGTAACTGGAAAGGACCAATTCTTTGTTGGCCAGTTTCTGCTAAATCTTAGAGGCTGAACCTGTAAGAAATCCTTCACCATTTGCATAGATTTTGCCTTATCCTCCATTTTCTTTAATACCTCTTCTGCCTTAACTCCAAATAACACATCCTGCTGCAAAGGTGCATCCAATAATTTTGCTTTAACATGATCTAGTAACGTATGTTCTTTTAATGACAGAGCCTGTAACTGCTGCTCTACAGGAGGCCTCTAAAGAATCAAAACCACATTGCAAAGTATGTTTTTCCACTTGTTCAGCTGCATGCAATAAATCCTGCATTTCTTTAAAATGAGGAGGATCTGAATCTGGAAGCATTTTTTGTTTCAACTGAGACATCAAAAATTGCTGATATTTTAGCATGTGAAATTGGCAATTTAAGGCTCTCATTGCTAAAGTTGCAGACATATATACTTTCTTTCCCTATCTGTCTAATGCTCTGGAATCTTTGTCAGAGGGAACTGGATTTTTTGCTGATGAGGTCTTAATCCCTTTGGGTCCCTGAGAAATAGTCTCAGGGTCAGCAACAGGGCTTTTATACAGAAATTTGTGAGAGTCAGGAACTCTGTAGTATCTATCAGGTTTAACTGGGGCCGGAGGTAAGGAATCGGGATTTAAGCTGGATTCAGTATACACATCGTCCACAGTGTCTAACACTGGCGGAATAGCAAGGGGTCTGTGTTGAGGTAATGAAAGGAAGTCTCTGAGCCTTTTCTTGGATTGTGAGTAATCCTGGCCTTCCCAATGGAAATGCTCATAGGTTCATAGGTTCATAGGTTCATACTAGGCTATCTGCCCAAGGGCATTTATAAGCCTAGCCCATAGTTATGTGGCTTTCGCCACCCCTTTAGTTTGAATAAAAACTATGCCTATCATTTTGCTGTGCCTCTGTCAAGCAGTGACACTGAAGTAATCCCTGGGGTATATCTGCAATCTCCCATCCATTGGTCAAGATTCCTCTTGAACAAGGCCAGAGAGGTGCTCTGCCTCACATGTACCGGATTTTGTTCCACAGCATAGGGAGTCTCTGGGTGATGAATCTGTCCCTCCAGCACGTTCTATTTATAACCGTGTCAAGGTTTAAGTCTCCCGCCCTTGTGGTTCTGAGGGATCTAGATTTTTTGAGGTGAAGCATATTCATCAAATCTGGGTTTGACATGGCCTTATATGTCAGGCACAGGTCACCTCTGAGCAAGCGGTATGAGACTGAATAGAGCTGGAGTTCTTTCAGTCGGGCAGCATAAGACATATTTTTGAGACCCTTTATCCTTTTGGTGAGGAACTTTTGGGGCCTTTCAAGCTGCAGCAGGTGTCTGGTCAGATACATTCTCCCTATTTAAGGACCTACATTCTCCCTATTTAAGGCCTGTGGATGTTCATCCTGCATACAGCTGCAGTCATAACAGATGGGTTCTCCTGCCATCAGGTGGGTCCTCGGTCGGCCGAATTCCAAAGTCTAGGTCCCTCATGGTATGTAAGGTTTCCCCAAAGGAGTAGTCCTCAGGCGGAGAGGCTGATGGAATTGATTCCTCAGCATCAGAATCCTCATAAGGGGGTAAAGAATATCCTAGGTCTGAGGATGAATCTGAAGAAATGGGCACCTGGTCGGATGACTCATAGTCTGCATCCTGTCTGGGCCTTTTATCAGGAGGAGGATGGGACCCCCTGATCAGAGTGATTAGGTCTTCGGCCATTTTGAGCATTTGTTTCTTAGGCATGGAGGCCTGTCCTGGAGAATGCTGTATTTGTTTCTTTGTTTTTAAATGAGGCTTAGACTTAGCACAGGGTTTAATGCTTAACTGAGTAGGTCTGAAAACACCCTCTGAAGCTTCGGGTTGCTCAGCTACTCCGGATCCCTCTGAAGGGTTAGTTTCGGTAAGCTGAAAAACTTGTCCATCCGAAGGCCCAGTCATCTCCACATGGGAGTCGGAGGCGGCCTGTGGATGTTCATCGTGCATACAGCTGCAGTCATAACAGATGGGTTCTCCTGCCATCAAGTGGGTCCTCGGTCGGCCGAATTCCAAAGTCTAGGTCCGGCGTCGGTTGTCGTTGCTTCTTCCCTGACGTCAGTGCGGCAGGGGTATAAAGGAACCAGCTGATGCCATTTTCTTCAGTCTTTCTTGCCGCGCGGTGCCCGAAGCAGTTCGCAGTGCGGTTGGCCAGCTCCTGAGATTATGAAAAATTGGAAACCAAGTCTTCTTAAAGCTAAGTACCCGTTGAAACTTTTCTTGCCTCAGACCGATGTCAGACAAAGTTAATAATTGTATTTCTTGTGGGAAGCAAATACCACATAAGGATTTCCATTCCCTCTGTATACCTTGTTTAGGCCCAGACCACGACGTCTCGGTCTGTCGCTTTTGTGCTACTTTCAACAAACGCACTATTAAGCGTCGGGCGGAGTTCGCCCAGCATTATTTTGGGAAAGCATTTAACTATACTATGTCGGATACTCCGACTCCGGTTATGTCTAAAAAACGCAAAGACAAGGACCGACACACGAGGTCCGCGGCCTCTACCAACACCACGCCAAAGCCGACTACACGTGGTCCAGTTCTCAGCGAGGCGCCTACGCAGCCCCTGACTACCGATGACATTTCTTTGGTGGTGTCTCCTGTGCCCGAGGTCGCAGGCTCCTCGGCCCACACCCCGACTACAGATACCGAAGCCACTCTTGGCGTTGAAACTCAGAATGTGGACAGGTCCACCTCCACTCAAGGTGTCTTCAGACCTTCCTCTTCTTTCTCCATCAAGGCCTTCACAAAGTCTAAAGCAACCATGCACTCTAAGAGACCAGCTACACAGGGCCCATCTCCAGGCCCCATGCCTACGAAACAGATGTTTAAAATGGCTGAGGATTTAATTACTCTTATCAGAGGTTCTCAGCCCCCACCGGACAAAAGGCCCAGAGTGGAGGAAGATTCCCCCTCTTCTGATCAGGGCTGCATTATTTCAGAGCACTCTGATGATCAGGAACATTCTTACTCCCCTTTTGAAGACTCTGATGCGGAGGAGTCCATCCCTTCTGTCTACCCCCCCAGAGGGTTACTCATTTGGGGAAACTTTGCATACCTTAAGGGAACACTTCCACTGGGAAGGCCAAGATTATTCTGATTCCAAGAAAAGGCTCAGGGAATTTCTCTTGCTACCTCAGCACAGGCCTCTGGCTATACCTCCTGTCTTGGACATCCTAGATGATGTTTACTCGGAGGCCTGCCTTAACCCGGACTCTCTCCAGCTCCAGTTAAGCCTGACAGGTACTATAGGGTTCCTGACTCACACCAATTTCTATACAAGAGCCATGCTGCTGACCCAGAAACCATCTCACAGGGGCCCCAAGGGAGTTAAGGCCTCCATTGCTAAAAATCCACTACTTTCCGAGAGAGACTCCAGATCCTTAGAAAGGTGGGGAAAAAAGGTATATACCTCGGCTACCTTATCCATGAGGGCCTTAAACTGTCATTTTCATATGCTAAAATACCAACAGTTTTTGTTATCACAATTGAAGAGTAAAATGTCACAACCTGAACAACCAGACTTGAAGGAGTTGCAGGATTTGATGCATAGTGCAGAGCAAGTGGGTAAACATACCTTACAATGTGGTTTTGATGCTCTAGAGGCCTCATGTAGAGCTGCTGTTACAGGATCAGTCATACGTAGGCATGCCTGGCTCAAGGAACAAGCCTTACCTGATCATGTCAAAGCTAAATTACTAGATGCCCCTCTTCAAAAGGATGTACTATTTGGTGCTAAGGCCGAGGAGGTGTTAAGGAAAATGGAGGAAAAGGCTAAATCAATGTAAACTGTGAAAGAATTTCTACAGGTACAACCCCCACGTTTTAGTAGAAATTGGCCTTCCAAAAACTGGTCCTTTCCTGCTACGGACAGGCGCCCGAGGGGCAGAGGACAATCCCAAGGATCGTTTAGAAGCAGACAGTGGCAAGCTTCTACACAAAGAGGTGGTGAGGATAACTCGCAATCTTTCAGAAAGCAAACCCAATGACTTTCCCCTTTGCATGCCAACCAAGTCTCAAATGGCAGCCCCCTTAGGAGGAAAGCTGGCATTATTTTAAAAAAAATGGCATATTGTCACCAAGGACAAATGGATCCTGGACATTATAAACAGAGGCTACAAATTCTATTTTCACACCCTTCCAAAAATGAGAGGCATGCCAAACCTGCCACAAAATCAAAGGGCAGAGGCACAAAGGCAAATTACAGATCTCATAAACATGAAAGCTATTCAAGAGGTGCCTACGCACGAACAAGGTCAAGGTTTTTATTCCAGGCTATTTCTGGTGCCAAGGAAGAGAAAAAATTGGAGACCTATTTTGGACCTATCCATCCTAAACACATTTCTACTCGTACCAAAATTCAAGATGCTCACCCTACAGCAACTTCTTCCCATGCTGGGCAAGGAGTCTTGGCTGGTAACATTGGACCTCAAGGAGGCATACTTGCATGTCCCAATCAGACAAAATTGCAGAAGGTACCTCAGATTTCTTGCAGGTTCTACCCATTATCAATTCTCTGCATTGCCCTTTGGCTTATCTACTGTGCCCAGAGTATTCACGAAATGCCTGGCATCAGTAATTGCCTACTGCAGACTTCAAGGGATACAAATATACCCCTATTTGGACAACTGCCTGATCCAAGCGGACAGCAAGCACATTCTTCTGAAACATCTGGCTTATGTAATAATGTTGTTGAACTCTCTGGGATCCACAGTCAACAAAAAGAAATCAAAGCTAATACCCTCTCGGAAGATAATTTTCCTGGGTGCCAATTTGGACACAAACACCCAGATGGCCTACCTCACGCCAGAGAAGCAGGGGCAACTAATTCAATACTTCAGAACACTAGCAAATTGCACCAGGCTGACTGCAAGGAAAATCCTGCAGGCTCTGGGATTCATGGCATCTTGCATCTTGCTAATCCCATGTGCAAAGCTGCATATGAGGAAACTACAATGGTACCTGAAAAACATATGGTCTCAACTCAGCCACAGTTTGGAAACAATAATACCACTAATTCCATGTCTGCAAAAGGAATTTCTGTGGTGGGCTCAAGCATGTCAAATAAACACAGGCCTTCCATTCAGCAAGCCTCAAGCAAATCAAGTCATCACAACAGATGCCTCGGACTACGCCTGGGGGCGCACATGACAGATCGGTGCATTCAGGGCAAATGGTCCCAAAAAGAAAAGCACCTTCACATTAATCAAAAAGAAATGCTAGCAGGAATAAATGCTATTATAGCTTTCAAGGACCTTCTACAACCAGGTCAACTATTGATAAGAGCAGACAACACCACAGTTATGTGGTACATAAACAAACAGGGAGGAACACATTCTTACCCCCTATGCAGACTGGCCATGTCACTTTGGAACATGGCCTTGGACTTACAAATGGAACTACAAGCACAGTACTTGCCAGGCAAGGAAAACACGCTGGCAGACAACCTAAGCAGGAATATGACAGATCCACACGAATGGAAATTGCATCCAAAAGTTTATACAGAGATAATCCAAGAATGGGGAAGGCCAGACATAGATCTCTTTGCCTCCCACAAAAATCATCAATTGACAAAATTCTGCTCAAGGATCTTCCATCCAAAGGCCTAGAGAGTGGACGCTCTCTCTTTCAGTTGGACATCAATGACAGTTTATGCCTTCCCACCTCTTCCTCTGCTGCCCAAAGTTCTATTGAAGACCAGAGCAGACAGACCAAAGATGATTCTCATTGCTCCGGACTGGCTAAGGCAACACTGGTACCCACTCCTGAGGAGCCTGACGCATTCCCCACCATGGACCCTGCCTCTAATGCCTCTTCTTCTGACTCAGCACAGCTTCAAAACTCTTCACAGCCAGCTAAAAACAGTCAATCTGGCCGCATGGAAGATTCCTTAGCATCACAACAGGCCCTACTCTCCAAGGAGGTGCAGGATGTCATTTTGGAGGCCAGAAGGCCATCAACTAGAAAAGCTTACTCCGCAAAATGGAAACGTTTTTGTGTCTGGAATGAGAAAAAGGGCCAGGATCCTGGAAAACTGAATTTACCTCAAATACTACAATATTTGGCTGAACTGCTAAGCAGTGGACTTTCTTTCTCCTCCATCAAAATCCATGCCTCAGCCATTTCTGCAGAATACAACACTGATCCTCCTTTATTCTCTCACCCTCTCTTAAGACAGTTCCTCAGAGGGGCTAAGAATTTAAAACCTCCAAGGAAACGACCAATACCTGCTTGGGATCTTAATTTCATTCTGGAAAAACTGACCTTGCCTCCCTTTGAGCCAGCTGCCTCATCAGATTTGCAATATTTGTCCTGGAAAACAGCTTTCCTTCTGGCTATCACCTCAGCTCGTAGAGTTTCAGAACTACAGGCTCTCATGGCTGTACAGCCTTTTATCATCTTCCATCAGGACAGAGTTTCCTTACGAACCAACCCGTCCTTTATGCCTAAAGTGGTATCCAGGGTAGCTTTAAATCAGGCCATACATTTACCTACTTTTATCCTAATCCTCAAAACAAAGGGGAGAGATTACTACATTCCTTGGACATCCACAGACAACTGCGTTATTATTTGGACAGAACAAAGCCTTTCAGAAAATCAGAACAGCTCTTTGTGGCCTATGGTAGGAGCTCAAGGAAAGCCAATTTCCAAACAGACAATCTCAAAATGGATAGCCCACTGCATACGTTTTTGCTATTCCTTTCATGGCAAAACTGTACCTACAGGCATTAGAACTCATTCCACCAGGGCCACAGCCACCTCTGCAGCCTTCCTCAGAGGAGTTCCTACCATGGATATTTTGGAAGCAGCCACTTGGAGTTCTGTGCATACCTTCTCCAAGCACTACAACCTACCATTATACTCCAAATCTAGAGCAGGCTTTGCCACTGCAGTCTTGAAGGGCATTTTGGCTCCTCCTAGTTCCACCTAATGCCTACCACCCCTTTCTTAGCTTTGGGATTCTACCCATCTGTTATGACTGCAGCTGTATGCACGATGAACATAGTACAGTTTTGTACCTACCATAAATGTAGATGTTCGAGTGCTAATACAGCTGCAGTCCAGGTTTCCCTCCCTCCTTCCCCTCTTGGGACAGGCCTGTAGGCTGACACATCCTCATACTACTTGATTGGGGTATTCATTTATGATGTATTTGCTTGCAACTACTGTATTTTGATTATATTGTACTGCATTATTACACAAATTTATGTATTGCCTTCCTTCTGGGGGCACCTGACGTCTGGGGCAAGAAAAACTGAAGAAAATGGCGCCGGCTGGTTCCTTTATACCCCTGTCGCACTGATGTCAGGGAAGAAGCGACAACAACCGACACCGGACCTAGACTTTGGAATTCGGCCGACCGAGGACCCGCCTGACGGCAGGAGAACCCATCTGTTATGACTGCAGCTGTATTAGCACTCGAACATCTACATTTATGGTAGGTACAAAACTGTACTTTCTGCAGAAGCGGTCGTCAGGAGCTGCGAAGGCACCTCACTGAAAACCAGAGAACCGGCAACCGGCCTAGAAGAGGCTTCGTCATCAGTTTTGGGCCCCAGATGCCTGTCCTTGTCTTTGCACTTTTTATGTATTCCGGTTGTCGTAAGTTCCGACGGCATGATGTAATTGAATTTTCTGCCAAAGTAATGTCGGGCAAAATCAAAATGACATTTAATAGTGCGCTTGTTAAACCTAGCACAAAACCGACAATCAGTGACGTCGTGGTCTGGGCCTAGGCATGGGATACAATAGGAATGGAAATCCTTATGAGGTTTTTGCTTCCCACAAGAAATACAGTTATTAACTTTTACTGACATCGGTCTGAGGCAAGAAACAGTTTACCCAACAGGGTACTTAGCTTTGTACAAGACTTCAGTTCTGGATTCAGAATGAAAATCTCAGGAGTCAGCTGACCGGCACTTGCGAATTGCTTTTGCTTTGGGCACCGCGTGTCAAGAAAGACTGAAGAAAATGGCGTCGGCTGCATCTTGTATAACCCTGTCGCACTGACGTCAGGGAGGAGGCGACAGCAACCAACGCCGGACCAAGACTTTGGAACTCAGGCCGACTGGGGAACCGCTTGACGGCAGGATAACCCAAGTGTAATGACTGCAGCAGTGTAACACGATGAACATCCTCTGTGATTTGCAGACATCATGCCGTCAGAATGCTTACATCTGACAATCTCTGTAATTCGGACTGCTAGAGGATAAACACTGCAGAGCAGACATCATGCTTTCAGAATGCTTAGGTCTGACACCCTCTGTGATTCGGTCTGTTGCAGGATAAACACTGCAGAGCAGACATCATGCTGTCAGAATACTTACGTCTGACACCCTCTGTGATTTGGTCTGTTACAGGATAAACACTACAGAGCAGACATCATGCTGTCAGAATGCTTAGGTCTGATACCCTCTGTGATTCGGTCTGTTACAGGATAAACACTGTAGAGCAGACATCATGCTATCAGAATGCTTACGTCTGACAACCTCTGTGATTCGGTCTGTTACAGTATAAACACTGCAGAGCAGACATCATGCTATCAGAATGCTTACGTCTGACAACCTCTGTGATTCGGTCTCTTACAGGATAAACACTGCAGAGCAGACATCATGCTGTCAGAACGCTTACGTCTGACAACCTGTGTGATTTGGTCTTTTACAGGATAAACACTGCAGAGCAGACATCATGCTCTCCGAACGCTTACATCTGGCAACCTCTGTGATTCGGTCTGTTGCGGGATAAACACTGCAGAGCAGACATCATGCTGTCAGAACACTTGCGTCTGACAACCTCTGTGATTCGGTCTGTTATAGGATAAACACTGCAGAGTAGACATCATGCTGTCAGAATGCTTACGTCTGACAACCTCTATGATTCGGTCCGTTACAGGATAAACACTGAAGAGCATACACCATGCTGTCCGAATGCTTACGTCTGACAAAGTACAGTTTAGTACCTACCATAAATGTAGATGTTCGAGTGTTCACACTGCTACAGTCATCACACTTGGGTTATCCTGCCGTCAGGCGGTCCTGCAGTCAGCCAGAGTTCCAAAGTCTTGGTCCGGCATCGGTTGCTGTCGCTTCTTCCCTGACGTCAGTGCGCCAGGGGTTTATAAGATGCATCCAACGCCATTTTCTTTAGTTTTTCTTGCCCCAGATGTCAGGTGCCCCCAAGTGGGTAGGCAATACATATTGCTAATCAAAAATATACATATAAAATAAAAACAGTACCTTCAGTTACCAGCAAATACATCCCAAAGGTTGTATAGGATAGTAGGGTATAGATAAGTCCAGCTAGTTCAGAGGGGATGGAGGGAGGGTATCCTGGACTGCAGCAGTGTGAACACTTGAACATCTACATTTATGGTAGGTACAAAACTGTACTATGTTCATCGTGTTACACTGCTGCAGTCATCACACTTGGGTTGAATCCCAAAGCTACGTTTGGGTGGCTGGTCTATAAAGAGTTAGGATTGACTAAGAGGCCCGGCAGAACTGCAGTGGCAAATTCTGCTCTGGATTTTGAGTAAAGAGGCAGGTGGTAATGCTTGGTGAAGGTGTGCACTGAACTCCAAGTTGCAGCCTCCAAAATTTCTTTGGTAGGTACTCCTCTGAGAAAGGCTGCTGAAGTGGCTGTTGCCCTGGTGGAATGAGGCCTAATGTTATTAGGGACTGATTTTCCATGCTGTGTGTAGCAGTACCGAATACAGTGTCCTATCCATTTGGATATAGTCTGCTTTGAGATAGCCTTGCCTTGTGATCCTGCAGCATATGCTACAAACAGTTGATCAGATCTTCATCGTGTTTCACTGTTGCAGTCATAACTGTAGGGTGCTCCTGCCGGCAGGCAGCCCGAGGTCAGCCAGAATCCCAAAGTCTGGGTCCGGCGTCGGCTGTACAAGCTAGTACCCTGACATCAGTACGCTCTGGTACATAGCCCTCAGCCGACGCCATCTTCTCCAGTCTTTCTTGCCGTGCAGTGGAAAGCAGCTCGCAAGTCATTGGTTGGCGATTTTCGAACAGCGTTTTTTTGGTTTTTGTCGGTCCGAAGTTCTTACTTCTCTTCTTAAAGCTAAGTACCCCGTTGGGGAATCTTTTTCTTGTTCCTCCGATGTCAGAAAAAGTTAATAATTGTATTACGTGTGGGAAACAAATACCTCATAAAGATTTCCACTCTTACTGTCTACCTTGCTTAGGCCCTGACCACGATGTTTCTTGTTGTCGGTTCTGTGCCAGGTTTAATTCTCGTACTATCAAACGCAGGTACGACTGGGCTCTGAATTACTTTGGCAGACGCTTCAATTATAGAATGTCGTCGGATGCTACCGGAATTCAAAAGAAGCGCAAAGACAAGGACAGGCCTCCGAGGTCCAAACAGGACTCGTTGCAGCTGGAGCCGGCGTCCGGTTCGGCTGTCGTCAGTGAGGTGCTTTTGCAGCCCCTGTCGTCCGCCACTTCTGAACCGATGGCCGATACGGACTCCCATGGGGAGCCATCAAGGCCTTCTATTTTATCTGCTGCAGGACCTTTGGACGTCGCTCCCTCGGATGGGTCCGGAACCGCTGTGCAGGTACCGGCTTCTGAGGGGGTATTCAGGCCTACTCACATCACTATTTCAAAGGCAAAGCTCCTGCTCAAGCTACTTCTGAATCTACTCCCAGGACACAGAAGCAATTGTTAAGGATGGCTGAAGATTTGCTTACTATGATTAGGGGTTCTCACCCCCCTCCCCGAGAAAAGGCCTCGACAGGATGTTCCTATGGATTCCTCTGACCAGGCTTCTATATCTTCTGTCTCTTCCTCTGATCAGGAATATTCTTTTCCTCCTTATGAGGATTCGGATGCTGAGGACTCCTTACCCTCTGCCTCTCCGCCTGAAGATTTTTCTTTTGGGGAAATCTTACATGAGATGAGGGAACATTTTCATTGGGAAGGTCAGGATTATTCTGCTTCCAAGAAGAGGCTTAGAGAATTCCTTCTTCTTCCTCAACATAGGCCTTTGGCTATCCCTCCTGTTCTTGACATTGTGGATGATGCTTTTTCCGAGGCTAATTTGAATCCTGACTCCATGCCTCCTGCTCCCTCTAAGCCTGATAGGTTTTATAGGGTTCCTGAGTCTCATTTGTTCTTGTTTAAGAATCCTTCTGCAGATCCTGAAACTATATATCAGGGCTCTAAGGCTGCTAAAGTTGCTTCTTCTAAGAATCCTATTCCCTCTGAGAAGGATTCTCATGCCTTAGACAGGTGGGGTAAAAAGGTATATACTTCTGCTACCCTTTCTGTTAGGGCTTTAAATTGCCAGTTTCATATGTTTAAGTATCAGCAATTTCTTTTGTCTGTTTTATAGCAAAAGCTTGCCTCCCTTCCTGCATGTGCAGAAGATAAGGAACTACAGGATGTATTGCATGCAACTGAACAACTGAACAAACATAGCTTGCATTGTGGTTTTGATGCTTTGGATGCTTCTTGCAGGGCCGCAGCCTCTGGTACTGTTATCAGGAGACATGCTTGGCTTCGTGAGCAAAGTTTACCTGAACAGGTTAAGGCTAAATTATTAGATGCCCCTGTTCAGCATGATGTTCTTTTTGGATCTAAGGCTGAGGAGGTTATTAAAAAGATGGAAGAAAAGGCAAAATCTATGCAAACTGTGAAAGATTTCTTGCAAGTTCAGCCTCCTAGATTTTCCAGGAATTGGCCCTCCAAAAATTGGTCCTTTCCCACGTCTGATAGGCCTCAAAGGGGAAGATATAGACGCTCCAGAGGTCGTGGCCAAGCTCAGGCCTCTTACAGATCGAGACAATGGACTGCTTCTTCACCTAGAAGGGGAGAAGACAGATCCCAAAGGAAGCAAACTCAATGACTCTCTCAGTTGGGCTACAGGACCCTCTTTACCTGGATGCCCCTCTCGGAGGAAAACTTTCACTTTTTTACAAAAATTGGACTCATATTACCCAGGACAAATGGGTATTGGACGTGATTTTAAAAGGCTACAAATTCCACTTTCATACCTTGCCAAGGGCTTTCGGTTGGCCAGATCTGCCAAAACATCAATGGTCAGAGGCCTTAAATCAAGTGGATGCTCTTCTGGCCATGAGAGCCATAGAGCCTGTTCCACTCTCAGAGATGGGAAAAGGGTTTTATTCAAGACTATTTCTGGTTCCAAGAAAGCAAAGCTCATGGAGACCTATTCTGGACCTTTCTGTGTTAAACACCTTTTTGGAAATTCCAAAATTCAAGATGCTTACTCTGCAGCAGCTGATTCCAATGCTTTCTCAGGACGCCTGGATGGTGACATTGGATCTAAAGGAAGCTTATTTACACATTCCCATCAGTCAGGAACGCAGGAAATTCCTCAGGTTCAAGGCAGGTTCGAGACACTTTCAATTCTCTGTACTGCCCTTTGGTTTATCTACTGCACCCAGAGTCTTTACCAAGTGCCTGGCACCAGTAGTGGCTTATTGCAGACTCCAGGGGATTCAGATTTACCCCTATTTGGACGACTGCCTTATTCAGGCAGACAGCAAGGATCTTTTACTCCAACATCTGGATTTTGTTCAACATCTTCTCCTCCTACTGGGATTTTCAGTGAACACAAAAAAGTCACATTTGATCCCTTCTCAACAAATGGTATTTCTGGGAGCCCTCTTAAATACAACCTTACAAAGGGCCTTCCTCACTACAGAAAAGCAAATACAGCTGGCTTCAATTTTCAAAACTTTGGCAACTCTACCTCAGCTCACTGCAAGGAAATTCCTGCAGGCACTGGGCTACATGGCTTCCTGCATTCTGTTGATTCCAAATGCAAGGCTTCATATGAGAAAGCTTCAATGGTATCTGAAAAGTGTATGGTCGCAGCATTACCACGATCTGGACACTCTGATTCCTCTGATCCCCTGCCTCCAGAAGGAGTTCCTTTGGTGGTCCAGGGTGTGTGCGTTAAACGAAGGAAAGCCTTTCCGTCTTCCTCAACCTTCTCAAATCATAACCACGGACGCCTCGGATTATGCTTGGGGAGCACATTTTCTAGGCAATTGCCAGCAGGGAACCTGGACAAAGGATCATCTTCACTGGCACATCAATCTGAAGGAAATGTTGGCAGTTCAAAATGCTCTTCTAGCCTTCCAGAACCTTTTGCATCCAGGACCTCTTTTGATTTGCACAGACAACACCAAAGTCATGTGGTACATAAACAAGCAGGGGGGTTCTCATTCGTACCCCCTTTGCAGACTAGCTATGGCTTTATGGGACACAGCTCTAAATCTGAATCTACATCTCCAGGCCCAATTCATACCAGGAGAACAGAATCTCTTAGCGGACAGCTTGAGCAGGAACATTTTATATCCTCACGAATGGATGCTGGACACCAACTTATTCAACCGGATTACTGCAGTTTGGGGATGCCCCCAGATAGATCTGTTTGCATCCCATCTCAATCAGCTGCCTCTCTTTTGCACCAGGTCATTCCACAAAACAGCTTGGAAAGTGGATGCCCTGTCCTTCAGCTGGAGAAACCTTTCGGGATATGCCTTCCCTCCTCTTCCTGTTCTTCCTCGGATTTTACTAAAGATAAAACAGGACAAGCCCAAGTTCCTCATCTTGATTGCTCCAAATTGGCCTCGACAGTTTTGGTATCCAACTTTAAAGCACCTGTTCTTGGAGCCTCCTTGGATTCTCCCTCTGAACCCTTCTCTTCTGTCCCAGCATCAGGGTCAGTTGCTACATTCCAATCTCAAGACCCTTTGTCTGGCGGCTTGGCTCTTCAAAGGAATTTGATCTCTTCTAGCCTTCACAAACAAGTTTTGGATGTTCTTTTGGAAGCTAGACGACCTAGCACTAGGAAATCCTATGCCTCTAAATGGAAGAGATTTTGCATTTGGATGCAGGACCAGGGCTTGGACCCTCTGGTACCTGATCTCTCTTCTATTTTGCTTTACCTTTCGGATCTTTTGTCTAATGGACTTTCCTTTTCTTCCATTAAGATTCATGCTTCTGCTATTTCTGCTCATTTCAATACTGATCCCCCTGTTTTTTCTCAACCTTTGGTGAGACAATTCTTGAGAGGGGCTAAGAATTTAAGGCCTCCTAGAACCCCTCCTGTTCCTGCTTGGGATCTTAATTATGTTTTAGAAAAACTTACTTTGCCTCCTTTTGAGCCTGCTGCATCTTCAGATATTAAGTTTTTATCTTGGAAGACAGTTCTTTTGTTAGCTTTGACTTCTGCCAGAAGGGTCTCAGAGTTGCAAGCTCTCATGGCTGTGGAACCATTCCTTATTTTCCACCAGGACAGAGTATCCTTGAGGACCAATCCTACTTTCATGCCTAAGGTGATTTCGAAAGTGGCTTTGAATCAAACAATTCACCTTCCTACCTTCTTTCCTAATCCTCAGAATAAAGGGGAAAGGATTTTGCATTCCTTGGACGTGCACAGACAGTTACGATTTTATTTGGACAAGACTAAAGAGTTCAGAAAATCTAACCAATTGTTTGTTTCTTTTGCCTCCAGTTCTCTTGGAAAGGCTATTTCCAAACTATTTCCAAATGGATTTCTTATGGAATAAGATTTTGTTACACTCATCATGGGAAACAATTTCCAGGTACTGTGAGAAGTCATTCTACTAGAGCAGCTGCTACTTCTACAGCTTTTCTCAGGGGAGTTCCTACCAAGGATATCTTGGAAGCTGCCACTTGGAGTTCTGTGCATACTTTTTCCAAGCACTACAATCTCCCTTTGTATTCTAAGACCAGGGCAGGCTTTGCCTCTGCTGTTTTGCAGGGTCTTCTTGCTGCCCCTTCTTCTATCTAATCCTCCCCCCTTTTTTCACTGCTTTGGGATTCCACCCTACAGTTATGACTGCAACAGTGAAACACGATGAACATAGTACAGTTGTGTACACCTACCATAAATGTAGATGTTCGTGTGTCTTCACTGTTGCAGTCTGTGTTTCCCTCCCTCCTATCCCCTCTTTTTCTCTTTTTTTTGTGGTGTATTTGTGTTTCCTACTGGGATTCATTTATGATTTATTGGGGACTTCTGACATCTAGGGCAAGAAAGGCTGGAGAAGATGGCGTCGGCTGAGGGCTATGTACCAGAGCGTACTGACGTCAGGGTACTAGCTTGTACAGCCGACGCCGGACCCAGACTTTGGAATTCTGGCCGACCTCGGGCTGCCTGCCGGCAGGAGCACCCTACAGTTATGACTGCAACAGTGAAGACACTCGAACATCTACATTTATGGTAGGTGTACACAACTGTACTTTTTCCTGAAAGCTTTTGTTTTGTCCATGTAGAAGCATAGCTGCCTGAGTATGTCCAAAGAATGCAGAAGTTTCTCCCCTTTATTTTGGGGGTTTGGATAAAAAGTAGACAAATGGATGGTTTGGTTAAGAGCCACACTAGATACGACCTTTGGCATGAAGGTAGGGTTTGTCCTTAAAGATACCCTATCCTGATGAAAAATTATAAAAGGTTCCACTGCCATTAATGCCTGTAGCTCTGAGACTCTTCGTGCTGAAGTTACTGCCAGGAGCAGAGCTGTTTTCCATGATAAAAATTTTAGATCGGCTGTATTGGCTGGCTCAAAAGGTGGTAGGGTCAGTTTTTCCAAAACGAAATTGAGGTCCCAAGTTGGTGTTGGTGCTCTCCGGGGCGGTCTTATGTTTTTAGCCCCTCTGAGGTACTGCTTTAGCAAGGGATGAGAGAATAAAGGAGGATCCGTTTTGTAATGTGCAGAAATGGCAGAGGCGTGAATCTTAATTGATGAAAAGGATAGGCCTCTGTCCAGCATCTCAGTTAAGTATTGTAAAATCTGAGGAATGTTTGGAACAAGAGGGTCAAGGCTGTGAGCCTGGTTCCAAGCGCAGAATCTCTTCCATTTTTCTGAGTAAGCTTTCCTGGTGCTAGGCCTCCTGGCCTCCAAAATGACATCCATAACAGTTTTAGAGAGAGGTGTTGCCTGTTTGACTAAAGTATCTGCCATGCAGCCAGGTTTAGGGTTTTGAGCTGACCATGCAGCATCTGATTGTTTTGTTGAGTCAGAAGGTGTGGAATTTGGGGCAAAATCCATGGTGGGCCCTGAGCCAAGTTCCTTAAGATAGGGTACCAGTGCAGGCGTGGCCAGTCTGGAGCAATCAGGATCATCTGTGGTTTTTCTTGTCTGGCTTTTAGAAGTACCTTTGAAAGGAGAGGCAGTGGTGGGAAGGCATAGACTTTTAGGTTTTTCCAGCTGAACAGAAGAGCATCCACTTTCCATGCTTGTTTGTGATAAGTCCTTGTGCAGAATTTTTGTAGTTGGCAATTCAGAGAGGTGGCAAAAAGATCTATGTCTGGGCATCCCCATTTTTGTGTTATGCTGAAGATTTGTGGGTTCAATTTCCATTCATGAGGGTCCATGATATTTCTGCTTAAGTCGTCTGCCAGAGTATTTTTCTTTCCTGGCAGGAATTGTGCTTGCAGGTGAACGTGGTACGTTAGAGCTGTGTTCTACAAGGTCATGGCTTGCCTGCATAGGGGATAAGAGCGAGTGCCCCCTTGTTTGTTTATGTACCACATTACTGTGGTGTTGTCTGTCTTTAGTAATAGTTGTCCTGGGTGTAGAAGGTCCTTGAAAGCTGTTAGGGCATTTTGAACAGCCAACATCTCTTTCTGATTGATGTGAAGATGCATCTGGTCTGTGGTCCACTTGCCCTGAATGCATGTTCCTGCCATGTGTGCTCCCCAGGCGTAATCCGAAGCATCTGTTAGAGTTTGCCTGGCTGTGGGTTGGGTAAAAGGCTGACCCTTGTTTAGGCTACATGCATGTGCCCACCATTGAAACTCCTGTTGTAGGCAGGGAATTATTGGAATTACTGCTTCTAGACTGTGAGAATGTTGAGTCCAAACACTTTTTAGGTACCATTGTAATTTCCTCGTATGCAGTCTGGCATATGGTATTAGTAGTATGCAGGATGCCATGAATCCCAGGGCCAGAAGAATTTTTCGTGCAGGGAGAAGGCACGTTTTTGCCAGTAGTTGAAAATATTGAGTTAGTTGCACTTGTTTGTCTGGCGTGAGGTAAGCCATCTGAGCCGTTGTATCTAAGCTGGCACCCAGGAATGTAATCTGTTGTGAGGGCACTAGTTTTGACTTCTTTTCGTTTACTGTGTACCCTAGAGAAATTAGCAACCTTTTCATAACGCCCGATGCTGTAGAAGAATGTCCTTTGTCTCTGCTTGAATGAGGCAGTCGTCCAGGTATGGATATATTTGAATTCCTTTTTGTCTGCAAAATGCAATTACTGGTGCCAGGCACTTTGTGAAGACCCTGGGCGCAGTAGATATGCCAAAGGGCAGTGCAGAGAATTGGTAGTGTATTGTACCAGCTTTGAATCTGAGGTATCTTCTGCAATTTTGTCTGATAGGGACATGCAGGTACGCCTCTTTAAGGTCCAGAGTAACAAGCCAAGCCTTCTTGCCCAGCATGTGTAGAAGCTGCTGTAATGTCAACATTTTGAATTTCAGAATATCCAGGTAAGTATTCAGAATTGAAAGGTCCAGTATAGGCCTCCAGGCTTTGTCCTTTCTGGGGACCAGGAAGAGTCTTGAGTAAAATCTTTGTCCTTTTTCCTGTTGTGGTACTTTTTGTATAGCTCTCATGTCCATGAGGGCTGAAATTTGTTTTTGTGCCTCTGCCCATTGATTTTGTGGCAGGTCTGGCATTCCTTTTAGCTTTGGTAAAGTATGGAAGTGGAATCTGTAACCTTGAGACACAATAGTCAGGACCCATTTGTCTTGGGTGATTGTTTGCCAGTTTTGAGAAAAAAAGTGCTAGTTTTCCCCCTAAGGGGGCTTCCAGAAGGGACGTGCTTGACGTACGCAAGGGAAAGTCATTGTGACTGTTTCCTGTAAGGTTGAGACTTGTCCTCACCTCCTTTTGGGGTTGAGGTGCCCCACTGTCGTTGTCTGTTTGAGCCTTGGGGTTGAGATCTGCCTCTTGGGCGAATGTATCTGCCTCTCTGTGGCCTGTCTGACACTGGAAAGGACCAATTTTTTTGTTGGCCAATTTCTGCTAAACCGAGGTAGCTGTACCTGTAAGAAATCCTTGAATGTTTGCTTAGATTTAGCTTTATCCTCCATTTTCTTTAACACCTCTTCTGCCTTAACACCAAACAAGGTATCATGTTGTAAAGGAGCATCCAATAACTGCCTTAACATGTTCAGGTAAACTCTGTTCTTTTAACCAAGCATGTCTTTGAATAACAGAACCTGTAACTGCGGCTCTTCAAGAGGCGTCTAAAGAATCAAAACCACATTGCAGAGTATGTTTTCCCACCTGTTCAACTGCATGCAATAAATCCTGCACTTCTTTACAATCAGGAGATGTTCATCGTGTTACACTGCTGCAGTCATCACTCTTGGGTTATCCTGCCATCAGCCGGTCCCGCAGTCGGCCCGAGTTCCAAAGTCTTGGTCCGGCGTCGGTTGTTGTCGCTTCTTCCCTGACGTCAGTGCGCCAGGGGTATATAAGATGCATCCGACACCATTTTCTTCAGTCTTTCGTGCCGCGCGGTGCCGGAAGCAGAAGCAGTTCGCAAGTGCCGGTCGGCCGACTCCTGAGATTTTCAAATCGAATTTCAGACCGAAGTCTTCGTAAAGCTAAGTACCCCGTTGGGGAACCTTTTCTTGCCTCAGTCCGATGTCAGAAAAAGTTAACAATTGCATTTCTTGTGGGAAGCAAATACCTCATAATGACTTTCATTCTTATTGTATTCCCTGCCTAGGCCCAGACCACGATGTCACAGGTTGTCGGTTTTGTGCTAGGTTTAATAAACAAACTATTAAAGGTTGGTTTGATTTCGCCCGACATTATTTTGGTAGGAAATTTAATTATACCATGCCGTCGGAACAACCAACGACCGGAATGCATAAAAAACGCAAAGATAAGGACAGGCAGCCGAAATCCAAACCGGATTCCGAGGCCTCTGCTAGGCCAGTCGCCGGTTCTCTGGTTTTCAGTGAGGCGCCTACGCAGCCCCTGATGACCGCTGATTTAGAACCCCAGGCGACATCCGATTCACAAGCGGAGATTACTAGGCCTCCACAACCTTTACCTTTAGGCCCTTCCGACTCCATACCTGAAGGAGACTCCGGTGCAGTTGAAACGCCTTCAGTTGCTGAAGGTGCCTTCAGACCGACTACACTCACTATTAAATCCTATGCAAAACTGAAAACTCCTTTAAAAACAAAGAAGACTGCACAGCAGTCTCCAGTACAAGGCCCCATGCCTAGGAAACAGATGCTTAAGATGGCTGAAGACTTAATTACCCTAATCAGGGGTTCCCACCCCCCCCCCCCGATAAAAGGCCAAGGCAGGAGGAGGACTACACTTTCTCTGATCGGGTTTCAGTTTCCTCAGACTCTTCTGAGGAACAGGAATATTCCTTTCCCCCTTATGAAGATTCTGATGCTGAAGAGTCCATCCTTTCTGCATCTCCCCCAGAAGACTTCTCTTTTGGGGAAACGTTACATACTATGAGGGAACATTTCCACTGGGAAGGCCAGGATTACTCTGATTCTAAGAAAAGGCTCCGAGAGTTCCTTTTACTACCCCAGCACAGACCACTTGCAATTCCACCTGTGTTAGACATTGTGGATGATGTTTATTCAGAATCTAGCCTTAACCCAGATTCACTACCTCCTGCACGAGCCAAACCAGACAGATACTACAGAGTCCCTGACTCACACAAATTCCTGTATAAAAGCCCTGCTGCTGACCCAGAAACCATTTCCCAGGGTCCCAAAGGGGTTAAAAGCCTCTACGGCTAAAAATCCTGTGCCCTCTGAAAGGGATTCTAGAGCACTAGACAGATGGGGAAAGAAAGTATATACCTCAGCTACTCTAGCTATGAGGGCCGTAATTGTCAGTTTCACATGCTGAAATATCAACAATATCTGATGTCTCAATTAAAACAAAAAATGCTCGCACATACAGACCAGCCAGATTACAAGGAAATGCAAGATTTGTTGCATTCAGCTGAAAAAGTGGGAAAACATACTTTGCAATGTGGATTTTATTCACTGGAAGCTTCTTGTAGAGCAGCAGTCACAGGGTCTGTCATACGTAGGCATGCTTGGTTAAAAGAACAAACTTTACCTGATCATGTTAAATCAAAGTTATTGGATGCACCCTTACAGCAGGATGTTTTATTTGGTGTAAAAGCAGAAGAAGTTTTAAAGAAAATGGAGGATAAGGCAAAATCTATGCAGACGGTCAAGGATTTTTTATAGGTTCAACCTCCTCGTTTCAGCAGAAATTGGCCAACCAAAAACTGGTCCTTTCCATCTTCTGCCAGACCACAGAGGGGCAGATACAGACGCCCAAGAGGCAGAGGCCAACCACAAGGCTCTTACCAGCCTCGACAATGGAGTGGCACAACCCAAAAAGGAGGAGAAGACAGGTCTCAAACTACCAAAAGACAATCACAATGACTTACCCCTCAGACTACCAAGCAAAACCGTCTTGGCAGCTCCCTTGGGGGGAAAACTAGCTCTTTTTGCAGACAATTGGCACATCATCACAAAAGACAAATGGGTCCCAAATATTGTATCTCAAGGATACAGATTCCACTTTCACACTTTACCAAGGATAAAAGGCATGCCAAACCTGCCACCAAATCAATGGGCAGAGGCTCAAAAGCAAATTTCAGCTCTCATGGACATGAGAGACATTCAACAGGTTCCTACACAGGAGCAAGGACAAGGATTTTACTCAAGACTATTTCTAGTTCCCCGAAAGGGCAAAGCCTGGAGACCCATTCTGGACCTCTCAATTCTAAACACATACCTGGAAGTACCCAAATTCAAGATGCTAACACTACAGCAACTTCTTCCCATGCTGGGCAAGAAGGCTTGGCTAGTAACGTTGGACCTCAATGAGGCATACCTGCGTGTCCCTATCAGACAAAATTGCAGAAGATACCTCCGATTTATTGCAGGTTCAACCCATTACCAATTCTCTGCACTGCCCTTTGGCTTATCTACTGCACTCAGGGTCTTCATAAAATGCCTGGCACCAGTAATAGCCTACTGCAGACAAAGAGGGATTCAAATATATCCATACCTGGACGACTGCCTTATTCAAGCAGAAAGCAAGGACATTCTATTAAAGCATCTGGCGTTTGTCAAAAACCTTCTAAGTTGCCTAGGGTACACAGTAAACGAAAAGAAGTCAAAACTAGTGCCCTCACAAGACATAATATTCCTGGGTGCCAGCTTAAATACAACGGCCCAGATGGCTTACCTCATGCCAGACAAGCAAAGACAACTGACTCAATACTTCAAAATGATGGCAACAAAGACCCAACTCCCTGCAAGAAAAATTCTGCAGGCCTTGGGATTCATGGCATCTTGCATACTACTAATACCATTTGCAAAACTGCATATGAGGAAATTACAATGGTATCTGAAAAGCGTATGGTCTCAACGCAGCCACAGCTTGGAAACAATAATTCCACTCATTCCCTTTTTTCAACAGGAGTTTCTATGGTGGGCTCAGGCATGTCACCTCAACAAGGGTCAGCCTTTCACCTTACCCACAGCCAGGCAAACTATAACAACAGATGCATCGGATTATGCCTGGGGAGCACACATGGCAGGACAGTGTATTCAGGGCAAATGGCCTGCAAACCAAAGGCATCTACATATCAATCAAAAAGAGATGCTAGCTGTACAAAATGCCCTAACAGCTTTCAAGGACCTCCTACATCCAGGACAACTCCTAATAAAGACGGACAACACCACAGTGATGCGGTACATAAACAAGCAAGGGGGCACACACTCCTACCCCCTATGCAAGCAAGCAATGACCTTGTGGAACACAGCACTGACCTACCAAGTTCAACTACAAGCACAATTCCTGCCAGGAAAGAAAAACACACTGGCAGATGATCTAAGCAGAAACATCACAGATCCTCACAAGTGGAAACTAGATCCACAAGTATTCGCAATGATAACTCAAAAATGGGGGTGCCCAGACATAGATCTGTTTGCTTCCCCCCAAAACTACCAACTACGGAAATTCTGCACAAGGACATACCACACACTAGCTTGGAAAGTGGATGCCCTCTCATTCAGTTGGAAAACATTGACAGTGTATGCCTTTCCTCCACTGCCTCTTCTGGCAAAGGTGCTGCTGAAAGCCAGATTAGAGAGGCCACAAATGATACTCATTGCTGCAGACTGGCGACGCCAACACTGGTATCCAATACTAAGGAACATGGCTCAAGGCCCACCATGGAGTTTGCCTACAATTCCTCACCTGCTCACTCAGCAAAACAATCAGATTCTACACAGCCAGCTCAAGACTTTAAATCTGGCTGCATGGCAAATTGCCTAAATAACCAGTCAACACTTCTCTCTAAAGCTGTGATGGATGTCATTCTGGAGGCCAGGAGGCCCAGCACCAGTAAAGTCTATTCAGACAAATGGGAAAGATTCTGCACCTGGAACCAGGCTAAAGGCCAAAATCCCCTTGTCCCAAATATTCCTCAGATTCTTCAATATTTAACTGAGATGTTGCACAAAGGACTTTCCTTCTCATCTATTAAGATCCACACTTCAGCTATTTCAGCTCAATACAACACGGATCCTCCTATATTTTCACATCCATTACTAAGACAGTTCCTCAGAGGGGCTAAGAACATATGACCGCCCCGGAGAGCACCAACACCAACTTAGGATCTCAACTTTGTTCTGGAAAAGCTAACACTTCCGCCCTTTGAACCAGCTTTCACTGCTGATCTACAGTTCCTATCATGGAAAACTGCCCTGCTGCTAACAATAACTTCAGCACGAAGAGTCTCAGAGCTACAGGCCCTAATGGCAGTGGAGCCTTTCATCATTTTTCATCAAGACAGAGTCTCTCTACGAATTAACCCTTCCTTTATGCCAGAGGTGGTATCCAGTGTGGCCCTAAACCAAACCATTCATTTGCCCACCTTTTACCCAAACCTCCAGAACAAAGGGGAAAGGCTCCTACACTCTTTGGACATTCACAGGCAATTACGTTACTACTTGAATAAAACTAAGGCTTTCAGAAAATCTGACCAGCTCTTTGTATCCTATGCTGCAGGATCTCAAGGAAAAGCTATCTCAAAACAGACCATTTCAAAATGGATAGGGCATTGCATCTGTTTCTGCTATACACACCATGGGAAATCTGTGCCTGCTAACATCTGGCCCCATTCCACCAGGGCTACAGCAACATCAACAGCCTTCCTCAGAGGGGTACCAGCCAAGGATATTTTGGAGGCTGCCACTTGGAGTTCAGTGCACACCTTCACCAAGCACTATCACTTACCTCTATACTCTAAAACCAGAGCTGGCTTTGCCACTGCAGTGCTGCAGGGCCTACTAGCCTCTCCAAACCCTGTTTAGTTCCACCACCCATCCTTAGCTTTGGGATTCAACCCAAGAGTGATGACTGCAGCAGTGTAATACAATGAACATAGTACAGTTTTGTACCTACCATAAATGTAGATGTTCGAGTGTTCACACTGCTGCAGTCCAGGTTACCTCCCTCCATCCCCTCTGAACTAGCTGGACTTATCTATTCCTTTCTATCCTATACAACCGCTGTGGTGTATTTGCTTGTGACTGAAGGTATTGTTTTATTTTTATATGTATATTTTTAGATAGCAATATGTATTGTCTACCTATTGGGGGCACCTGACATCTGGGGCAAGAAAAACTGAAGAAAATGGCATCGGATGCATCTTGTATACTCCTGGCGCACTGACGTCAGGGAAGAAGTGACAGCAACCGACGCCAGACCAAGACTTTGGAACTCGGGCCGACTGCGGGACCGCCTGACGGCAGGATAACCCAAGAGTGATGACTGCAGCAGTGTGAACACTCAAACATCTACATTTATGGTAGGTACAAAACTACTTTTCTGAGCTAGCAAGCATTTTCTGTTTTAACTGAGCCATTAAATATTGCTGGTACTTAAGCATGTGAAACTGGCAATTTAAAGCTCTTACTGCTAAAGTTGCAGACGTGTATACTTTCTTCCCCATCTATCCAAAGCTCTGGAATCTTTGTCAGAGGGTACTGGATTTTTTTGCAATGGAAGCCTTAACCCCTTTTGGACCCTGGGAAACAGCAACCGATGCCGGATCAAGACTTTGTAACTCGGGCTGACTGCGGGATCGCCTGACGGCAGGGTAACCCAAGAGTGATGACTGCAGCAGTGTGAACACTCGAACATCTACATTTATGGTAGGTACAAAACTGTACTTTTCTGAGCTAGCAAGCATTTTCTGTTTTAACTGAGCCATTAAATATTGCTGGTACTTAAGCATGTGAAACTGGTAATTTAAAGCTCTTACTGCTAAAGTTGCAGACGTGTATACTTTCTTCCCCCATCTACCCAAAGCTCTGGAATCTCTGTCAGAGGATACTGGATATTTTGCAATGGAAGCCTTAACCCTTTTGGACCCTGGGAAATAGTTTCTGGATCAGCAGAAGGGTTTTTGTAAAGAAACTTGTGGGAGTCAGGGACTCTGTAATACCTATCTGGCTTGGCTGGAGCAGGGGGCAAAGAGTCAGGAGATAAGCTGGATTCAGAGAACACATCATCCACAATGTCTAGCACAGGCGGAATAGCCAGGGGCCTGTGCTGAGGCAATAAGAGGAAATCCCTGAGCCTTTTCTTGGATTCTGAGTATTCCTGACTTTCCCAATGGAAATGTTCCCTCATGGTATGTAAAGTTTCCCCAAAAGAGTAATCCTCAGGGGGAGAGGCTGAAGGGATAGATTCCTCAGCATCAGAGTCCTCATAGGGGGGTAAAGAGCATCCCTGGTCTGAAGAGGAATCAGAGGAAATGGAAACCTGATCAGAGGAGTCATAGTCTGTATCCTGCCTAGGCCTTTTCTCAGGAGGGAGATGGGAACCCGATTAGAGTAATGAGGTCTTCGGCCATTTTAAGGATCTGTTTCTTAGGCATGGAGGACTGTCCAGGAGAATGCTGTACTTGTTTCTTTGTCTTTAATGGTACCTTTGTCTTGGCTGTTGATTTAATGGTAACTTGTGAAGGTCTGAAAACACCCTCAGAAGCCGGTGCCTGCAGAGCGGCTCTGGACCCATCTGAGGGATTAGTTTCCGTAGGCCCAATACCTTGAGTTTCCAGAGGCCTAGTTGTCTCCACGTGGGACTCGGAGGCGGCCTGTGGCTCTGAGGTAGCGGGTGTCAGGAGCTGCGAAAGCGCCTCACTGAGAACCGGTGACTGGCCTAGAAGAGGTTTCGTCATCGGTTTTGGACCTCGGATGCCTGTCTTTATCCTTGTCTTTTCGTTTTTTCGGAAATGCGGTCGTCGGTTGATCCGACGGCATAGTATAATTGAACCTTCGGCCAAAGTAGTGCAAAGTAAAATCAAAATGTCTTTTTATACTGCGTTTGTTAAATCTAGCACAAAACCAACAACTAGTGACGTCCTGATCAGGGCCTAGGCATGGAATACAGTAAGAGTGGAAGTCCTTATGAGGTATTTGCTTCCCACAAGAAATACAGTTATTAACTTTTTCTGACATCAGTCTGAGGCAAGAAAAAAGTTTCCCCAACGGGGTACTTAGCTTTATTGAAGACTTCGAATCTGAAATTCAACTTCGAAAATCTCAGGAGTCGGCCAACCTGCACTTGCAAACTGCTTCTGCTTCGGGCACCGCGCGGCAAGAAAGACTGAAGAAAATGGTGTTGGATGCATCTTGTATACCCCTGGCGCACTGACATCAGGGAAGAAGTGACAGCAACCGACGCTGGACCAAGACTTTGGAACTCCGGCCGACTGCGGGTCCGCCTGACGGCAGGATAACCCAAGTGTGATGACTGCAGCAGTGTAACACGATGAACATCCTCTGTGATTCGATCTGTTACAGGATAAACACTGCAGAGCAGACATGCTGTCCGAACGCTTACATCTGACAACCTCTGTGATTCGGTCTGTTACAGGATAAACACTGCAGAGCAGACATCATGCTGTCAGAACGCTTATGTCTGACAACCTCTGTGATTTGGTCTGTTACAGGATAAACACTGCAGAGCAGACATCATGCTGTCAGAACGCTTATGTCTGACAACCTCTGTGATTCGGTCTGTTACAGGATAAACACTGTAGAGCAGACATCATGCTGTCAGAACGCTTATGTCTGACAACCTCTGTGATTCGGTCTGTTACAGGATAAACACTGTAGAGCAGACATCATGCTGTCAGAACGCTTATGTCTGACAACCTCTGTGATTCGGTCTGTTACAGGATAAACACTGCAGAGCAGACATCATGCTGTCAGAACGCTTATGCCTGACAACCTCGGTGATTCGGTCTGTTACAGGATAAACACTGCAGAGCAGACGTCATGCTGTCTGATCGCTTACGTCTGACACCGTCTGTGATTTTCCTTTCCCTTCTTGTGCTTAATTTGCAATTTCTTATCCTGTCTTGGATGGTGAGCAGTGTGTGTGTGTGTGTGTGTGTGTGTGTGATGCCTGTGAGTGTGTGTGCATGGCTGTGAAGCCTGTGAGTGTGTGTGTGTACACGTGTGTCTGAGTTCATTTAGGGGGTAAATTTATGCTTTTAGGCTATGTATACTGTAGCTGTTTGTTTATGAAGGCCTGTGTCAGCTATGGGTAGACTGGCATAGCTTGACTTTCATAGGGTCATAGTTACGTAATAGACTAATGGCCACCATGGCCTGTATAAGTTTAGCCAAGCAATCCAATCCAGCCCAGTTGTGCTCCTATGTATAATGGGCATTTATTATGAGGATATGATAGCTAGAAAGTTTTTACAGGTTATGTGGGGGGGGGTGTTAGTTTGGGCATTACTGCCTGCCTCTGTCTTTTAGACACATGAGGGTCAGACCTGGGGTGAATTTCCGATTTTCCATGCATTGGTCAAGGTTACACTTAAATAACACTGCTCCATATGAATGGAGAACCTTTGTGGGTGTTCTAACTGTTGCATATGTTAGGTCAGGTACATGCCGAAGGGGGCATTCTGCTTAGTGATGCATCTGATAAGTGCCAAATAGAGTGGCACTGTGACTTCCTTGGACCTGGATGCCATTCCTTTACTTATAAGTTGGGTGACATAGAATGATTTTCTTACTAACTTGGCCACATGTTGGTCAAAGGCCAGATTACAGTCTACATATGTTCCCAGATCCCTGACTACTGGCCCAACTCTTAGGGCTGTCTTATCAATGAAGTAATTAGCCTGAGTGGCTTTTTTCCCCAAAGCACTATAATTCATTTCTTGGCATTCATGACTTTGGCATCAGTCATTTTTTTATGTTAGCCCCTGTTGAAATTTGTTTGTTTTATCGCGAGAATATATGACGGCTCCCAATTTACAATCATCTGCAAACTTGGTCAGCCAAAGGCCCTTACCATTGAACTTTACTTCAGAGAAGTAAATGCCAAATAGGAACAGTTCCACTACAGAAGCCCTAAAGTATCTGGCTTGTGACCCGTCTCTTAGTGGAGGTGGTATAATCAGTCCTGACTTCCTGGGTCCAGTCTGTGAGCCAGCTTGCAGTCCAGCAAGTCATGTAGGGGTTTATGCCCAGTTTAGTGAGTTTTCAACTGTACCCAAGTGGGATATTGTATTGAATGCCTTAGGCAGGTCCAGGTAGGCAGTATGCATAATTTTTCCCTCATCCATTGCCTTGGTAACCTTGTCCACCAGGTTTAGTAGGCATGATATTCCCTTGACAAAGCCAAACTGGGTTGGGTGCGGTGTCTGAACGTTGTCTACCTTTGTGATAAGTTCCACGATAATTCATTCTGTGCCTTTGAATATTAGTCTAATCAGACTAATCCACCCTTGTGAAGTGGGATGACCATTGCAGTCCTTCATTCTTGTAGTGCAAAGCCTGTTTTGAGGCTGTAGTTGAAAAGTGAGTGAAGTGGTCCTGATAGATAGGTCATGTTTCCAGCTATTTGAGGCATCCTGGGATATTGTCGGGGCCTTTTGAGGCTGTGTTTTTGGCCTTGGAGAGCACTGCCAAGACCTGCTCCTTGGGGGGAGATATGCTAGTAGGTATTTCGTTGATGAAGGCGGGGGGGGGGGTTGAGGGGTGAAGTTTGAGCTTAGCTTGTCAGCTAGCAAATTCACTATGGCGTTCTGCTCAGTGAAGGTGGCACCACTGATCACTAGTTTGACACACTGATGTGTGCTGTCATAGTTTTTGGCCATAGCTGCATAAGGCCTTGTGGTTGTCTTTAACTTATGAGGCTATCTTGACCTTGTAATTGACCTTTTGGGGCTTAATTAGTCCTCTTAATTTCCTGTTAGCTCCTTTCATTATGGGAGTTGCTTTTCCTAATTTTACCCATTAATTTTTTCCATTTGTCATATAATAAGGTTAGGATTCCACCAGTGTAGTCTGTTTTTACAGTTTGTTTTGGGCTTACTTCTAGTAGGTACAGTAGCCTCTAAACAGTCATTACATGATGGAACAGGGTCTCTATGAACAATTCTGCATATGTTGTTGTAAACTCGGAACTAGAAGGGACACTGAATTTTGATGAATTATTGCCTTAATAGGGTTTACTTTGGAATAGTTCCTGTCACAGTGTTAGCTGAGGCTACCTAGTTGATTTTTATTTCAAAGGAGACAGCTTTGTGGTCTGACATCACCAGTAAGGATGTGACATTGGGGGGGGGGGGTGCAGCACTCTCATATTGATGACTACCAGGTCCAGTGTTTTTGAACCTCTGGTGTGGGTGTGCACACTATGTGATCAAGGGTATTTGTGTCAAAGTCCAGGAATCATTGTGCCTACGAGTATGAGGCAGGGGTGCATCCTTGTTAGTAGACTGTGCGACAGTGAATCTGACCCTTTTAAACATTCAGAATTATCAGTTTGTAGTAAATTGAGTATACCAGGAGGAATTATAGACCCAGGTCTCAAATATAAGGAAGACCAGAAGTAGCACTCATGAAAAAATAGATTACCGTTAACTTTATTTACTGGCTGTCTCTCCACTGACCATTTGTGTCATGACTTGAAGGTCAGGATAGAATTAACTTCAGAGCTGAATTAACTGTCAAAGTATGTAAAGATGCATTCCTTCAGATTTATGATGGTGCAGATGTCCTTCAAGGATGCAT
The DNA here is from genome assembly GCF_019279795.1 of Protopterus annectens. Lineage (NCBI taxonomy): Eukaryota > Metazoa > Chordata > Ceratodontiformes > Protopteridae > Protopterus > Protopterus annectens. The sequence continues at coordinate 759,764,607 of NC_056751.1, forward strand.
CTGCAGTCATAACATATGGGTTGTCCTGCCTCAGGCAGCCCTTCGGTCGGCCGGATTCCAAAGTCTGGGTCTGGTGTCGGCTGATGTCGCCTCCTCCCCGACGTCAGAGCAGCTGGGGTATAAAAGCATCAGCCGACGCCATTTTCCTCAGTCTTTCTTGCCGCGCGGTGCCCGAAGCAGAAGTGCCAGTCGGTCAGATCCAGAGATTTCAGCTACCGAAGACTTTGAAAAAAGCTAAGTACCCCATTGGGGACTCTTTCTTGCCTCAGCCGATGTCAGACAAAGTAAATAATTGTTTAACTTGTGGGAAACAAATACCTCATAAGGATTTCCATTCTTACTGCCTTCCTTGCTTAGGCCCAGACCACGACGTATCAGCTTGTTTAGCCTGTGCCTCCTTCAACCGACGGACTCTCAGACGTCGGTTGGAGTTTGCAGAGGAGTTTTTTGGAACCGATTTTGCTTATAAAATGCCATCGGAGACTCTGACTACGCATATGGTCAAAAAACGCAAGGAAAAGGACCGACACTCGCGGCCCGCGGTTTCGGCTGAAACCACGGCTAGGCCTACTGCGAGTGTCTCGGTTTCGGCTGAAACCGAGTCCATGGCTATTCCTACTACCGAAAGCATACCTCCGACCACCGAGGCCAGAGAGGCCCCGGCTGAGTCGGCTTCAGAACTCCCTACCGAAGCTAGTGTTCAGGATTTGTCCGACACCATACCTTTGGAGATTTCTACCCCTGCACGTGGGGCAGCTAGGCCCCCAGCTTCTATGTCTATTAAGGCCTTCTCCAGGGCTAAAGCTGCCAAACTTTCAAAAGCTTTGCCTGCCAAATCTACATCCCAGAGGCCTTCCTCTAGTTCTCAGATCCTCAGTCTTGCTGAGGACCTTATCTCCTTAATTAGGGGTTCCCAACCTCACCCAGACAGGGCCTCCCAACCACCTCCAGACAAAAGGCCCAGGACTGACCCCTCTGAACCTCACTCCTCAGATTACTCCACGGATGGATTTGATTTGTCAGACCACCAAGAAGGGGCCTACTCGCCTTATGAGGATTCAGATGCAGAAGAATCTATCCCTTCAGCCTCCCCCCCCTGAGGAATTTTCTTTTGGGGAGACCTTACACTCCATGAGAGAACACTTTCAATGGCAGGGTCAGGATTTCTCTGATTCTAGAAAAAGATTAAGGACCTTTTTGCATTTGCCCCAGCATAGGCCCTTAGCTATACCTCTGGTTCTAACTGTAATTGATGATGTGTACAATGATGTCAGTACTGCACCTGATACTCTTCCTCCGGCCCCCTCCAAACCTGACAGATATTACAGGGTCCCGGATTCTCACTTTCACCTGTATAAAGCCCATGCTGCAGACCCAGAAACTATTTCTCAGGGCCCTAAAGGGGTTGCAGCGGCTACTGCCAAAAATCCCCTACCCACTGAAAGAGAGTCTAGAGCATTAGAGAGATGGGGAAAAAAGGTTTATACATCTGCTGCTCTTTCTGCCAGGGCATTAAACTGTCAATTCCATATGATACAGTACCAAGAATTTTTGTTAGATCAGCTAAATAAGAAACTTTCTGCACCTGAACCCTTAGACCGTAAATCCCTTCAGAATTTGGTACACAACTCACAACAGGTCAGTAATCATTTCTTAAAATGTGGCTATGATGCACTGGAGGCTTCATTTAGATCAGCTATGACTGGGGCAGTAATTCGCAGGCATGCATGGCTGAAGGAACAATCTTTACCAGACCATGTCAAGGCTAAACTCCTCGATGCTCCAATGGAAAAACAACATTTATTTGGCTCCCCTGCACAGGAGATTCTAAAGAAGGTTGAGGAAAAAGCAAAATCTATGCAAACAGTTAAAGATTTCCTGCAAGTTCAACCGCCGAGGTTCAGCAGAAACTGGCCTACAAAGAATTGGTCCTTTCCAGACTCCTCCAGAGCACAGAGAGGCAGAAACAGGCGCCCTAGAGGCAGAGGTCAATCCAAAGGCCCCTACAGAGGCCGTCAGTGGCAGCCTGCAAACCAGAGGAGTGGTGCAACAGCTACAACTACTACAGGACAGACCCAATGACTTGACTCTGACTCCGCGTACCAGGGATCAACTGGAAGCACCCTTGGGCGGAAAGTTGGCTTTATTCTCGAAAAACTGGCATTGCATTACAAAGGATACATGGACATTGCAAATAATAGACAAAGGATGCAGGTTTCACTTCCATACTTTGCCAAAAAAAGGCGGAATGCCAAACCTTCCACCAAACCAGAAGGTAGAGGCTTTAAGACAAATCAGCAAGTTAATTCAGATGAAAGCTATAGAAAGGGTACCATCTACAGAACAAGGCCAAGGATTTTACTCCAGACTATTCCTTGTGCCAAGAAAAGAAAACCAATGGAGGCCTATACTCGACCTGTCCACACTGAACACTTATCTCGTTGTGCCAAAATTCAAAATGCTGACCCTACAGCAACTTCTTCCCATGTTGGGCAAGTAGTCTTGGCTGGTGACTCTAGATCTCAAGGAGGCATACCTGCACGTCCCTATTCGACCAGATTGCAGAAGACATCTCAGATTTCTTGCAGGATCAGAGCATTATCAATTCTCAGCATTACCCTTTGGCTTATCTACTGCGCCCAGAGTATTCACGAAATGCCTGGCATCAGTAATTGCACACTGCAGACTTCAGGGAATTCAAATTTATCCATATCTGGACGACTGCCTAATACAAGCGGACAAGAAGAAGAAGTTGTTAAAGGACTTGGCCTATGCCATACACCTGCTACAAACCTTGGGATACACAGTCAACATCCAAAAGTCAAGACTAGTACCATCCCAAAGGATAACCTTTTTGGGTGCGGATCTGGACACAATCACTCAGATGGCTTTTCTCACAGAAGAAAAACAAAAACAACTTCCAGATTACTTCATGACTCTGACAAGACAAACTCAGCTTACTGCAAGGAAAGTCCTGCAGGCCCTGGGTTACATGGCATCCTACATAATTTTAATTCCACATGACAGGTTGCATATGAGGAAATTACAATGGTACCTAAGGAATGTATGGTCTCAACACAGTCACAGTCTAGAAACCATGATACAAATCATTCCATTCCTTCAAAAGGAATTCCTGTGGTGGGCTCAGGCCTGCCAGTCCAACAGAGGGTTGCCTTTCAACAAACCAAAAACAAGGCAGACCATCACCACGGACGCCTCAGACCAAGGATGGGGAACACACATGGAGGACAAACGTATCCAAAGCCTATGGTCTCAAGGGCAGCTAGGCATGCACATAAACCAAAAGGAAATGCTGGCAGTAAGACATGCAATCGAGGCATTCAGACCCTTCCTCCAGCAAGGACACCTGTTAATACGGACAGACAACACCACGGTCATGTGGTACATAAACAAACAGGGAGGCACACATTCCTACCCTCTATGCCGGATGGCTATGGATCTGTGGAACCTATGCCTGAATCTCAACATCCAGCTGCAGGCCAAATTCGTACCAGGAAAAGAGAATACACTAGCAGACAGCTTAAGCAGAACTACCATGGATGCACACGAATGGATGCTGCATCCAGACATCTTCAAACTCATAACAAAGAAATGGGGAATCCCAGAGATAGATCTGTTTGCCTCCCCACTCAACCACCAAATGAAGAAATTCTGCTCAAGGACATACCACCCACAAGCCTGGAGGGTGGACTCTCTCTCTTTCAGCTGGAAGGCCCTAACAGTATATGCTTTTCCACCTCTCCCATTGATGTACAAGGTTCTACTGAAGATCAGGGAGGAACAGCCAAAAGTCATACTAATAGCTCTGGACTGGCCAAGGCAGCATTGGTACCCGCTACTGAGAAGCATGTCTCAGGCACACCCATGGTCTCTTCCCCTATGGCCTCTTCTTCTAACGCAGAACAATTTCAGGACCCTGCATCCCAACTTGAAAACACTGCAGCTAACTGCCTGGAAGATTCCTTGAAGCCCAACCACACCGTACTATCTCAGAGGGTGAAGGACATTATCCTGGAGGCTCGCAGACCTTCCACAAGAAAGGCATACTCAGCTAAATGGAAGAGATTTCTCATTTGGAGCACATCAAAGGGCATAGATGTCACAGTGGCAAACCTAGCACACATCCTAGAATACTTAGCAGAATTGTTCCACAATGGCCTGTCTTATTCATCCATTAAGATTCATGCTTCAGCAATTTCAGCAGAATACAATATGGATCCACCTATCTTCTCTCACCCTCTTCTCAGACAATTTTTGAGAGGGATCAAAAATGTTAAACCTCCAAGAAGACCCCCCCCCCCCTACCTGCATGGGATCTCAATTTTGTGCTGGAAAAACTGACGCTACCTCCTTTTGAACCAGCAGCATCAGCAGACCTCCAGTTTTTATCTTGGAAAACTGCATTCCTTCTGGCAATCACTTCAGCAAGAAGAGTATCTGAGTTACAGGCATTAATGGCAGTGCAGCCTTTTCTTATTTTTCACCAGGATAGTGTCACTGAGAACCAATCCTACTTTATGCCAAAGGTGGTATCTAGGGGTATCCTTGAACCAAGCTATTCACTTGCCTACGTTCTTCCCTAACCCACAGAACAAAGGGGAAAAACTTTTGCACACCTTGGATATACACAGACAACTACGCTACTATTTGGACAGAACTAAAACTAACAGAAGAACTGACCAACTTTTTGTAGCATATGCAACTGGGGTCCAAGGAAGAGCAATTTCCAAACAGACAATTTCAAAATGGATAGGAAATTGCATTCGTTTTTGCTACTCCTTTCATGGAAAGACAGTTACTGAAAATATCAGGCCTCACTCCACAAGGGCCACAGCCACCACTACAGCTTTCCTACGAGGGGTGGCTACCAAGGACATTTTAGAAGCTGCTACTTGGAGCTCCGTGCATACATTTGCCAAGCATTACAATCTACCCTTATACTCCAGATCCCGAGCAGTGTTTGCAACTGCAGTACTGCAGGGGATCATAACTACACCATAATTCTCTTAGTACCTCCTCCCCCAGATTGGCTATGGTATTCTACCCATATGTTATGACTGCAGATGATCCTTGAAGGACATAGTACAGTTTTGTACCTACCATAAATGTAGATGTCCGATAAGTATGCATCTGCAGTCAGGATTACCCACCCTCCTTCCCCTCTGTGGTATTCCTAGGGTACTTACCCCTCTTTCAGCTAGCTGGGGGAATCTATTATGGTGTATTTGTTTGTTTGTTTATATATGTATATAATTTGCAAATGTTTAGAGCTTTTCAGCCTTTATCCAAATTTAGCCTTCCTAGAGGGCACCTGGCATCTGGGGCAAGAAACACTGAGGAAAATGGCATCAGCTGATGCTTTTATACCCCAGCCGCTCTGACGTCGGGGAGGAGGCGACATCAGCCGACGCCGGACCCAGACTTTGGAATCCGGCCGACCGAAGGGCTGCCTGAGGCAGGACAACCCATATGTTATGACTGCAGATGCATACCTATCGGACATCTACATTTATGGTAGGTACAAAACTGTACTTTTATCATAGTACAGCAAATGTAGGCAACAGTCTCATTTTTAATAATATGAAAATGACAGTATCAGGAATACTGATCCATCAAGTTTTGGGAGATGAAAGTGGTAGAGTCCAAAGCAGTCTGGCTAGGCAAGTTAATGTCATTCCAGATAGCAGTTTGCAATTGAAGGGGCTGTGAATGAATACATTGTCTAATTCCAGGCTTGCTCTGGCCCTATATGTTCATCCACACCGGGCTTTGGAAGCACTTGTCATTAAAATACATAGAAAAGGTTGACACTCAGAATCTTGTGATGCTGAAGGACTTGGCAAAATATTTTCCAACAGGTGAAATTTTTGTAATATTTGTTCTTCCTGCTAGCATTGTGCCCATTGTAGTTCTCAGTGATATTAATTCTCGTAATGTCAGCTGGAGAAGTGCTGTCTATGAGCCTTTCTATGAGATAGAATTTGTGATTATGGTGTCCGAGAATAATTTTACACAGCTTGTTCGTAGACATAATTTAACTGATTTGATTTTTCTTAATTGACCAGGGCTTGCTATTAATACATGGACATTACTGCTGCTTGCCAGCACAGATCTTACTACTGTATATTTTGTTATATGGAGAATCAATATGCATCAGTCTAAAACTGAAATATATAACTATGGCAAATGAATATCAGCAAGCTTAAAGAAGATGCAAGTGAAAACTGGTCAGTATGAGGCATGAAACAGGGTTTGTATGCTTAGCTGACACACTTTTGAAATTTGTTGTAATTTCTTATAAGAGTATGCTTCTAAGAAAGCTTTAACTTTTACAAATGCCTAACTGCCATGGTTGAACAGTAGACTACTGGCATGGTGAATAAAATAAGGCATAAATATTGGAAATTTAAAAAGTTTGATAGTGGCTAGTAAGAAAATATATAACCATGCAGCTAGGAAATTAAGGCAGGTAATTACTATAGCAAACTAGTAGAAAGTAAGATGGGAGATGTGTAGTTCGGATTCAGAACAGGGTGCAGCACACTTGACCCAATGTTTGCAGAGAGACAGATAGTTGAGAAGAAGCTAGAGATGAGGAATGAGTCCAAGTGGGCATTATTAGACTTGGAGAAAACATATGCCAAGATCCCAAAAAAGCTAATTTGGGCAGTCCTGCGGTGGTTTGAAGTTCCCAAAACGTTGGTAGAATTAGTGCAGGCAATGTACAAAGATCCAATGAATCAAGTACAAATAGTGTTCATAGGATGATACTAGATTATTGACTCGGAGGCCCTTATTAGCCAAGAATTTCCCCCATGTTCCCTCAAAGTCAGCACCTGTTTCCCCTGTTCATCGGGGACACAGGTGGGATCCCAGGAGTGTATTTTCTGTTTCCCATCCAGTCGTCCAGGTTCCTCTTAAAGAGGGCTAGACAGGTGCTCTGCTTGACATGGCGAGAGAGTCTATTCCACAGATGGAAGAGTCTTTGGGACACAAATCTGTCTCGCCAACAAGTTCTATTAATGTCACAGACCAGGTTAAGGCCTTGCGTGCGGGTTGCGCGAGTGGAGTTTGTCTTGCGGGTATGCAGCAACTTCATCAAGGCTGGGTCTGAAATGGCCTTGTATGCCAGACACGGGTCACCTCTGAGCAGTCTGTATGACACTGAGTAGAGAGATAGGGCTTTTAGGCTATCTGTATAGGATAGGTGTTTGAGACCCTGGATTTTCCTGGTCAGGAACCTCTGTGGTCTCTCCAGCTGCTGCATGTGCTTGGCAGGGTACATGCTGAAGGGGGCATTAAACTCAATAAGGGGTCTGATAAGGGAGGAGTACAGGGATGTCATGACTTCCTTGTTCCTGGATTTAATACCCTTGTTTATGAGGTGGGCCATATAGAAAGTCTTCCATACAACTGAGGCAATGTGATGGCCAAAAGTCAGGTTGCTATCAACTTGGGTGTCCAAGTCCCTCACGACTGATTGCATGCTTAGTACGTTAATAATGTGATAATTAGTGGGGATGACATTTTCCCCAAATTGGTCAATGATGCATTTCTTGGCATTCAGTTTGAGGCCATGCTTCCGGCATCAGTCATTAGTTTGGGTAAGGCCCTCTTGGAGGATGTTGACATCACTAGGGGAATTTAAGACCGCGCCCAGCTTGCAGTCATCTGCAAACTTGGTCAGCCACAGACCACTGGTTTTGGCTTGCACCTCAGAAAAGTATATCCCAAACAGTAGAGGCCGCAAGACCGCTCCTCTGTTCAGTTTCACAGAGAGGTTCCCAGGGGGAGTGGTTGTGCATTAGGGTTCAGCTCTGAGCCCACTGCTGTTCATACTGGTGATGGATTACATTAGCGAACAGGTCAGAGAGTTCGGGTCAACAAAGTTGCTGTATGCAGATGATGTGGCATTACAGGCAGACACTGAACATACCTCTCAACTCTACAGATTTTTGCAGACTGTCCAGATTTTAGCCCCATATTTTTTGGTGTGTTCCTCCTAAAATCTGTACCTTTCTGGCAAATAGGTGAGGATTGAAGTCATTAAATAATGACTAACATTTGAGTTTAAGACTCCACATCCTTCAGAAAATTCATGCTAGTGCAATACCTATTATTCTATCAACTTTCTAAGTTTGTAAGAGCAATATTTAAAATCTGTCACTGTTTGTCCCCCCATCATTTTAGGCTTTGTCCTGATTTTTTGCTCTAAGAGGTTGAGAAGTATGATTCTGAACAATAACTTCAGCAAAGGATAGGGGAATGGAATACAAAACTGAAGGCAGATGGGATGAAACTTACAGAAAAGACAGTGGTAATGGCAGCAAATTGGGGAATCAGAAGAAGCTGAGAATTGAGATAGAAGGGAAGATAGTGGAACAGGTAAACAGCTTCAAGAATCTGGGAGGGGTGGTTGAGGAGAAGTCAGAATGAGGAGGTCAAAGCTAGAATCAGAGGTCTACTTCAGAACAGATCATTTGTGGGTGTGTTTGTCTCTCTCTTTCTGTCCCTATATACGTATACATAGAGAGAGATCAAGACAAATATGCAGAGGTACTACTGAGCACCTGCTTCTTGGAAACGGACCGGCCACAAGCCACGGTACTGTACAGGCCAGCATTTTACACCCAAGGTACTGTTAAAAAAAAAAAAAAAAAAAAAAAGATTCAATAAAATTAAAGTTTATTTTTCTTCTTAATCTGTTCTTTTAACATTTAAGTTAGCCAAACTGACAGGTACAACAAATATAATTTTAAATTATAATGTACTATCACTGTAATCATCAAAAAAATAGCAACAGGTCCATCCTTGGAATCAGTGAGCTGTTTGATAACAGATTTCAATTGAACTTCTCGCCCTCTTTTCCCTTCTCAGTCATGTGCATGTATCAAGGGAGGAGGGCTTCTTTTACGTGTTTAATTTTTGTACCCACATCTCACTCCCTATATTACGGGAAAGTCTGCAGGAATCCCAAAAGCTCATTGATGCCTTACAGTTCTGTAATCCGTTGAGTGGAACAGGTGGGTTGAAATCAGTTTTGGTTAAGTGGATCTAGTTTGATATGTGGCTATGAAAATGGGTAGAATGGTAGAATACTTAGGTGTAATTATCCATATTTGTTGTACTAAGTAATTATGTATTCCCTACAGTGAAGGGTGCATTACAGGTTGTCATTCCTCCTCTCAGCCATGAAAGCTGTTGAGTTATTGTTAGTGTGGCAATACCCCCCCCCCCGATTGCACTGACACCATTCTCCCTCCACAGAGGATTGTGTTGCATCTTCCAGAAGTGACTTACTAACAAACAGAGTCCGGCACACCTTCTAGAAGTCATTTATTAACAAATATTGCCCGGCACATCTTCCAGAAATGATTTATTAACAGATAACATCCAGCTCACCTGTCAGAATTAATTTAACAGATAACATCTGGCACACCTTCCAGAAGTGATTTATTAACAGATAGCATCCAGCACACCTTCCAGAAATGATTTATTAACAGATAGCGTCCGGCACACCTTCCAGAAGTGATTTATTAACAATTAGCATCCATCACACCTTCCAGAAGTGCTTTATTAACAGATGGCATCCATCACACCTTCCAGAAGTGATTGATTAACAAATAGTGGGTGGCACACCTTCTAGAAGTGACTTATTAACAGAAAGTGGGTGGAACACCTTTCAGAAGAGATTTATTAACATATGGCATCCAGCACACCTTCCAGAAGTGACTTATTAACAGATAGTGGGTGGCACACCTTCCAGAAGTGATTTATTAACAGATAGTAGATTCTGACAGACCTTCCAGAAGTGATTTATTAACAGATAGAGGGTGGCACATTTTCCAGAAGTGATTTATTAACAGAGGGTGGCACACTTTCCAGAAGTGATTTATTAACAGCTAGTGGGTGGCACACCGTCCAGAAGTGATTTATTAACAGATAGCATCCAGCACACCTTCCAGAAGTGATTTATTAACAGATGCCATCTGGCACACCTTCCAGAAGTGATTTATTAACAGATAGCATCCAGCACACCCTACACCTTCCAGAAGTGATTTATTAACACATAGAATCTGGCACACCTTTCAGAGGTGATTTATTAACAGATAGTGGGTGGTACACCTTCCAGAAGTGGTTTATTAACAGATAGTGGGTGGCACACCTTCCAGAAGTGATTTATTAACATATGGCATCCAGCACACCTTCCAGAAATGATTTATTAACAGATAATGGGTGGCACACCTTCCAGAAGTGATTTATTAACCGATAGCATCTGACAGACCTTCCAGAAGTGATTTATTAACAGATAGTAGGTGGCACACTTTCCAGAAGTGGTTTATTACAGATTGTGGGTGGCACACATTCCAGAAGTGATTTATTAACAAGATAGCATCTGACAGACCTTCCCAGAGTGATTGGTGTCCAGCACACCTTCCAGAAGTGATTTATTAACAGATAATGGTGGCACACCTTCCAGAAGTGAGTTATTAACAGATAGTGGGTGGCACAATTTCCAGAGGTGATTTATTAACAGATGGCATCCAGCACACCTTCCAGAAGTGATATATTAACAGATAATGGGTGGCACACCTTCCAGAAGTGATTTATTAAGATAGCATCTGACTGACCTTCCAGAAGTGCTTTATTAACAGATAGTGGGTGGCACACTTTCCAGAAGTGATTTATTAACAGAGGGTGGCACACCTTCCAGAAGTGATTTATTAACAGCTAGTGCGTGGCACACCTTTCAGAAGTGATTTATTAATAGATAATGGGTGGCACACCTTCCAGAAGTGATTTATGAACAGATACCATCTGGCCCACCTTCCAGAAGTGATTTATTAACAGATAGCATCCAGCACACCTTACACCTTCCAGAAGTGATTTATTAATAGATAGCATCCAGCACACCTTACAGAAGTGATTTATTAACACATAGCATCTGGCACACCTTTCAGAGGTGATTTATTAACAGATAGTGGGTGGTACACCTTCCCGAAGTGGTTTATTAACAGATAGTGGGTGGCACACCTTCCAGAAGTGATTTATTAACAGATGGCATCCATCACACCTTTCAGAAATGATTTATTAACAGATAATGGGTGGCACACCTTCCAGAAGTGATTTATTAACAGATAGCATCTGACAGACGTTCCAGAAGTGATTTATTAACAGAAAGTAGGTGGCACACTTACCAGAAGTGGTTTATTAACAGATAGTGGGTGGCACACATTCCAGAAGTGATTTATTAACAGTTAGCATCTGACAGACCTTCCAGAAGTGATTTATTAACAGATAGTGGGTGGCACACCTTCCAGAAGTGATTTTATTAACAAGATAGCATCTGACAGACCTTCCCGAAGTGATTTATTAACAGATAGTGGGTGGCATACCTTCCAGACATGATTTATTAACAGATGGTGTCCAGCACACTTTCCAGAGGTGATTTATTAACAGATAGTGGGTGGTACACCTTCCAGAAGTGGTTTATTAACAGATAGTGGGTGGCACACCTTCCAGAAGTGATTTCTTAACAGATGGCATCCAGCACACCATCCAGAAGTTATTTATTAACAGATAATGGGTGGCACACCATCCAGAAGTGATTTATTAAGATAGCATCTGACAGACCTTCCAGAACTGCTTTATTAACAGATAGTAGGTGGCACACTTTCAAGAAGTGATTTATTAACAGATAGTGGGTGGCACACATTCCAGAAGTGATTTATTAACAGATAGCATCTGACCGACCTTCCAGAAGTGATTTATTAACAGATAGTGGGTGGCACACCTTCCAGAAGTGATTTATTAACAAGATAGCATCTGACAGACATTCCCGAAGTGATTTATTAACAGATAGTGGGTGGCATACCTTCCAGACATGATTTATTAACAGACGGTGTCAAGCACACCTTCCAGAATTGCTTTATTAACAGATAATGGGTGGCACACCTTCCAGAAGTGAGTTATTAACAGATAGTGGGTGGCACACATTCCAGAGGTGATTTATTAACAGATAGTGGGTGGCACACCTTCCAGAAGTGGTTTATTAACAGATAGTGGGTGGCACACCTTCCAGAAGTGATTTATTAACAGATAGCGTCCACCACATCTTCCAGAAGTGATTTATTAACAGATAATGGGTGGCACACCTTCCGGAAGGGATTTATTAAGATAGCATCTGACAGACCTTCCAGAAGTGATTTATTAACAGATAGTGGGTGACACACCTTAAAGAAGTGGTTTATTCACATGTAGCATCTGACAGACCTTCCAGAAGTGATTTATTAACAGATAGTGGATGGCACACCTCCCAGAAGTGATTTATTAACATATGGTGTCCAGCACACCTTCCAGAAGTGATTTATTAACACATAGTGGGTAGCACACCTCCCAGAAGTAATTTATTAACAGATAGCATCTGACAGACCTTCCAGAAGTGATTTATTAACAGATAGGGGGTGGCACACTTTCCAGAAGCAATTTATTAACAGGGGGTAGCACACTTTCCAGAAGTGATTTATTAACAGCCAGTGGGTGGCACACCTTCCAGAAGTGATTTATTAACAGCATCCAGCACACCTTCCAGAAGTGATTTATTAACAAATAGTGGGTGGCACACCTTCCAGAAGTGATTTATTAACAGCATCCAGCACACCCTCCAGAAGTGATTTATTAACAGATAGTGGGTGGCACACCTTCCAGAAGTGATTTATTAACAGATAGCATCTGACAGACCTTCCAGAAGTGATTTATTAACCGATAATGGGTGGCACACTTTCCAAAATTGATTTATTAACAGATAGTGGGTGGCACACCTTCCAGAAGTGATTTATTAGCAGTATAGCATCTGACAGACCTTCCCAAAGTGATTTATTAACAGATGGTGGGTGGCATACCTTCCAGACGTGATTTATTAACAGATAATGGGTGGCACACCTTCCAGAAGTGAGTTATTAACAGATAGTGGGTGGCACACTTTCCAGAGGTGATTTATTAACATATAGTGGGTGGTACACCTTCCAGAAGTGGTTTATTAACAGATAGTGGGTGGCACACCTTCCAGATGTGATTTATTACGATAGCATCTGACAGACCTTCCAGAAGTGATAGCATCTGACAGACCCTCCAGAAGTGATTTATTAACAGATAGTGGGTGGCACACCTTCCAGAAGTGATTTATTAACAGATAATGGGTGGCACACCTTCCGGAAGGGATTTATTAAGATAGCATCTGACAGACCTTCCAGAAGTGGTTTATTAACAGATAGTGGGTGACACACATTCCAGAAGTGGTTTATTCACATGTAGCATCTGACAGACCTTCCAGAAGTGATATATTAACAGATAGTGGGTGGCACACCTCCCAGAAGTGATTTATTAACATATGGTGTCCAGCACACCTTCCAGAAGTGATTTATTAGCAGATAGTGGGTGGCACACCTCCCAGAAGTAATTTATTAACAGATAGCATCTGACAGACCTTCCAGGAGTGATTTATTAACAGATAGGGGGTGGCACACTTTCCAGAAGCAATTTATTAACAGGGGGTAGCACACTTTCCAGAAATGATTTATTAACAGCTAGTAGGTGGCACACCTTCCAGAAGTGATTTATTAACAGCATCCAGCACACCTTCCAGAAGTGATTTATTAACAGATAACTTCCAGCACACCTTATAGAAGTGATTTATTAACACACAGCATCTGACAGACCTTCCAGAAGTGATTTATTAACAGAAAGTAGGTGGCACACTTTCCAGAAGTGGTTTATTAACAGATAGTGGGTGGCACACATTCCAGAAGTGATTTATTAACAGATAGCATCTGACAGACCTTCCAGAAGTGATTTATTAACAGATAGTGGGTGGCACACCTTCCAGAAGTGATTTTATTAACAAGATAGCATCTGACAGACCTTCCCGAAGTGATTTATTAACAGACGTGATTTATTAACAGATGGTGTCCAGCACACCTTCCAGAAGTGATTTATTAACCGATAATGGATGACACACCTTCCAGAAGTGAGTTATTAACAGATAGTGGTTGGCACACTTTTCAGAGGTGATTTATTAACAGATAGTGGGTGGTACACCTTCCAGAAGTGGTTTATTAACAGATAGTGGGTGGCACACCTTCCAGAAGTGATTTATTAACAGATGGCATCCAGCACACCTTCCAGAAGTGATTTATTAACAGATAATGGGTGGCACACCATCCAGAAGTGATTTATTAAGATAGCATCTGACAGACCTTCCAGAACTGCTTTATAAACAGATAGTGGGTGGCACACTTTCAAGAAGTGATTTATTAACAGATAGTGGGTGGCACACATTCCAGAAGTGATTTATTAACAGATAGCATCTGACCGACTTTCCAGAAGTGATTTATTAACAGATAGTGGGTGGCACACCTTCCAGAAGTGATTTATTAACAATATAGCATCTGACAGACATTCCCGAAGTGATTTATTAACAGATAGTGGGTGTCATACCTTCCAGACGTGATTTATTAACAGACGGTGTCCAGCACACCTTCCAGAATTGCTTTATTAACAGATAATGGGTGGCACACCTTCCAGAAGTGAGTTATTAACAGATAGTGGGTGGCACACTTTCTAGAGGTGATTTATTAACAGATAGTGAGTGGCACACCTTCCAGAAGTGGTTTATTAACAGATAGTGGGTGGCACACCTTCCAGAAGTGATTTATTAACAGATGGCGTCCACCACACCTTCCAGAAGTGATTTATTAACAGATAATGGGTGGCACACCTTCCGGAAGGGATTTATTAAGATAGCATCTGACAGACCTTCCAGAAGTGATTTATTAACAGATAGTGGGTGACACACCTTCCAGAAGTGGTTTATTCACATGTAGCATCTGACAGACCTTCCAGAAGTGATTTATTAACAGATAGTGGGTGGCACACCCCCAATAAGTGATTTATTAACATATGGCGTCCAGCACACCTTCCAGAAGTGATTTATTAACAGATAGTGGGTGGCACACCTCCCAGAAGTGATTTATTAACAGATAGCATCTGACAGACCTTCCAGAAGTGATTTATTAACAGATAGGGGGTGGCACACTTTCCAGAAGCAATTTATTAACGGGGGGTAGCACACTTTCCAGAAGTGATTTATTAACAGCTAGTGGGTGGCACACCTTCCAGAAGTGATTTATTAACAGCATCCAGCACACCTTCCAGAAGTGATTTATTAACAGATAACTTCCAGCACACCTTATAGAAGTGATTTATTAACACACAGCATCTGGCACACCTTCCAGAAGTGATTTATTAATAGATAGTGGGTGGCACACCTTCCAGAAGTGATTTATTAACAGATAGTGGGTGGCACACTTTCCAGAAGTAATTTATTAGCAATATAGCATCTGACAGACCTTCCCAAAGTGATTTATTAACAGATGGTGGGTGGCATACCTTCCAGACGTGATTTATTAACAGATAATGGGTGGCACACCTTCCAGAAGTGAGTTATTAACAGATAGTGGGTGGCACACTTTCCAGAGGTGATTTCTTAACAGATAGTGGGTGGTACACCTTCCAGAAGTGGTTTGTTAACAAATAGTGGGTGGCACACCTTCCAGATGTGATTTATTAAGATAGCATCTGACAGACCTTCCAGAAGTGATTTATTAACCGATAATGGGTGGCCCACTTTTCAGAATTGATTTATTAACAGATAGTGGGTGGCACACCTTCCAGAAGTGATTTATTAGCAATATAGCATCTGGCAGACCCTCCAGAAGTGATTTATTAACAGATAGTGGGTGGCACACCTTCCAGAAGTGATTTATTAACAGATAGCATCTGACAGACCTTCCAGAAGTGATTTATTAACAGATAATGGGTGGCACACTTTCCAGAATTGATTTATTAACAGATAGTGGGTGGCACACCTTCCAGAAGTGATTTATTACCAATATAGCATCTGACAGACCTTCCCAAAGTGATGGTGGGTGGCATACCTTCCAGACGTGATTTATTAACAGATGGTGTCCAGCACACCTTCCAGAAGTGATTTATTAACAGATAATGGGTGGCACACCTTCCAGAAGTGAGTTATTAACAGATAGTGGGTGGCACACTTTCCAGAGGTGATTTATTAACAGATAGTGGGTGGTACACATTCCAGAAGTGGTTTATTAACAGATAGTGGGTGGCACACCTTCCAGAAGTGATTTATTAACAGATGGCATCCAGCACAACTTCCAGAAGTGATTTATGATGGGTGGCACACCTTCCAGAAGTGATTTATTAAGATAGCATCTGACAGACATTCCAGAAGTGCTTTATTAACAGATGGCGTGTGGCACACTTTCCAGAAGTGATTTATTAACAGATAGTGGGTAGCACACATTCCAGAAGTTATTTATTAATGTATGGTGTCCAGCACACCTTCCAGAAGTGATTTATTAAAAGATAGTGGGTGGCACACCTTCCAGACGTGATTTTTTAACAGATAGCATCTGACGACAGACCTTCCAGAAGTGATTTATTAACAGACAGAGGGTGGCACACTTTCCAGAAGCAATTTATTAACAGAGGGTGGCACACTTTCCAGAAGTGATTTATTAAAAGATAGTGGGTGGCACAGCTTCCAGACATGATTTTTTAACAGATAGCATCTGACAGACCTTCCAGAAGTGATTTATTAACAGATAGTGGGTGGCACACCTTCCAGAAGTGATTCATTAACAAGATAGCATCTGACAGACCTTCTCGTAGTGATTTATTATCAGATAGTGGGTGGCATACCTTCCAGACGTGATTTATTAACAGATGGTGTCCAGCACACCTTCCAGAAGTGATTTATTAACAGATAATGGATGGCAGACCTTCCAGAGGTGAGTTATTAACAGATAGTGGTTGGCACACTTTCCAGATGTGATTTATCAACAGATAGTGGGTGGTACACCTTCCAGAAGTGGTTTATTAACAGATAGTGGGTGGCACACCTTCCAGAAGTGATTTATTAAGATAGCATCTGATAGACCTTCCAGAAGTGATTTATTAACAGATAGTGGGTGGCACACCTTCCAGAAATGGTTTATCCACATATAGCATCTGACAGACCTTCCAGACGTGATTTATTAACAGATAATGGGTGGCACACCTTCCAGAAGTGATTTATTAATGTATGGTGTCCAGCACACCTTCCAGAAGTGATTTATTAAAAGATAGTGGGTGGCACACCTTCCAGACGTGATTTTTTAACAGATAGCATCTGACAGACCTTCCAGAAGTGATTTATTAACAGACAGAGGGTGGCACACTTTCCAGAAGCAATTTATTAACAGAGGGTGGCACACTTTCCAGAAGTGATTTATTAACAGCTAGTGGGTGGCACACCTTCCAGAAGTGATTTATTAACAGATAACATCCAGCACACCTTACAGAAGTGAGTTATTAACACATAGCATCTGGCACACCTTCCAGAAGTGATTTATTAACAGATAGTGGGTGGCATACCTTCCAGACATGATTTATTGACAGACGGTGTCCAGCACACCTTCCAGAATTGCTTTATTAACAGATAGTGGGTGGCACACCATCCAGAAGTGAGTTATTAACAGATAGTGGGTGGCACACTTTCCAGAGGTGATTTATCAACAGATAGTGCGTGGCACACCTTCCAGAAGTGGTTTATTAACAGATAGTGGGTGGCACACCTTCCAGAAGTGATTTATTAACAGATGGCGTCCACCACACCTTCCAGAAGTGATGTATTAACAGATAATGGGTGACACACCTTCCGGAAGGGATTTATTAACAGATAGTGGGTGACACACCTTCCAAAAGTGGTTTATTCACATGTAGCATCTGACAGACCTTCCAGAAGTGATTTATTAACAGATAGTGGGTGGCACACCTTCCAGAAGTGATTTATTAACATATGGCGTCCAGCACACCTTCCAGAAGTGATTTATTAACAGATAGTGGGTGACACACCTTCCAGAAGTGATTTATTAACAGATAGCATCTGACAGACCTTCCAGAAGTGATTTATTAACAGATAGGGGGTGGCACACTTTCCAGAAGCGATTTATTAACAGAGGGTGGCACACTTTCCAGAAGTGATTTATTAACAGCTAGTGGGTGGCACACCTTCCAGAAGTGATTTATTAACAGCATCCAGCACACCTTCCAGAAGGGAGTTATTAACAGATAACATCCAGCACACCTTATAGAAGTGATTTCTTAACACACAGCATCTGGCACACCTTCCAGATGTGATTTATTAAAAGATAGTGGGTGGCACACCTTCCAGAAGTGATTTATTAACAAATAGTGGGTGGCACACCTTCCAGAAGTGATTTATTAACAGATGGCATCCAGCACACCTTTCAGAAGTGATTTATTAACAGATAATGGTTGGCACACCTTCCAGAAGTGATTTATTAACAGATAGCATCTGCCAGACCTTCCAGAAGTGATTTATTAACATATAATGGGTGGCACACTTTCCAGAATTTATTTATTAACAGATAGTGGGTGGCACACTTTCCAGAAGTGATTTATTAGCAATATAGCATCTGACAGACCTTCCCAAAGTGATGTATTAACAGATGGTGGGTGGCATACCTTCTAGACGTGATTTATTAACAGATGGTGTCCAGCACACCTTCCAGAAGTGATTTATTGACAGATAGTGGGTGGCACACTTTCCAGAGGTGATTTATTAACAGATAGTGGGTGGTACACCTTCCAGAAGTGGTTTATTAACAGATAGTGGGTGGCACACCTTCCAGAAGTGATTTATTAACAGATGGCATCCAGCACAACTTTCAGAAGTGATTTATAATGAGGGGCACACCTTCCAGAAGTGATTTATTATCAGCATCTGACAGACCTTCCAGAAGTGATTTAGTAACAGATAGTGGGTGGCACACCTTCCAGAAATGATTTATTAACAAGATAGCATCTGACAGAACTTCCCATAGTGATTTATTAACAGATGGTGGGTGGCATACCTCCCAGACGTGATTTATTAACAGATGGTGTCCAGCACACTTTCCAGAAGTGATTTATTAACAGATAATGGGTGGCACACCTTCCAGAGGTGAGTTATTAACAGATAGTGGGTGGCACACTTTCCAGAGGTGATTTATTAACAGATATGGGTGGTACACCTTCCAGAAGTGGTTTATTAACAGATAGTGGGTGGCACACCTTCCAGATGTGATTTATTAACAGATGGCGTCCAGCACACCTTCCAGAAGTGATTTATTAACAGATAATGGGTGGCACACCTTCCAGAAATGATTTATTAAGATAGCATCTGATAGACCTTCCAGAAGTGATTTATTAACAGGTAGTGGGTGGCACACCTTCCAGAAGTGGTTTATTCACATATAGCATCTGACAGACCTTCCAGAAGTGATTTATTAACAGATAGTGGGTGGCACACCTTCCAGAAGTGGTTTATTAATGTATGGCGTCCAGCACACCTTCCAGAAGTGATTTATTAACAGATAGTGGGTGGCACACCTTCCAGAAGTGATTTTTTAACAGATAGCCTCTGACAGACCTTCCAGAAGTGATTTATTAACAGACACAGGGTGGCACACTTTCCAGAAGCAATTTATTAACAGAGGGTGGCACACTTTCCAGAAGTGATTTATTAACAGAGGGTGGCACACTTTCCAGAAGTGATTTATTAACAGATAACATCCAGCACACCTTACAGAAGTGATTTATTAACACATAGCATCTGGCACACCTTCCTGAAGCGATTTATTAACAGATAGTGGGTGGCACACCTTCCAGAAGTGATTTATTAACAGATGGCATTCAGCACACCTTCCAGAAGTGATTTATTAACAGATAGTGGGTGGCTCACCTCCCAGAAGTGATTTATTAACAGATAGCATCTGACAGATGTTCCAGAAGTGATTTATTAACAGATAGCATCTGACAGACCTTCCAGAAGTGATTTATTAACAGATAATGGGTGGCACACTTTCCAGAAGTGATTTATTAACAGATAGAGGGTGGCATACCTTCCAGACGTGATTTATTAACAGATGGTGTCCAGCACACCTTCGGGGAATTGATTTGTTAACAGATAATGGGTGGCACACCTTCCAGAAGTGAGTTATTAACAGATAGTTGGTGGCACACTTTCCAGAGGTGATTTATTAACAGATAGTGGGTGGTACACCTTCCAGAAGTGATTTATTAACAGATAGTGGGTGGGATACTTTCCAGAAGTGATTTATTAACAGATGGCATCCAGCACACCTTCCAGAAGTCATTTATTAACAGATAGCATCCAGCACTCCATCCAGAAGTGATTTATTAACAGATAGTGGGTAGCACACCTTCCAGAAGTGGTTTATTAACATATAGCATCTGACAGACCTTCCAGAAGTGATTTATTAACAGATAGTGGGTGGCACACCTTCCAGAAGTGATTTATTAACAGATGGCGTCCAGCACACCTTCCAGAAGTGATTTATTAACATATAGCATCCAGCACACCTTCCAGAAGTGATTTATTAACAGATGGCATCTGACTGACCTTCCAGAAGTGATTTATTAACAGTTAGTGGGTGGCACGCCTTCCAGAAGTGATTTATTAACAGATAGCATCTGACAGACCTTTCAGAAGTGATTTATTAACATATAGTGGATGGCACACCTTCCAGAAGTGATGTATTAACATATAGTGGGTGGCACACCTTCCAGAAGTGATGTATTAACAGATAGTGGGTGACACACCTTCCAGAAGTGATTTATCAACAGATAGTGGGTGGCACACCTTCCAGAAGTGATTTATTAACAGATAGTGGGTGGCACACCTTCCAGAAGTGACTTATTAACCGATAGTGGATGGCACACCTTCCAGAAGTGATTTATTAATAGATATTGGGTGGCACACCTTCCAGAAGTGATTTATTAACAGATATGGGTGGCACACCTTCCAGAAGTGATTTATTAACAGATAGTGGGTGGCACACCTTCCAGAAGTGATTTATTAACAGATAGTGGGTGGCACACCTTACAGACGTGATTTATTAACAGATAGTGGGTGGCACACCTTCCAGACGTGATTTATTAACAGATAGTGGATGGCACACCTTCCAGAAGTGAGTTATTAACAAATAGTGGGTGACACCCCTTCCAGAAGCGATTTATTAACAGATAGTGGATGGCACACATTTATGGATACCTGCTGCTCATTAGGCTGACAACACCCCACATAATGTATCCACACATTTGTAATTTAATTCTCCAGAATAATGGTCCTCCTTGTGTTCTGTGGATGCTGTTTCCAAGGTACAGGCCTTTTTAGTAGCCAGTATTAGCCATACATGAATGGCCGTCATTAACTCCTGAATCAGCTACGTGAGTAATATGTAACTGATCAGCATGCACTGGTGTATCCATTGTTGTAATAGTATAGAAACTGAATGCGCAGGTTTGAGGCAAGGAACTATTTTACTGGCAGTCTCCAGAAGAACAAGTAGCCCTTCTTTTATGAGAGTGCAGCATTATATGTTTAGTCTGTGGAGTGTATGCTGTCTATGGAAGTTGTTCAAGTGAGCTTCCCACTTACATGTTCATGGGACTTAACCTCTTCCTACCTGACTTCCTGCTTTCTCTTATTATTACAGTTCTTTCATTATACCAGCTCTGATATCCACTCTGTATTTAATGCATGTGCATGTAGCGCTTTGTCAATCATTCTGTACCCATTGTGTTTACTCCAGGCTGAGACTGACATAGGTCAAGTGGTATCAGTGCTGTACCCCTGTTAACAAATTCAGAATAAAGTAAATAAGCAAAAGCCCTAGTATTACTGCACATCCACTCTTTAAAAGGATTGTTCTAGCATCACTGCACGTCCACTCTTTAAAAGGATTGTTCTAGCATCACTGCACCTAAACTCTTTAAAAGGATTGTTCTAGCATCACTGCACCTCCACTCTTTAAAAGGATTGTTCTAGCATCACTGCACCTCCACTCTTTAAAAGGATTGTTCTAGCATCACTGCACCTAAACTCTTTAAAAGGATTGTTCTAGCATCACTTCACCTCCACTTTTTAAAAGGATTGTTCTAGCATCCCTGCACCTCCACCCTTTAAAAGGATTGTTCTAGCATCACTGCACCTAAACTCTTTAAAAGGATTGTTCTAGCATCACTGCACCTAAACTCTTTAAAATGATTGTTCTAGCATCACTGCACCTCCACTCTTTAAAAGGATTGTTCTAGCATCACTGCACCTCCATTGTTTAAAATGATTTTTTTTGTTTGTTTTTTGTTTTTTTTTTTAATTCAAAAAGTTGTTTCCTTGCCAATCTTAACTACCTGCCTGTCATGGCTCTGGTGGCCCCCAGTCATTTATGGCCGCTCCTTAATTTTCTGCTTCTGGTTTGCTTATCTTGATAGTGTCTCTCAAGACTGGAACAGACCTTAACTTGTAAAATTCCATTTTAAAAGACAGCTAGGCATTATATTCTAAAAGAGAGGAATTGCTTATTTATCAGTATCGTGTGTGTTACCACATTGCAGTGTCCTGTAAACTAGGTAAACTTACAAGAACTGTATTTAGCATATATTGGAGTTATCTGAAGAAGGACAGGAACACCTGTACTACACAAAAACATACTCAACCCATATATGCAGTCATGTACCATATATGCTGTCAGCTACCAAGGATTATTCTGCTAGCATTCCTTGAATTGAGGGACCCATTCTATATGTTTCCAGTGCAAGAGATATTAGTGTTGAATTACTGAAATGACAAGGAAGACACTATAGACATATGGGCAGATTACCTTCTCTGTCTAAATCTTTGTGTACTTTTTTTTCCCTCTCTAACCCATTTAGAACCATCACATTCCAACTATGGAAAATGGACCAAAACTGGCCAAGAGGTTTTTGAAGGAACTTACAGATATCCAGGTAACGTACAGACTTGGTATTTTGTTTGTATATTGTAAAAGTTTCTTTCTGCATTCTTCTGTCATTAAACACTGTTAGACACTGCTTTGCACTAATATCATGGTGCATTTTCAGTGTTGTCATTGGGAAATTAGTTTTCTACAGTCAAACAAAGTGATGCTTGGTTTCTTGACCTGATCTGTGTTATACTCTTGTCATAAATGATAGAAAAATCCACTACCTACCTTATGAGGAAGGAAGAAATTCTTGGTTTGACACAGTTAGTTTTTGGCCCTAGACTGCTCAGTACTCTGGCACCATTATCAGTGAAGTGTCCACACATGCTCGAGTTTTCAGCAGCACTAAAATCAGGGAAGTGATCTGCTGTTTCTGGTAACCACACAAGTTCCTTGTATTTCTGTTCTGTTTTTAGTTCCAGCCAAATATCGCCTTTATTTTAGCATCCATTCCGATAACATCTTTCCCCTACTACACATGTTACTCCTAAGGCTGCTATCCCCGTCCTTCATTATGTCTCTTAGGTCAGTGCTGGAGGATATTGCTGTCCAAGCCAAATCCATTTGAAAAGCCCTATAAATGAAGCCAGGCCTGAAAATGACCCTTTAATTTACCTCTTGCTAGTGACTAGTTTGCAAGGGCTTACCTTCCTGTTTTACTGGGTTTGGCCTATGGAAGGATGTCTGCTTATGGTTCAAGGCCATAGAAAAGTTTCAAATCCTGTCCAACTTTGTCCCACTCATTGCCGAGAAATGATTAAGGGACTGTCCTTCATACTGAGTTGCAGGCCCACATTAACATACTTTTTGTGTGGACCTTTATACACAGTACTAGAAGAGTCTGTGATTATCTACAGATCTATGAAGTATCTAAAAGCAGTAGGTCTTCTTTTTCAAAGCTGAGGCTTTGCTTTTGTTTCTCATTTCAAAATGCCGCCGTCACTTTTTTTGGTTCTTACCCTTCATATCCCTCGCCAAAACCCTGTAGTGGCTTCATTTTATTGTGACGCAGCTTTGATATCCAATTTTGATTTTGTTTCCTTAGATGAACAACAGAGTTAAATATTTCTAGTACGTTGCTGTAAAACGACATGAAGTCTTTGAGAGTCAAGGTAGTGTAGCAGGAGCATTCAGTCTGCAGCATGGTTTTCACAATTTAGTAACTACTGTACATGTTGAGGAAAGGTCCTAGGCAAGAGCACATTGAGAGGAGCTTATTCAAGAGGTTTGTCCAGAAAGTGACAGTGTGGAGTGACTGCTTAAAGCACCAGGCATCATCCCTAATGATTTGACATTTGTAGGATTTATGATTGCAACTCAACATAAGTAAATTTCTTGCAGTAGATTAAATTTTTCAAAGAGCAGGTTACTGGTAGAGACAGATGACCTCACACTGCCCCCAGTTAAGGTTTCAGTCGCTACACAACAAGATCTCAGATGAGAGGTCTTTATCTACTTCCAAGGCCAGTAAGTGCAACTTTCCACAAATTTCAGATGGGTCTATATCAGAACATCGAAGTATTACAACTTCAAATGTTTTGATATTGAACAATATTCAGTGAACGCTAAGGATAGCGAAGCTGCAGAACAGCAAATTTTTTTCCTCAGGAAAGAATTTGGTTGGCCGTTTTTGTGGCTTCACTATTCTTAGCGCTGTGGTGGAAAGTTAAGGGTTGGGTTCAGGTAAGTGTGCAACTGTACATTAGGGTTAGGGGTGGGTTAAGTGAGTTAGGGTTAGGGCGCGGGTTAGGCGTATGTGCGATGGTGACAGACTTTAGGGTTAGGGACAGTTTAAGTGAGTTAGGGTTTGGGCGTGGGTTAGGTGAGTGCGCGATAGTGACGGACCTTAAGGTTAGGGTTTGGGTTAAGGCAAGTGGGTAGATAGTGCATGTTTAGTGTAACGTTAGATGTAGGAATTTAAGTGTATGTGTGTGGTTGCTGTTTGTTTGATGTGCTTGCGTTGTGTGTATGTGTTTCGGTGCAGCAAATTTTTTCCATGGGAAAAAATTAGCTGTTCTGAATGTTCAATATTTTCATGTTTAGATTTTTTGGGGCCGATGAAATAGCATTCGCTATTTTCATCTTCCGATAACGTGATATAAACGCTTTCAGATCACCCTTTGTATGGTGCAAAATTAGAACATCTGTCTTTCAGTTTCAAAAGGGAGTTATGTCTGAAAATTGCTGTCATAGGCTGAATTTTTTTTTAACAGTAATAGTCATTGAAATGTGTCTAAATCCCAACATCCTAGACACAACCATCCTGCAACAAGGTTATAGCGTACACAGGTGTGACTGGAAAACTAAAAAAAGGAGATGGAGTTGCTATAATTTACTCCAACAGCTTTACAATACTACCCGTAACCTTAAAAATACCCTCATCAAAAATTCAGCAATACTAACTGGCATCACCCTGTGTGAAATCCCTGATAGCATATCCCTCCAACTATCAACAGGGGTGGCGCTTGCTAAGGCCAAAAGCACACTGCTTCATTGGGCTGTGACAGCATCCCAGGTTGTGTCCTGAATAGCCTTAAAAGTGACCTAGCAGGACACTTTGAGTCACTCTTCAACTACAGCCTCAAAACAGGTTACGTACCTAGTGAATAGAGAGCTGCAGTGGTCATCCCTCTTCATAACTGTGGATCTTCAGCTGACCCTGGGAACTAAAGAACCATCAGTCTGATAAGTCTAATATGCAAAACCATGGAACAAATTATCATGGAAATGATCAACAAGGACATTTGCAACCAACAGACACTGTTCCCATTCTAGTTTGGGTTTTTTAGAGGAAGGTCTTGTCTACTCAGCCTGGTAAACTTCATCGAGTGAGTCACCAAGGTTATGGATGAGGAAAAATAGTGGATATTGCCTAGCTTGACCCGGACAAGGCACTCGGATATTATTAACAAACTCTCAGAACTAGGCATAAATCTCTACATAACTCTCTGAATTGCTGGCTGGATTGCAGATAGACCCGAAGAAGTCAGGATCAATGAGACCACCTCCACCAGGAGACCAGTCAGTAGTGAAGTACCCCAGAGCTCCGTGTTGGGCCCATGCCTGTTTGGCATCTACTTCCTGGAAGTCAAGATGAGTGTCAAAGGCCACATTTGCAGATGACTGTAAACTGGTTCTCAAAGCAAAATGAGATGATGCCATTGTAATTCTGATGATTGTTTCTTGCTGACATGAGCATGGTATTCCCTGCTAATGAGTTTGGTCACTTCTCCACCTCTTAGCGACATAACATCAGGGTAAGATCTTGCATCCTAGTTTCAAAACTCTGAATGCATCAGCATGAAGGATAGAATATTGATTTTTGTGACCATGCCTAATCCCAGTTGCTCCAGTGGTATAGAGGGATATACCATTAACTATGTCCCAGTCAACATGGATTCAATTAGCAGCTTAGGAGACTGACAGAAAGGCAGGCAGGGGTGGGTGTGACTGTCCCGAGTGAGAGGGAATTAATTGACGATGCTCCCTAGCAGAGGCTTGCTTTAAAGAGGAGGGTTGCTCTAGAATTTAAGTGATGAGCTTTGTAGGCGGGACAAGGACTAGTCACGGCATATAAAGATCCCACCAGACAGATGTGGAGATGACTGATCCCCAGGATACCTTTAAAATCCATGACTGGCCCCGGCAAAACCAGTGTAAGTGCCCTGGGGGGTGGGAAATGGGTTGGTAGACCCAGGGTGGACGTGGGGCACTGGGGACTGGGCCAGTTAAATGATGTCCCCAAGGGTGACCAAAACAATTAAATATAAGTAAATAATGCATAGCCTCCTCATATTTATAAGGAGAGAAAGATACATAATTCAAGCAAATGTTGCAACTAGAATTGGTATGTCATATGGCCTGGATCCCTTGCATTGTTTCATTCCAAGATTACTGCATTACTTAATTTTTTATTTTATTCAAACTTACCATATTCATGCAGTAAAGTCCACATATTATTTGCAGTATCTGTCTGTTTTCCAACTTTTGCAAAGGTTGCAAGATCTGCAGAAAAATTGCATATGTAAGACCCCCCCCCAAAAAAAAAATGAATACATTTTCACAGGTAGGATTTGAATTTTAAATTGGAAAAACCTGCTTTTGCACTTTCTCATATTGCAGATGTTTCCTGGAAGACACTTTTTCCACTGTTTGTTACAAAGAGAATTGCAGCATACAATCCCTCATGTAAATCTCATTTGGTCTTCCACAGTGAGAGCATTTCTGAAGAGTAACCCCTACTTTTATGTCCACAGTCCTATCAGTAATTGCTCTTAGCCAATCTGTTCGAGTGCCAGACTTTTATGCAGGAACTACTAGAATGTACATATACGGTCCTTCTATGCACCTAGTCTGAACTGCTCTGGTATTGCCTTATACAGTCCTTCTATGCACCTAGTCTGAACTGCTGTGGTATTGCCTTATACAGTCTTTCTTTGCACCTAGTCTGAACTGCTCTGGTATTGCCTTATACAGTCCTTCTGTGCACCTAGTCTTAACTGCGCTGATATTGCCTTATACAGTCCTTCTATGCACCTAGTCTGAACTGCTCTGATATTGCCTTATACAGTCCTTCTATGCACCTAGTCTGAACTGCTCTGATATTGCCTTATACAGTCCTTTTATGCACCTAGTCTTAACTGCTCTGATATTGCCTTATACAGTCCTTCTATGCACCTAGTCTGAACTGCTCTGGTATTGCCTTATACAGTCTTTCTTTGCACCTAGTCTGAACTGCTCTGGTATTGCCTACATTTCTGCCTTTGTATTTCAGATAGGCTGAGCCTGAAATCGGTCAATACTGAGCAGTTAGCAACTCCAGTAAATGAAAGTAAATACATATACGCTGTTTACATTTGTTGGATTTATAATGATCTTGGATTTTGTACCAGGAAAACGAATAAATCCGAAAGGATGAGAAGCTATTTTATTCCTTTCAAATAAGAGTAAGAAAGTCTACCTGTCAGAAAACATTAGTATGACCCCCTGCATTGCATTTTAGTGTGAAACTTTTAATGAGCTGTTACAGCACATCAGATAGAAATTTCAGAAATGTTTCTACACAATTAATTTTAACTGCCCCCCTCCCTTACGTATAACACACTACCTGATAATCTATCCAAGTGTTAGACTTAGGTTCATAGGCAGGTACTAGGCTTTCTGCCGGAAGGCATTTATAAGCCTAGCCAGAATGTGTTGGCTTTCGCCGCCCCCCGAGATTAGTTCCCTGTGCCTCTGTCCAGCAGAGCCATTGAAGTGATCCCTGGGGTAAACTTTCTGTTTCCCATCCACTTGTCAAGGTTTCTCTTGAAGAGGGTTAGCGAGAAGCTCTGCCTAATGTAGATTGGAATCTTGTTCCAGAGCATGGGAAGTCTCTGGGACAGGAATCTATCCCTCCAGCACGTCCTATTTATTGTTGTGGTGAGGTTTAGATCCCTGGAGCATGTGGCTCGAGGGGATATAGTTTTCTTTAGGTGGAGCATGTCCATCAATTCTGGGTTAGACATGGCCTTGTATGTCAGGCAGAGATCACCTCTGAGTAGGCGGCATGCAACCGAGTACAGCTGGAGTTTCTTCAGTCGAGCTGCATAGAGCATCTGCTTGAGGCCAGTGATCCTCTTGGTGAGGAACTTCTGTGGTCTTTCCAGTTGTTGCAGGTGTCTTGTAAGGTACATCCCAAATGGGGCATTGTACTCTATGATGGGTCTGATGAGTGATGCGTAGACAGGCCCAATTACCTCTTTCGATTTGGATGCAAACCCTTTTGTGATTAGGTGGGCAACATAGAAGGATTTTCTAACCACTTTGGCAATGTGATTATCAAAGGAGAGGTTACTATCTACTTGGGTCCCCAGATCCCTTATTACGTCCTCCGTATTTAGGGGGCTACCACCTATGTGATAGTTTGTGGGTACTTTGTTTTTTTCCAAAGGGGGATGACTATGCACTTTTTGGCATTTAGCTTGAGGCCATGGTTTTGACACCAGGTATCTGTCTCAGTGAGGCCCTTTTGGAGGATGTCTGTGTCAGCCGGAGAGTCAGTTATAGCCCCTAGTTTGCAGTCATCTGCGAACTTGGTCAGCCATAGTCCTCCTGTGCTTGCTTGTACGTCTGAGAAGTATATGCCGAACAGGAGGGGTCCTAGGACTGAGCCCTGGGCAGTGCCATTTGTAACCGGTTTAGAGTCAGACCTAGCTCCCGCAACTCTTACCATGTGGGTTCTGTCCGTGAGCCAGTTGGCAACCCATCTCGTGACATAAGAGTTTATGTTCAGGCTGGTGAGCTTGTCTATAATACCTGAGTGGGGAATGGTGTCAAAGGCCTTTGCAAGGTCTAGGTAGGCTGTGTGGACCACCATTCCCTCATCTATAGCCTTGGTAACTGTCTCAAAGAAGTCCACCAGCTTTGTTAAGGGCAGATCTTGCCTCCTAAACCTGAACTGGGTAGGGTCCAGTGTTTGGAGGTTCCCAATGTCTGTGTTAATGAGATCCATGATAATGCACTCCATAGCTTTGCAGACCAAGCTAGTCAGGCTTATAGGGCGATATTTCCCGGGGTCCGTTGTGGCTCCACCTTTGTGGAGCAGAATAACCGTTGTTGTGTGCCACTGTGTGGGCACATAGCCTTTGGAGAGGCTGAGTTTAAACATTGTGTTTAGGTGAGGGGTTAGCTCATCTTTGAGCTTTGTAGGACGCAGCCTGGGACACCGTCCGGTCCCATTGATGCTGTGTTTTTGGCTTTGGAGAGGGCTGTTTTAACCTGAGTGTCTGTGATTTCAGGGGCACTACATTCTTCTGGTATAGTTATGGGCCCTTTTGGGGATGAGAGGGGGGTGAGGTTTGCACTGAACCTGTCTGCCAGGATGTTGGCTATATCAGTCGGTTCCATGTATTTTGTGCCATTCTGCACTAACTCCAAGCAGATCTGAGTATTGCCACTTAGATTCTTGACATAGCTAAAGAATGCCTTGTGGTTATCTTTGGAGTCCATGGCAATTTTTCTTTCGAAGCTAGCCTGGGATGATTTTATGAGGGACCGTAGTTTCTTGCTGATACTGATCAGGGATGTCTTCCCTTATTGGGATTTTACTCTTTTCTGTACTAGTTTTCTCCTTCTATTGTATAGCTTGTTTATGGCAGGGGTCCTCCAGACTGGTTTCCTTTTCTTGCAGGAGTGAGTCTTGGTTTTGTTTGGGATAGCACGGTCCATGCATTCTTGTAGGTGCCCGTAGAGTGCATTAGTGAAGGATTTTGCAGCTTGGACAGCGTTATCCTTTTGCATGGGGGCTTTGAAACTTCCCACCTCGGTCTTAAGTAACGTGAAGTTTGCTTTTGAAAAGTTTTTCACGGTGGTTTCTTTGACCGGGGTGATAGCAGAATGTGGATATTCAGAGTGATTAGTTTATGGTCAGATCTAACCAACGAGGGGTTGACGTCCGGTGTGGAACACCTGTTGCCCATGTTGGTGATGACCAGGTCCAATATGTTGTCACCTCTGGTGAGGGTGTTGACCAGTTGATTCAGGGCGTTTGAGTTTATAAATTCTAGGAAATGTTGGGCAAGGGAGTTTGTACTTGAGTAGTTCTCCCAGTTAATGTGTGGGTAATTGAAAATGCCCAATATCAGGGTGTTTGGTAGGACCTTTATGTTTCTCAGTGTTTCCAGGAATGCAGTGTGGGGGTCCTGGGACATGGGTGATCTGTAGCAAGCTATAATTTGAATAGCAGTTTTGCCCATTGTTAGTTGCACATGGATGATCTCTAAAGCATCGTGCTGTGCCACTAACCGGGAGGTGTGGGTATCCTTGATGAATATGGATACTCCCCCGCCTTTTGTATTTCGGTCCGGGTTTTGTGGCTAAAATGTATGGTATGAGTTGTAGCCTGGTAGTGCTGGGGTGCTCGCTGGAGCCTTAAACCAGGTTTCTGTTACTGCACATATATCGATTTTCTCCATACTGAGGAGTGCCTTGAGTGCGTGCATTTTGAGGTTTAGACTTCTGGCATTGAGTAGCATTACCCTCAGTTTTTTGTTACTTGTGCTGTTTACGGCGGTGGGTTTGTCTTTTGAGCCTTGCCTAAAAAAGGCACTATGGGGATGGCAAGGGCCTTGGCCAGTATTCGAAAGCCTAAGAGTGACAGGTGCAAGCTGTCTCTATCAAAGTAGCATGGCTTGTTGAGCATGTCATCCCAGGCTAACAGACACTGGATCCCCTTTGAATGATACCAGAAGCTTAGGCAATTGCTGAAGTTGATAATTTTTTCTCTATACCGTGGTATCATTCTTGGCAAGGGCAGGATGCTACTCAGGGTCAGGGTCATACCGGCCTGGGCTACGTGATTAAAGAGCTCCTCCATGTCTCTTTTCATGTAGTCCAGAGAGGTACAGCTCAGGTCATTCACACCAACATGGACAATGACAGAGTCATATTTGTACTTGTTCTGAAGTTACCTAAGTGCTTGTGTTATGTGGCGGATCCTGGCACCTGACATGCAGCTAACAGTAACCTTCTCCTTGTTCAGCCAAGTGAGTGGGACGTCAGTGTGCCTGACTGTAGAGTCACCTATTACTAGTGTGTTGGGTATGTTATTTTGCCTTAAGTGCTGTGATTGCTTGGCACACTGGTTTTGTGAAGTATGTGTTTCATGGTTTGTGTTGGGGGGGGTAGAAGTTGCTTGGATGTCTGCTTTGGAGGTCTCTGTTTGCAGATTTTTATTTAGAGCCTCCGGGTATGCTTTCATATATTTATGTGTGTTTTTTGCCGGTGCTGGTTTCATAGGTCTATGTGAGACTGGTGGTGTGATGCAAGTAATTCCCTTCTCCTCTTGACTGCCTGGTCCAGTCTTGGGTTGAGAGCTTAGCCTCCAGTTTGGCTGTATAATTGTATCTCTCGCATGTATTAGTGTTTGGTGGAAGGAGGAGAGGGTTGTCTGTGTACATGAGGCAATTGTAACATTGCCTCAAAATGCCCAGATTCACCAGTTGAACCAGAGAGTACACCTGAAAATGGCTTTTGGACATGCCTGGATAGGTACACTGAACTGTTTTACTGATTTTGCTGGTAAGGTCGAATAGAGAGCCTTGTCCTTCTCTACAGTATAGGGGGTCTTGTACTAAGGTTTATTATTGCTTGCTATGAGTTTTCAGCAAATGCCAGGATGAGAAGTGAATGGTTTGAGTGCTTAAGTTGAAAGTTTGTCTAGTTACAAGGGAAAAATTGAAGAGTAGACTTTGTGGAGCCAGGAATAGTTGTACCCTAGCTAACCACCGTGCAAATGTGGGTTTTATAGCAGGGAAATGAAAGAGATAGAAATTAGCCCAAAAATGGCCAATAAACTACTAATTTTGGGGCTGAAACTACTGCTCCAGGGGCAGATAGGCTGTTCAAAGCTCCCTCTCTCACAGTGAACAGAAAAAACTTCCTTCTATCCAAGTAAGGTATGGACAAACACAGAAACTTGTAACACAGCCCTGAATTCAGCACTAACCTGAAAACTGGACTATACTAGCTTAGAAAGGCGGGAAAACAAGTATTTTTTTTTGTTGTTTTTTTCAGAAAATAAAGCAGATACAATAAAAAAACACTTTAAATGCACAGAAATGGCTATGACACTTGAGTGTATAGCCTACAACAATTTTCTTTTTCCCTTGTATGTGTACTGCTCTGATATGTTGTTAAAACAACTGGTCACATTGTAACAGAAAAGCTAACTTCCTTCCCCCCATGCTAACTAATCATACGGAGCTACAACTTATATTTTGTTTATTTTACAATTACATGTTGTATTTCTGTAGTACTTATAGTTGTTTAGGGTAATAGCTTGTTATTGAAACATAATGGTTTAAAGAGTAGAGGATGGTGCCTTAATGCTATTTTTATTTTTCATTAAATTTTTTTTGCACCCCCCCCCCCATCACCCCAGTATCTGCCATCTACACAGTTCCAAAACCTTTCTTTAGTCTTCATACTCTACTTTCCTCAAGCGTTCAGCAGTTTTACAGAGACCATATTTCTAACAGGTGGGGAGAACATTGTACAGTACTAGAGAGCAGACATAAAACAGGTGGGGAGAATATTGTACAGCACTAGAGAGCAGGCATAAAACAGGTGGGGAGTACATTGTACAGCACTAGAGAGCAGACATAAAACAGATGGGGAGAACATTGTACAGTAGTAGAGAGCAGACATAAAACAGGTGGGGAGAACATTGTACAGTACTAGAGAGCAGACGTAAAACAAGTGGGGAGAACATTGTACAGCAGTAGAGAGCAGACATAAAACAGGTGGGGAGAACATTGTACAGTACTAGAGAGCAGACATAAAACAGGTGGGGAGAACAATGTACAGCACTAGAGAGCAGACAAAACAGGTGGGGAGAACACTGTACAGTACTAGTGAGCAGACATAAAACAGGTGAGGAGAACATTGTACAATACTAGAGAGCAGATATAAATCAGGTGGGGACAACATTGTACAATACTAGATAGCAGACATAAAACAGGTGGGGAGAACATTGTACTAGAGAGCAGAGATAAAACAGGTGGGGAGAACATTGTACTAGAGAGCAGACATAAAACAGGTGGGGAGAACATTGTTCAGTACTAGAGAGCAGACTTAAAACAGGCGGGGAGAACATTGTACAGTACTAGAGAGCAGACATAAAACAGGTGGGGAGAACATTGTGTACAGCACTAGAGACCAGACATAAAACAGGTGGGGAGAACATTGTACAGCACTAGAGACCAGACATAAAACAGCTGGGGAGAACATTGTACACTACTAGAGAGCAGACATAAAACAGGTTGGGAGAACATTGTACAATACTAGAGAGCAGACATAAAACAGATGGGGAGAATATTGTACAATACTAGAGACCAGACATAAAACAGGTGGGGAGAACATTGTACAGCATTAGAGAGCAGACATAAAACAGGTGGGGAGAACATTGCATAGTACTAGAGAGCAGACATAAAAACAGGTGGGGAGAACATTGTTCAGTACTAGAGTGCAGACTTACAACAGGCGGGGAGAACATTGTACAGTACTAGAGAGCAGACATAAAACAGGTGGGGAGAACATTGTACAGCACTAGAGACCAGACATAAAATAGCTGGGGAGAACATTGTACACTACTAGAGAGCAGACATAAAACAGGTGGGGAGAATATTGTACAATACTAGAAAGCAGACATAAAACAGGTGGGGAAAACATTGTACAATACTAGAGAGCAGATTTAAAACAGGTGGGGAGAACATTGTACAATACTAGAGCTCAGACATAAAACAGGTGGGGAGAACATTGTACAATACTAGAGAGCAGACATAAAACAGGTGGGGAAAACGTACTAGAGAGCAGACATAAATCAGGTGGGGAGAACATTGTACAATACTAGAGAGCAGACATAAAACAGGTGGGGAGAATATTTTACATTACTAGAGAGCAGACATAAAACAGGCGAGGAGAACATTGTACAATACTAGAGAGCAGACATAAAACAGGTGGGGAGAATATTGTACAGTACTAGAGAGCAGACATAAAACAGGTAGGGAAACTGTACTAGAGAGAAGACTTAAAACAGGTGGGGAGAACATAGTACTAGAGATCAGACATAAAACAGGTGGGGCGAACATTGTACAATACTAGAGAGCAGACATAAAACAGGTGGAGAGAACATTGTACAGCATTAGAGAGCAGACATAAAACAGGTGGGGAGAACATTGTACAATACTAGAGAGCAGGCAAAACAGGTGGGGAGAACACTGTACAGTACTAGAGAGCAGACATAAAACAGGTGGGGAGAACATTGTACAATACTAGAGAGCAGACATAAAACAGGTGGGGACAACATTGTACAATACTAGATAGCAGACATAAAACAGGTGGGGAAACGTACTAGAGAGGAGACTTAAAACAGGTGGGGAGAACATACTAGAGAGCAGAGATAAAACAGGTGGGGAGAACATACTAGAGAGCAGAGATAAAACAGGTGGGGAGAACATTGTACTAGAGAGCAGACATAAAACAGGTGGGGTGAACATTGTACTAGAGAGCAGACATAAAACAGGTGGGGCGAACATTGTACAATACTAGAGAGCAGACGTAAAACAGGTGGAGAGAACATTGCACAGTACTGGAGACCAGACTTACAGGTGGGGAGAACATTGTACAGTACTAGAGAGCAGACATAAAACAGGTGGGGAGAACATTGTACAGCACCAGAGACAAGACATAAAACAGGTGGGGAGAACATTGTACAATACTAGAGAGCAGACATAAAACAGGTGGGGAGAACATTGTACAATACTGGAGAGCAGATTTAAAACAGGTGGGGAGAACATTGTACAATACTAGAGCGCAGACATAAAACAGGTGGGGAAAATATTGTACAATACTAGAGAGCAGACATAAAACAGGTGGGGAGAACATTGTACAATACTAGAGAGCAGACATAAAACAGGTGGGGAAAATGTACTAGAGAGCAGACATAAATCAGGTGGGGAGAACATTGTACAGTACTAGAGAGCAGACATAAAACAGGTGAGGAGAACATTGTACAATACTAGAGAGCAGATTTAAAACTGGTGGGGAGAACACTGTACAATACTAGAGCGCAGACATAAAACAGGTGAGGAGAACAGTGTACAATACTAGAGAGCAGACATAAAACAGCTGGGGAGAACATTGTACACTACTAGAGAGCAGACAGTAAAACAGGTGGGGAGAACATTGTACAGTACTAGAGAGCAGACATAAAACAGGTGGGGAGAACATTGTACAATACTAGAGAGCAGACATAAAACAGATGGGGAGAATATTGTACAATACTAGAGAGCAGACATAAAACAGGGGGGAGAACATTGTACAATACTAGAGTGCATATATAAAACAGGTGGGGAGAACATTGTACAATACTAGAGAGCAGACATAAAACAGGTGGGGAGAATATTGTACAATACTAGAGAGCAGACATAAAACAGGTGAGGAGAACATTGTACAATACTAGAGAGCATATATAAAACAGGTGGGGAGAACATTGTACAATACTAGA
The DNA here is from genome assembly GCF_019279795.1 of Protopterus annectens. Classification (NCBI taxonomy): domain Eukaryota; kingdom Metazoa; phylum Chordata; order Ceratodontiformes; family Protopteridae; genus Protopterus; species Protopterus annectens. The sequence continues at coordinate 759,800,610 of NC_056751.1, forward strand.
GCGCAGACATAAAACAGGTGGGGAGAATATTGTACAATACTAGAGAGCAGACATAAAACAGGTGGGGAGAGCATTGTACAATACTAGAGAGCAGATATAAAACAGGTGGGGAGAACAGTGTACAATACTAGAGAGCAGACATAAAACAGGTGGGGAGAATATTGTATAATACTAGATTGCAGACATAAAACAGGTGAGGAGAACATTGTACAATACTAGAGAGAAGACATAAACAGGTGGGGAGAATATTGTTCTTAGGTTCATACTAGGCTATCTGCCCTAGGGCATTTATAAGACTAGCCAGAGTGTGTTTGGCTTTCGCCACCCATTTTAAATTAATTTTGCTATGCCTTTTTTTGAGGTTAGTATACTGTGCCTCTGTCTAACAGTGACACAGAAGTGATAGCCGGGGTAAACCTACGATCTCCCATCCACTCATCAAGATTTCTCTTGAAGAGAGTCAATGTGGGACTCTGCCTAACCTGGACTGGGATTTTATTCCAGAGTGAAGGGAGCCTCTGGGTTATGAATCTGTCCCTCCAGCATGTCCTATTTATTTCAGTGCTGAGGTTCAAGTCTCTCGAGCGTAGCTCGATGGGATTTGGATTTTCTGAGGTGCAGCATGTCCATTAATTCCGGGTTGGACATGGCTTTATACGTCAGGCACAGATCGCCTCTGAGCAGGCGGTATGCCACTGAGTAGAGCTGGAGTTTCTTTAACCGGGCAGCATATGGCATCTGTTTGAGCCCTTTGATCCTCTTGGTGAGGTACTTTTGGGGTCTTTCCAGTTGCTGCAGGTGTCTGGTAAGGTACATCCCAAAAGGGCATTGTACTCAATTATGGGCCTGATGAGGGATGAGTAAAGAGGTATGATGACCTCCCTGATCTAGATGTGAATCCCTTCATGATTAGGTGGGCTATATAAAATGTTTTTCTAACCACTTTGGCCATGTGGTTGTCAAATGAGAGATTGCTATCAACTTGGGTCCCCAGGTCCCTAATGACTTCTTCTGTACTTAATGGATTACCACCTATGTGGTAATTTGTGGGCACTTTGTTTTGCCAAAGGGGATGACTATACACTTTTGGCGTTTAGCTTGAGGCCATGGCTCTGGCACCAGTTGTCTGTTTCTATGAGGCCCTTTTGGAGGATGCTTGTGTCGGCTGGAGAGTTGATTATGGCGCCCAGTTTGTAGTCATCTGCGAACTTGGTCAGCCACAGTCCTTCCGTGTTGGCCTGTACCGAGAAATATATACCGAACAAGAGAGGTCCCAGGACTGAGCCTTGTGGGACGCCACTTGTAACTGGTTTGGAGTCTGACATGGCTCCAGCAATTTAACCATGTGGGTTCTGTCCTTGAGCCAGTTTGCAACCCATCTAGTGACATAGGGGTTTATATTTAAGCTGGTGAGCTTATCTATAATGCCCGAGTGGGGTATTGTATTGAAGGCTTTTGTGAGGTCCAGGTAGGCTGTGTGGACCACCTTCCCCTCGTCAATGGCCTTGGTGACTGTTTCAAAGAAATCGACCAGGTTTAAGAGGCAGGATATGCCCTTAACAAAGCCAAACTGGGTAGGATCCAGTGTCTGTAGGTCCCCAATATCTTTATTTATGAGGTCCATGATGATCCTTTCCATAGCTTTGCAGACCAAGCTAATCAGGCTTATGGGGCGATAGTTTCCAGGATCCGTTGAGGCACCACCTTTGTGGAGAGGGACCACTGTTGCTGTACGCCACTCTTTGGGTACATATCCTGTAGTAAGGCTAAGATTGAACAGTAGTTTTATGTTTGGGTTTAGCTCTTCTTGGAGTTCATGTAGGACGCAGCCCGGGACACCATCTGGTCCCATTGATGCTGTGTTTTTTGCTTTAGAGAGGGCGGCTCTTACCTGAGCATCTTGAGATGTCAGGGGGGCAGCACTCTGTTGGGATAGATATTTGCCCTTTTGGTGGGGAGAGGGGGGAGAAGTTTGCACTGAACCTGTCAGCTAGGATGTTGGCATTGTACAATACTAGAGAGCAGACATAAAACAGGTGGGGAACCTGTACTAGAGAGAAGACTTAAAACAGGTGGGGAGAGCATTGTACTAGAGAGCAGACATAAAACAGGTGGGGCGAACATTGTACAATACTAGAGAGCAGACAAAACAGGTGGGGAGAACATTGTACAATACTAGAGAGCAGACAAAACAGGTGGGGAGAACACTGTACAATACTAGAGAGCAGGCAAACCAGGTGGGGAGAACATTGTACAATACTAGAGAGCAGACAAAACAGGTGGGGAGAACATTGTACAATACTAGAGAGCAGACATAAAACAGGTAGGAAGAACATTGTACAATACTAGATAGCAGACATAAAACAGCTGGGGAGAACATTGTACTAGAGTGCAGAGATAAAACAGGTGGGGCGAACATTGTACTAGAGAGCAGACATAAAACAGGTGGGGGAGAACATTGTACAATACTAGAGAGCAGACATAAAACAGGTGGGGAGAACATTGTACAATACTAGAGAGCAGACAAAACAGGTGGGGAAAACATTGTACAATACTAGAGAGCAGACATAAAACAGGTGAGGAGAACATTGTAGTAGAGAGCAGACATAAAACAGGTGGGGAGAACATTGTACAATACTAGGGAGCAGACATAAAACAGGTGGGGAGAATATTGTACAATACTAGAGAGCAGACATAAAACAGGTGGGGAGAACATTATACTGGAGAGCAGACGTAAAACAGGTGGGGAGAACATTGTACTAGAGAGCAGACATAAAACAGGTGAGGAGAACAGTGTACTAGAGAGCAGACATAAAACAAGTGAGGAGAACACTGTACAGTACTAGAGAGCAGACATAAAACTGGTGGGGAGAACATTGTACTCGAGAGCAGACATAAAAGACATCATGGTGGCTCAGGTAAGTCCTAACAGTACTTGAAAACTTTATTTTTTACTAACCTTCGGCAGTTCTGCCCCATGCCAGTCATACAGTGATATCAATATAGAACTTTTCTGTGGATAATGTGCTGTTACATTCGCAGAAATGTTTGTCAGGTGCTAAAGTCCCTGTTCTTACCATGGCCTAAACTGTAGTTCCAGGTGGAGTCCCTTCTTTTCACACTGAAATAGTAAGCTGTAAAATGCTGCTCATTCCTGTCTCCTCACTCACTCCTCAAGAACTGTGTCCAGTAGCTGACCTGGGTCACAGTCAGTGCTCAATCCCTACACTGCAGAGCCAGTAGCAGTGACCACATGTAAATGGTTTGCACTGATGATGACCTAAGGATTGTTGGCACGAGACCATGGGACCAACATAAGCCTTTATACGGACTAGTGGTAGTAGCAGTGACCACATGTAAATGGTTTGCACTAATGATGACCTAAGGATTGTTGGCACGAGACCATGGGACCAACATAAGCCTTTATACGACTAGTGGTAGTAGCAGTGACCACATGTAAATGGTTTGCACTAATGATGACCTAAGGATTGTTGGCATGAGACCACAGAACCAACATAAGCCTTTATACGGACTAGTGGTAGTAGCAGTGACCACATGTAAATGGTTTGCACTAAGGTTGATCTAAGGATTGTTGGCATGGTACCACAGGACCAATATAAGCCTTTATATAAGGACTAGTGGACTGGGAATATAAAGGTGATTTGGATGATCACAAGATAGGTTGAATATAGCTCGAGTGATACAAGTTGCTGTTACAAGATTTCTCTTGTTATGATAAGTATACATTTACACACACCTGTACAAGTCATAACAGTTTTGCAATTCAGTGAGCAAATCTTTCCTGTCCAGATTTATGTGCTTCACTTGTTAGAAGGAACATCTCTCAGATTTCCCAGCATTAGTGACTTGCTGAGCTATAGCTTCTTCTTTCTGTATGGATAGTGGTTTTGGTTCTTTCCAGGATTGAACGTTGACGAGACAGAGTATGTTTGTGTGTTGGGTAGATGTAATGATGCAGCCATTGACAACAAAGGTTTATGGAGAAACCCTTAAGGTGAGGAAGTGTCAGGATGTGCTTGAAGTGTGGTGCTACATGCCCAGCTTTGTGGCTTACAGGGGTAAACCCCTGACTGCAGTCCACATGACCCCAGATTAATTAGTGGCCTGAGTGCTTGGATGACCTGAGCAGGATATGGCGGGTGTGAGTGACTGATGTCAGTTAACCAATCCGACGTATCTTTGTTGATGTAACTCATGCACTGGCCCCCAGAGGAGTGTAGAGGATTGCAGGTAGTATGCATTGGATCATTGTGACATTCGACACACACAAGCAGGATAAGCAGGTGGGTGTAGGCATGTCATGAAGACTCCAGGAGTACCAGGTCTCTGTGAAGCCACTGCCTGCCACACAGATGGATTGAGACTGGTGAAGGGTGCCCATTGTGTTGTCAACCTGGTATACTCCCACACACCTGACTCTTGCCTACAGAGACCAATGAATACTGTGATCAGGCCACCACCTCAAATGGGGAACAAGTCAGCCATGAGGCTCCCACCTTATCCAAGGAACAAATGTTCTAATAGAGTACTGTAAGGAGAACAGCTGGGTGACTTATTTGGTGGTGGGGGGGGGGGGGGGTCAAGAAAGTGGTCCTACACAGGTTGTAGAATCAAGATGCGAAAGTTCTGCAGTGGAGTGAATAGAATGTTTGATAGGACAATGCCAACTGAAGATATTTTCCACAGCGTTGAATGTCTGGAAAAGATGTGATTGAAGATCAGTCAGAATTTTGTTAGAGTGGTCAAAGCGTCAGACACGTGCAGAATAAACTCAGTGTTTGTTTAAACAGTAGCAGGGTGAGTGGGTCACAGTACAGTATCACTAACCTATGGCCGGAATTGAGAAACGTTGGAGAGGTGATATGTTCCTGTTATGTCTAGAGTTTTTGCTTCTCTGATTCTAGCATTACCGCAGCTCATTCAGCACTAAGACACTGAAGGAAGTATCTGCATGAACTTTGTCCGTGCAGAGTTCTGACAATGGTTAAAGGAACCTTGGTTAGAGAGGATGAAGTGTTGACATGACTGATTACACTAAGGAAGAGTGAGGCATCCTGTTCCCGATGTGTTGTCTTGCAGGGTCCTCAGAAATCTTGCTGTTATGCAGGCAGATCTGACAGGGATCTTCCAGAGGTCGGTGTCCACCACAGAAGTGTCCAGGGATTAGAAGATGACAAGAATGTTACACATGTCCAATGAAGAGAACAGGAACATTGTGGAGAATTACAACCTTGTTAGCCTAATAGCGGTTGGAGGGAAAAGTGTTGCTTTTGTTGAGAATTTTTTTCTTTAGTACAACAGCCAACATTTGTTCTTGACTAGACAATACTATGAAATTGTGGTAGCCCCGCTTTGTAATTTAATTTATAGCTAAGCACACCACGCCCCTTTCCTCCTTCCACCTATCCACACTCACTTTCACAATTCACTGACCCTCCCCTCAACCGCACCGTCTCCACCAGACACTCCAAGACACAACCTCTGTCCTCTCCCCTCTACCATCCATATCCTCTCTGCTCTTCTACCCCACCATATTACCCACCATGCACTTCTACTACTGCATAGTAACAAATACTCATATTCCTTTCACTCTACTTCACCCAAAACTCCACCTCACTATATATATATATATATATACACCTTGGTAAACACATCCATCCTCCAACACTTATTTATTTATTTATTTATTTATTGCAGTTGGTTTACCAGGATAGTCCATTGGGCCACAAGGAACCCGTTTTCAATGGAGTCCTGGGGAGAAAAGCTCCAAAAATACATTTTACATACCTACAGACATATATTCACACATACACTCAAAGGTTAACAATAAGGTAAAAAAGCAAAAATGTACAGCTGGATACAGTGTGCAAAAATGTAATAATATTAATTTGTATAGACATATCCATTTATACATAGTAGTTAGGAAAAAACTTAAGTTAGAGGAGATTTAGTGAGATGATGAAGTGGTAGCAGAAGAGAGTCATTGGACTTACCTAAAATTTCTATAGAAATTTAGTTATAGTAAGATGTAGCAGAGTATGGAGGGAGATAGAGGAGAGGAGTAGGTTATGTAGGGTGGGAGCAGGAGCATTCCCACTGAGATGCTAGGTATGTATAGAGAGATTTTTTGAAAGCAGAGTGATTAGAGGTGGTACGTATGAGTGAAGGAAGGGAGTTCCAGATGCGAGCTAGGGTGAAAGATAGAAGGTTTTGCCTGGGGATATGTAGGTTTATGGACTTTGAGTAGGTTTTGATTGTTTGATCTTAATACTCTATTGGGTAGATGCATATTAAATGCAGAAGAAAGGGAAGGACAGAGGGAGGGGTTGAGAATAAGCTTGTGGGCTAGAGTTAGCTGAGTGTAAGTGAGTTGATTGGGAAGTTCTAGCCATTTTAGTTTCTGGAGGGAAAGGCAGTGGTGAGTGGAAGATTTGTGGCTGGTGGCGAATTTTGCAATTTTGTTGTAACAGCAGGAAAGTTGTTTTTTGAGGGAGGATTGAAGATTAGTTAGGAGTGGGGCGCCATAGAGAAGGGAGGGGATAAGGAAGGATGAAGCAAGTGTTATTTTGGTAGCAGAGGTAAGGTAGGCATTTTGTCTATAAAGCATACCAAGTTTTTGGTGGTTTTTTTGATTTTTTTTGTAGGCGGGAGGTAAATTTAAGTTGGCTGTCAATTAGTACTCCAAGTAGCTTGGTCTCTGACACTAGTTCTAGGGAAGAGTTATCTTGGCTAGTGATTGAAAATGTATTCATGTTGAGATGGGTAGCTTTAGAGGGAGTAAAAATCATTAGCTTGGTCTTGGAGGCATTAAGAGCTAAGTGTTTTTTTAACATCCATTGTTCTGTTATAGAAAAGGCATCTTGAGTTAGTTTTTGAAGTGAAGAGATAGAGGTGGCTGAGCAGATGATGGTGGAATCATCTGCATATTGGATGATGTTTGAGAAAGGGATTGATTTGTGGAAGTCATTTATAAATATGTTGAAGAGTACAGGTCCTAGAATGGAGCCTTGTGGAACACCTGTAGGGGTATTAAGGAATGAGGAGGTAGTTTTTTTCCATTTTACCGCTTGTTTCCAGTTGGCTAGGTAACTAGAGAACCATTGCAAGGAAGAGGAAGAAAGGTTAAGTTCTGAGAGTTTAGATATGAGCAGGCTATGTGAGATGGTATCAAAGGCTTTGGAGAGGTCTAATAGTAAGGTAGAGACAATTAGGCCAGAATCACGAGCTCTATTTACTGTTTCGAGGAAGGAAAGGAGGGCTGTCATAGTACTGTGATTAGGTCTAAAGCCATGCTGTGTAGGAGTTATAAGGTGATTTTCTAGGAGATGAGGGAGGAGTTGAAGGTGGACACATTTTTCTAGGATTTTGGAAATGGGGACAGGATGGCTATGGGACGGAAGTTGTTAACGGTGTTATTGTTGCCCCCTTTGTGGAGTGGAATGATGTATGCTTGTTTCCAGATTTGGGGAACTGTGCATTCTTTTAGGGAACGGTTAATTAGGATGCTGATGGGATATGCGAGTGTATCAGCAGCTATACTAAGAAAGTAGGAAGGTATATTGTCAGGGGCATTGGTACAAGGTTTCAATTTCTTAAGCAGCTTCTTTATAGAGGATGTAGGCATGGGATTGAATGAGAGGGAAGTGGAGTTTGGGGAGGGAGAGTTGGAGGGTGGAGGTGTTTGGAGTAAAGGTTGTGTAGTAGAAGTGGTAGAGGAGGTTAGAAGACGGGGAACAGGGAGTAGAAGTGGTAAAGGATAGAGTGTAAGTAGGGGGGGTGGGGGAGTGTTAGAGAGCATAGTGGAGTTGGAGAATGAAGATGTCAGTTTTGCAATTGAATCAATAAAAAATGAGTTAAATTGGGTGGCTAGGTCTAGTTCAGAGGCATTAGAATCAGGGGTGGGAGTGTCTGGTGTACTAGGATGAAGCAGGGTGGAGATCCCTTTCCAGAATTTTTGAGGGTTGTTTTTATTTTGGTTTTGGAGTGTATAAAAATAGTTTTGTCGATCAGAGGTGATGAGTTTCTTTACTTTATTTCGAAGCATTTTATATTCATTAAGGAGTGGACTTGTTTTAAGCTTCTGGTAGCGTGACCAGACTTTATTTCTATGTGTCATGGTAGCGAGTGTGCTTAGAGAGCCAAGGGGCAGATTTTGTCTTTATTCTCTTTGTCCTTAGGGGAGCTTGAGAGTCAAGTAATGTCAAGAAAGTTGTATTGAAGTGTGACACTGCTATGTCTAGTGGAAGGGTTTTTAGGCAGTTCCAATTAACTGCTTGTAAGGAGTTTACAAAGGTAGTTGGGTTGAAATGTTTTTGGTCACGGATAGTTATATAGTTGTGAGTTTGTTGAAGGGCAGTGGGAAGTCGGTTGGTGAAAATGGGTGAGTGATCGCTAAGGGAGTCTGGAAGGGTACCACTGTTGGAGAAATAGTGAGGGTGGGAGACAAGGATCCAGTCCAGTATACTTCCACTGGAGAGGTTTTTTGTCGGGCGAGTTACTGAACTGATTAGTTGAGAGAAATTGTATAGGTTAATATTTGAGGAGTTTGTTGGAGATTGGATGCAGGCCCAGTTGATGTTTACATCTTCCATGATTATGGTTTCGTTGGTAATGTTATTAGACATCCAAGAGAGGATATGTTCAAGTGTGGAGATATTGTCCCCTGGGGGTATATAAATGGAAGCTAGACAGATGTGCTTGTGATTATTGATTTGTAGTAGAGTAAGGAGAAGTTCAGCATTGTTGAAGTGTGGAATAGGTTTATTGTAGGGAGTGACTGCTAGGGTGGATGAATATATGAGGGCAACCCCACCACCCTTTTTGAGGGGCCTGTCTTTCCTGATGATGGAGTAGTTTGGGGGAACAATTTCAGGGTCTTTTATATGTGGTTTTAACCAGGTTTCAGATATAGATAGGATATCAGGTTTATTGTGTATGAGCCAGGCATGGAGGATTGGGACTTTGTTTACAATGCTTTGGGAGTTTAAAGAAGTAAAAAGTAAGGATTTCTTTGTGTTTGTTGTAGGGGAGGGGCCTGGGTTTGGGTGGATATCACCAGACAAGAGAGTGGTAATATGAAATAGTATGGAACAGTTTATGTGGGTGGATAGTAAGGTAAAGATGTTGGCTTTTGTTGTAGGTTGGAGGGATTTGCTAGTAGTTATGAAGATGGGGAGTGTATGGTAAGAGAAGAGTTTGTATTGGAATAAAAGGAGATAGTTAGAAGGATATAGGTAGGGGGAAATAATGGAGTATGAATGAGGGAGAGGTAAGTTTTGATAATTAGTGATGTGAAAGTGTTGCAAGTGTATTGAAGAAGTGGGTTCGGAGAGATGGTTGTAATTGAGTGAAGAGGCGAGAAAGAAAAGAGAAAGTGATATGAGAAAGAGTTTTAAAGACATGTTTGGAGAAAGGAGACAGAATAATTGGATGTGAGTAGAGGTAGATGGTGTATAAAGGAAACTAATTATAGAGTAGCAGGTAGTTTACTGAGGTAGTTATCGCAGATGTAGTTAAAGGTATGTAGTGGGTGGTACTATGTGAGAATATATATGGAAGAGGAGTGTTTAGGCCAGGAAATTAGATGATGGGGGTTTGTGAGAGGGCTAGTTTTGGCGGGAAAAAAAATGGGGTGTGTCCAAATGTTTGACACTGATTGGGGTAGAGTAATAGTGGGTGTGGTGTATGGATGTATAAAGGTAGACGTACTGGGGGCGGGTGGAATTTGGGGGCAGGGTAGGGGAGCGGAGTGAGCCCGCAGGGCGAACGGAGCGGGTAGAGCCCAGTAGAGCAGAAGAGGAGCGAAAAACTATCAGTAGAGCAGTGTTCAAGAGGGGTAAGTAGTATATTGGTAAGTGGAGAGGGCCTAAATATAGAGGGGAAGTGGGCTAAAAGTATCAGGGGGAGAGAGTGAGGGACTGAGAAGTGAGAATTAAGAGTCAGAGAGAGAGAATGTAAGCTCTAATGTCAAGGGGAGGGGATGTCCTCTAGTGGATAGGAGCTATCTACTCACCAGGGAAGAAGGGACTAAGTAAAAAACAGGAGAAGGGGAAAAACAGTGCTGGGAAAAGGAGTGAGGAGTGGAGGGTGAGGAGTAGAGTTGGGGGGGGTTAGGCTGCTGGCGCTTCAGACAGGGAGAGTAGGACTTCTGCTAGTAGGATTACAGTAGTTATCAGGCTTATTAAATACACATACTTTCTTGTGATCTTTAGGGAGCCTCTCAGGAGCGGTTTCCTCAAGGAAAGTTGAAACAGCACAGGGTAGGTATTGCTAGGGCAATAGGGAGTACAGCCTTGGTTAGGTCCAGTATCCACCCAGGCAAAGACACAGGGGGAGATTCAGGGCAAGAGAGCTGGAGGACAGGAAAAGGTAGAAGTCTGTTAGTTACAGATACAAATACTTATCAAATACTGTTTTAAATACAGAGGTATGACTAAACAGGTAAATTACACTGTTATTCACAGGAAACAACATGAACATCTATCATGCACTTTGCAAATTAACAATGTTCAGTATGCAGCAAATATAACTATAGCATTAAACAAACATGTACAGGAGGAGCCAGAAAGTATTTAAAATTACAAACAGTTAAGGTTGACAACTGTGTGCTTCACACTACGTTTTACCTCTCACATGTGGGGTAGCGCATAGCTAATAAAGGCTATCACCGGTAGACATAAATACCCAAGTATTAATAAGTACTCATAAAACAGTGTCTCATGTAATCAGGGAACTAGCAGGAGTCAGATAAGAAAAGTGAAACAGCTAATTCACGAACAGTGTTCGAGAAATTATGACCCAATTAGTGTTCCAAGGAGTCAATGGCACTTCTCTGATGGGTAAATATATTCCGATACTGTGTAGAAGCTACAGCAGTTAACATTAATCAATAGCATTTGCCACAGGATTAACAGGCATAGTGTCGCTAACAAGAACGTACACTAGGTGAACTCCACAATGCAATAGTGAGCCTTCCAGTACACTAAACCTCTTATTAGGAGAACTACAGTGGCTGGAGTGACCTAACAGCATGCGAGAGGCTAGCGAACCAAGTAGGCTAGCATCGCTAACAGAAACAAGCACGTGGTACACCCTTCAATACAACAGAGAAACGTTCCCGGCCCTACAATACAATGTGCTAGAGTGAATGGATTAATTAAACACATGCGAGGGCTAGCATACCAAAGGGCTAGCGTCGCTTAAAAAGAAACAGTTGTAATGAAAGGCCCATAAATATATTAATAGAAACATTACACAAGTAAATCATTCAGCATAGTAGTGGACCCTCCCAGTCTTCAAATACGCTACTTTATAACAGAAGAACTAAGCGACTAGATTAACCTAACCTCGTGGAAGAGGTTAGCGTATCAACTAGGCTAGCGTCGCTAACACAAGCAAATACAAGAATAACCCCTCACTATAATGGCAAGCATTTGCAGCTTGCAATACACTACACTATTAACCAGGAAACTACAGCGACTGGAGTAGTTTATCTACATGCGAGAGGCTAGCGCACCAGCAGGGCTAGCGTCGCTAATAGAGCATTTTCAGCTTGCAATACACTACACTATGTACCTGGAAACTACAGCGACTGGATTAGCTTATCTTCATTCGAGATGCTAGCGCACCAACAGGGCTAGCGTCGCTAATAGAACAGACACAAGATAATCCCCTTAGCCTTCCAGCAGAATAGGCAGAGCGGTAATTAGGAAGCACTGAGTGCGAGAGGCTGGAGTAACAGCAGGGCTAGGGTCGCTGTGTCAGCCATACAGTAGTGCAATATCCTAGCCGTCCAGTATCATTAATCCGCAACAGGAGATGTACAGGACCTATACTTGCGAGCAGAACCTATACCTGCTAATATAATTAAACAATAGTGAAACCACCCAGCCCCTCAAACTATGAACATGGCAACTAGATAATAGTAGTAAAAGCTAGTGTATCACATGGGCTAGTATTGGTAACCATTGGGTGCATCTATTCGCAATCCTTCATAGCCATATTGAACGAAATACAGTAGAAATACAATAGTAGAATATATGCACAGTCCTACTTACTGAAGAACACACTCGCAGCCAGGGAGGCACAGCAGCCAGGAACGGGCAATTTAAAAATGGCGCCCAGGAGTAGGGAGGGACTTTATAACCTCAGACGGGGGAGGGGCGGGAAGGAGAAACCGGCGGGAGCAGGGAGGGTGAGAGATGCGAGTACAATAGTGGGGGGGGGGGCGAAATGGTAGCATCCAATAAGGGAGGGGGGAGAAGTGGGAAGCACGCAGAGGAGTTGGAGTGATGAGGGTGTAATAGAAGAGCACAGACAGTGGGCAGGAAAGGAATGATGGATATGAGTGGGGAAGGAGGGAAGAAAAGGAGATGGAGTGCAGCTAGAGTAGGGATAAATAAGAGTGTTATGGAAGTAGAGAGCAGGGAAGTAAAAGGTGAGAAGAAAAAGTAAGAAAGTGTTATGGATGTAGAGAGCAGGGAAGTAAGAAGGGTAGTAGAGCCCAGTAGAGCAGAAGAGGAGCGAAAAACTATCAGTAGAGCAGTGTTCAAGAGGGGTAAGTAGTATATTGGTAAGTGGAGAGGGCCTAAATATAGAGGGGAAGTGGGCTAAAAGTATCAGGGGGAGAGAGTGAGGGACTGAGAAGTGAGAATTAAGAGTCAGAGAGAGAGAATGTAAGCTCTAATGTCAAGGGGAGGGGATGTCCTCTAGTGGATAGGAGCTATCTACTCACCAGGGAAGAAGGGACTAAGTAAAAAACAGGAGAAGGGGAAAAACAGTGCTGGGAAAAGGAGTGAGGAGTGGAGGGTGAGGAGTAGAGTTGGGGGGGGGGTTAGGCTGCTGGCGCTTCAGACAGGGAGAGTATGACTTCTGCTAGTAGGATTACAGTAGTTATCAGGCTTATTAAATACACATACTTTCTTGTGATCTTTAGGGAGCCTCTCAGGAGCGGTTTCCTCAAGGAAAGTTGAAACAGCACAGGGTAGGTATTGCTAGGGCAATAGGGAGTACAGCCTTGGTTAGGTCCAGTATCCACCCAGGCAAAGACACAGGGGGAGATTCAGGGCAAGAGACTTCCAATATCTACCTTTAACCGACTATTCCACACCTTCTCTGACATCTGCCCACAACTATATAATAACTCTACCTGCCTGCTTGCTTCCTTCAAACTCTTACAAACCTCCTGTCCAAATTCCCATACACCCAGACATCCTAAATTTGTAAAACAAACAAAAGGCTCAAAGGTACAGAGAGGTGCAAAAAACAAGAAACTGTAAAAAGACAAAATGTACCAATCTTGCACACAACTAACAAAAGTTTAAGTAAAAAAACACTGAAACGTGAGTGCTTTCGCAAATACAACCCTCGCGTCATCAAACCATTTGACTGTCAAACTAAGACCTCTCATGTTACGCTGTGTCACAGAAATAAAACTGCGTACTGGCATCCATCCTAGCACAGGTTCCAAAAGCACCCCCTTCCCTCCACAAATCACATCATACTCTCCTCTTTCCCACCCACACTCTCATCCCTACCCCACACTTCTAAAAACCTCCAACTCTGACCTACTATTCACCAATTTAACCTTGGTAGCATAATTAAAGCTAGCGAATTCCAAGCCACCTTAGCCACCTACTCCCCTGACATAGCAGTGATAACCGAGACCTGGCTAAAGCCCCACATCAGGAACAATGAGATCACCCCAAATGGTTATAACATTATTAGACTAGACAGAATAAACAAAAGGGGCTGTGGTGTAACTGTACTATTTAAAAAAGTTGAACAACTCTAATGCTCCCCACCTGACCTACCCAACGCGGAGATTCAAACCACACATCATGAAATAAACCCAAACAAAACATAATTATCATAGCTTCCTACCTCCCTGCAGGCAACAACCTCCCCATCATTGAAGGTCTCCTTTCATGGGCTTCCATCAACTTCAGCCAAGAAATTATTATTCTTGGGGACTTCATCCTTGATTGGCAAACCTGTACATCCAAAAATCCTTCTAATTTCCCCCAGTCTCTACAACTTCACCCAGACCATAAATTGTCCAACTCGCACTGACAAACACACCAACAGACCGTCTATATTAGACTGGAAACTAACCAACAATCCCAACCTAAGTTACATAGCAGGCCGCCTTCCTGACTCACTCAGTGTCCATTCCCCTACCTTTCTATGCAGAAAATGTGTATACACACAATTCAACATCTCCTACAAATACATCTGTTGCAAACCCCCCCCCCCCAACACACACACACACAACTTTTAACCTGATTCTCCAGCAATATGACTGGACCCCACTTAAAAAACTTCAGCTAGACCTAGCAGTTCAATTATTCAACACTACCTTCCTTAACATACTCAACAATATAGCGCCAACTAGGAAAGGCTGCTCAGAATCCAAGCCTGTGCCCTGGTTAACCAAAGAAACCAAATATTTACTTAAAGGGACAGAGCCTGGTCAGATTACCATAGCACCAAAAACATATCAAACCTAACTATCTGTAAACAGTTAATGAATCGAAATGAGCAAGTGTACTTCCAAACCTGCCAACCACACCTAAACAGCCACAGAAAGTTCCCAACCACACCTAAACAGCCACAGGAAGTTCCCAACCACACCTAAACAGCCACAGGAAGTTCTGGGAAAACATAAACTATCTCCTAAGCCCAGGTCACTCCCCTACCCCAACCGCAGTAACCACCAAGTCGGATCCCATTGCAACTCCAATCAGCTCTCACTTCATAAATTACTGGTCGATAGTGGACTATGTAAATATCTAGACATATATATAGTAACTTTGATTGCCCTGTAAAAGCATTTTATACTATTTCTTTTGTTAGCACATCTTATTTCATTGTATACTACAAATTTTATATACTTTATAACATTTGGTTGGTGTGTTTGCCTAATTACTTATCACTTGGTTAACCTTGTTGGAGCTTTTCTCCCCAGGACTCCATTGGAAACAAACTCCTTCAGCCTAATGGACTATCTTGGTAAACAAACTGTAAAATAAATAAATAAATTTCATAACCTCCCTACTAGGCAACCGACCAAATACACCTCTCACTCTTCTCACCTCCTACTTCTGATAATCCTCACCCCCTTCTGCTGTACTTCATTCAGACATGCTACGTAAGGTCTCTCCTCGCTAAACTTGAACCCTGCTGTCTGGCTACTGTTCAGCTCCGTAACGAATTTCTGAAACTTGCAGCCCCATCTATTGCTTACCCCATATCTATTTTGATCAATTGCTGAATTTCTGAACACTGTGTCCCAGTTCCCTTGAATGTATCCCACATCATCCTACTCCACAAAAGTGTTTCTTCCAAAGACCTGAACAACTGCTGCCATATAGCCATCTCCCCTCCTCCCCAGCAAAATTCTTAGAAAAACACATCCACAAACAAGTCCTTAACCATTTTATTTCTAACAATCTCTTATCCAATTCACAGCACGGCTTCAGACCCAAACATAGTACTTTCGCTGCTCTAATCACTTTTACAAACTCCATTCATCATCTCCTAAATGAAGGCCAGGTAGTCACCTTCATCTTTCTTGACATGTCCAAAGCCTTTGACACCATTTCCCATCAACTTCTACTTAACACACACTCAACTTACGACCTCACCGCATCTTCTCTGTCTTGGTTCCTCAGCTGTCTTTCCAATCAGCAGCAGGCCACCAAATGGCAAAACAGTCTTTCTCCCCTGCTACTCATCTTTGTTGGCTTGTCCCAAGGTTCTATACTTGGCCCTCTCCTCTTTATCTTATTTACAAATGACGTCAGCTCTGCAACCAGTCTAGTCAACATTGTCACTGACTATGCTATCCTTGTACGCTCTGCCCCCCTCACCCCATGAACTTCAGTTAAAAATGCAGTCATCCTTCCGAAATGTAGAAAAGTACCTATCAGAACATCAACTCATTATAAACCCTAATAAAACCAAATTAATAATCTTCAAAAATAAAAAAATCCAACCCTTGCCATGCCCCTCTGTCAATCCAGTCCTCAAATGGAACCAATATCGAACCCACAACTCATACTAAACTCCTAGGGGTCACTATTGATAATTTTTGATAAACATGTCTCTCTTACAATCAAAAAAGTACGGATCAAGCAGGACACCTTATATAGGGCCAGACCATATCTTACCCACAATGCCAGGCTTGCCACTGCCTGTTCTCACCTGCTTTCTTCCCTCCTCTATGGAGCTCATATTCTCACCAGTCTTTGCAAATCTGATCTAAATAATCTAGAGTCCTGTAATAACAAAATTGCCAAGTTTGCCACAAATGCCCCACACAGGACTCACCACTGCACCGTGCTCTCTCAGCTAAACTGTCTAGAACTCCCCAACCTTCTAGCTCTTAACCAACTTACTCTGGTCCACAAGTTAATACAGCAACCTACAAACTGTCCTGCTGTCTCCAGTCTTGTCCAACCTAGTCCTATGGTCCACAAGTTAATACAGCAACCTACAAACTGTCAAGCTGTCTCCAGTCTTGTCCAACCTAGTCTCAATCCCAAGACCCTCAGATCCTCCAGTAAACTAATGCTAAAGGTCACCCAGTCCCGCACTTATCATGGGGACTGTCTTTATTCCAATAAAATTACCAAACTTTGGAATAATCTACCTCATGCCATTACTAAAAATCCACACCATTGTGAGTTCAAACAACTATTACTTAACTGCCTAGCTAATCATAGACTCTGCTCCTGTCATACTCCAGGCTAGATCTGCTTATCATCATCTCACCCTTTTTTCACCCTATTAAGGTTTTCACCCTCTTGCTATAACTTCTGTCTGATCTTACTATCTAAGCTTCCTTCTTATTAACCCCCCTTTCAAATGGTGTTTGGCACCTCTGTGATTACACTGTATCCAAAATAGAATCCTGTTGGAATCTCCAATTCCTTGTCTAGCATTACTCTTTGTAAAACATGCTGTTTGTCTAATACCATCATTTACCTAGCTGTACTTAAGTTTGTAACTAAATCTGTGTTTTTAAATTTCAGATAAACTCTGTAATTTGAATGCTGTTTTTAATAAGTAAATATTGTACTGTTTTCTGGAGCTTTTCTCTCCTGGCCTCTTCTGAAAATGGGCTCCTAACCCAGTCAGACGTTTCCTGGTTTAAATAAATAAATAAATAAATATAATCTAAATTGAAATTGAAACACTTGTGTACATAGTCCCTGGAATTCTGCAAGATCTTTAACTCACTCTCACACAGGTGGCTGTTAGAAGAAAGTGTAGGGATTTAGTGGTAGGACCAAAACTGCCAAATTGGATTGTGACCTGTTTAGATGGGGGGACAAGGACTGTGGTCTGAAGACAATGTCAGGAGTAAGGGAGGTTAGTGGCTATCAGAGTAGTACACAAATTGACCTGTGTCTATTACTTTGTTATTGCGTTCACTTTAGACTTACCTGAGTGGAATAGCACACAGGGTCATCCTTGTCACTTGTTCCACAAAGATGGGTGTAGCCGAATAGGAGTAGGGAGGGTAAACCGAGTGGGCATACAAGGGGCAGGAGGTGTTCAGTACAAACAATGCAAAGTGCTGCAGTTTTATGTGAAGGATCAGCTGGGTGAAGTGGGCATTAACCGAGTACAAAGGTGACTTATGGGCTGTTTATTCACTCCTGGACTAGACTGTCAAGAGCCGAGTTAGATGATCATGCAAACAGTGACCAGAATTCTAGTGTGTCTCTTCAGTGGGATGGACTCCAGTTGGGCTGCTTTTGCTTTACCAGATATTGGTTGGGCCACACATTAAGTACTGCTTGGACTTCTAAAGGCCATACAGAGAGAGGGATATCAGGGTGTAGAACAGAGTCCAGAAGAAAGCTTATCAGTAGAGTGTAGAGGATAGGCAGGAAAACGCTGACCACTGATTATAGAAGCTGACACAGATCTCATTGGAGACCAAAAGGGATCAGATCACACAATGGGGGGTACGCATAGCCCATGTTAGGAGGATTTGAAGGGATCACCCTCAGTATATAAGAAAAGGGAGGAAAGAGCAAAAACAGCAGATTAGTTAACAATCACTCGTTCAGAAAAATGCCTCCTCGGTCAGAGGGCTGGGTATCCCTGCAATGAATTATTACACTAGTGTGCAAGTGAAGGAATGCATGAAAACTGCCTCCTCAGTGCGAGGGCTGGGTATCCCTGCAATGAATTATTACACTAGTGTGCAAGTGAAGGAATCCATTAAAAACTGCCTCCTCAGTGAGAGGGCTGGGTATCCCTGCAATGAATTATTACACTAGTGTGCAAATGAAGGAATCCATGAAAACTGCCTCTTCAGTGAGAGGGCTGGGTATCCCTGCAATGAATTATTACAGTAGTGTGCAAGTGAAGGGATCCATGAAAACTGCCTCCTCAGTGAGAGGGTTGGGTATCCCTGCAATGAATTATTACAGTAGTGTGCAAGTGAAGGGATCCATGAAAACTGCCTCCTCAGTGAGAGGGTTGGGTATCCCTGCAATGAATTATTACACTAGTGTGCAAGTGAAGGAATCCATGAAAACTGCCTCTTCAGTGAGAGGGCTGGGTATCCCTGCAATGAATTATTACAGTAGTGTGCAAGTGAAGGAATCCATGAAAACTGCCTCCTCAGTGAGAGGGTTGGGTATCCCTGCAATGAATTATTACACTAGTGTGCAAGTGAAGGAATCCATGAAAACTGCCTCCTCAGTGAGAGGGCTGGGTATCCCTGGAATGAATTATTACACTAGTGTGCAAGTGAAGGAATCCATGAAAACATTTTGCAGAGCATGGAACAGTTGGAAAGTGAAGAAGGTAGGGTACCTAGGATGCTGAAGACACTAAAGACAAAGTGAAGCAGGGTAGCAGATTCTTAGTTTTACTTTAGTTTTTGTTTATGTGTATTCTTTTCAGTTATTTTGGGTTAATTTATAACCTTTAAAACTGTTGTAGTATAGAATAACTGCCTTATGTGTGATCATTCCAAACTCTAACAACCTTCCTTGTGTATTTTTTCTCTCCACAGTATGGCAGAACACCCAGTGACTGGATGCACCTTGTTGTGTGACACCGCTGGACTTCTTGTCACCACTGGATGTACTGGGTTAATCTGTTTTCGATCTCAAGGCTGTATTTCTGACTCTTCACCATGATATATATATATAAAAATGATCAAAGCACATTAGGACCATAAGACTGCTGGATCCCATGGACTGTACATAGTTTCACATCTTTGAAGCCTCCACAACAATCCAGAAACAAGGAAGTAAACCTGCAAGATGTGTTCTGCCTGTTGGCTGTCTATTGTATGGAATGCTGGGGGTTTCCAGATCGGGTGTATTTCAGTGCACTGTAGTTATAGTAATGTAGTGGTATGTCTGTTTACTCAGAATGCTGGGTAGCATACCCTGTATAGTCTGCTGTTTTGCTCTTTCAGTTTGTTCTAACATCACCACCAGATTTATGCAAAGAGGATACTTGCTGTGTTATTTAGTGTGGTGGTGAAGATGTTGACCTGGAGATCTAAGTTTGAATTCCATCAATTTCTGTTTCCACAATGTTTGACCCTGAGGAATTTTTTAAAAATGTCATTCTACTCCCAGATTTCTGTAAAAGAAATTTTATTTTGTCAGTGAAATTGCCTGATTACCAGAATGCAAAATATTAGAGACATATTGTCTATTCCCTACATTGAGGTAACTCCTGCTGCAGTAGTTGGTTACTGATCCCTACCTTTCAGTCCCCCATTTGATTTTCTGTTTTGCACACTGTAATGCCTACTTGTAAACCTCTTTACAAAGATGATGTTTGAGCATTTGAATATCATTCTTCCTAGGTCAATGCTTTTTTTCTGAAATGCTCTGTCCTGACCATACATATAATGGAAAAGCTAGAACAGATGAATGTTTCTGCATTTTCCTGACTGAGGCTCTCCTTATAGGTTCTTGGGTGATTACTGGGCAGTTGTCCCCAAAGGGCCTTTTTAAGCCTAGCCATGCTTCTCAAATGTATCTGGCATATTTTTTACCCTATTGTTACTTTAAAGGGTATATGTAGGTTTGGGCGTGGACGGTCAAGCATTTATAGGCTTCCTTTGTCTACTAGCGGCATACATGCCAGACCAGACATAATAGGCATATTTTTCCCAACTATCTTCTTTGTGTCTAGAGTTTATCCCTTCTGAGTAAGGTAAACACACCCTCAGCAGCTTGAACCATTTCTTGGACTTGCCTTACAGTGTTCTAGAAACTAGTGAAAATGATGTCACCCACCGAGCCGGGCTGGCATATTGACCTTGCTTCAGTGCGTCTGCACTCATTGGCTGATATACTGATGTCATTGTTGTCCTAGCCAATCAGGCCAACTGTATTTTAATTAATACTGGTAACTTGACATTTCTGATGGTACCACTGGTGAAGATATGACTGAAAGAAAACAAAACCAGGAAGAACCTACAAATTTCTTCATCCGCAGGTTACTGTAGATGGCATTTTCCTGCACATCACCAGTAATGGTGACTTCTACCACAGATCTGTATTATAGTTGTTCTGTAATGCTGCATTTTCAAGACTCCTTCCCCTTTTTTAATAATACTGCAGGTCTGGACACTACAACACTGGAGCTGTCTTATAATTTTGAATATTTTAATAACTTAGAACCTTCTGGCATGTCTTGAACGACCATGCAGCCTGTTGCTGGCTCTTCCACATAGTACCACCACCTAACGTAAATCTGGACATATCAGTGTGTCTTTTAGCCCTAACTCTGAGTGGTTAAACTGGAAATGATTGGTTCATCTTTACATTATTATAGTGGTGAAACGGCAAAGAACATGCAAGTACTGGAGATGGACTCTGGGCTCTTCCTGCCTAGCTCAAAGCATGCTTTTTAGCAAGTAATAGTATATGCTTTTTATTTATTGTGCCTCGACAGAAATACAGCATTTAGTTTTTAAATCAACTCATTTTGTTTCATTTGAAGTTTTTATCCAAGCTGCATATTTGTGTGAAGTCTTAAAAGATGTTCTTTAAAACTACTTATTTTGATGGTGGTCGTCCCTAACCTCAGGATACTTCGGATACTTTTAGGGAGTGGGTAGTGAACCTACCAGAACATTTTGTTTAAACTGGGCATCGTTTATTTTCTACACTCATTTAGCAGGACAGCCTATGCAGCAAGGCATGGATGAAATCCTATGTTGACGTCTGTTTGTAGCAGTATTGGTAGATGGGGAGGGGTAGATAACAAAGATAAGGCTTGTTCTGTTTCGTAAAAGAAAAACAGTTTTGCGGTAACGGACCATATTTATCGAGACATGTATCACCTGGGTAAGTGTTGCAGTGCACTGCTTAGAAGTGACATTTTTCTGACCTCAGAATTGTGGACAATAGCCAGATGCAATGTAGATTCAGATCAAGAATTATGGCAGGTGCCTTTAGCATGCTGTCTGAGAATTCTGCGTACTGTGTACATCCTTATTTCCTTAGTACTGTACTCCCAACACAGGAAAAAAGCACAGGTTTTATTCTTACTTTACCATATAGATAGTCACACAATCTGCAAAGCTTGTAAATAGCACTTTATAGAATACATTTTACCTTGTGATTGTGTGAATTTGCTTCTTGACTGCAAACTGGCTTTGTAGAGATGCTGATGGACAAACTGATAGCTGCCCCCATTAGCCTCTGTAGAAAAACTTCTCAAGCCTGGCATTTGTTTATGAGCCCACTGTTTACTTTTTCTGTCATGGTACTATAAGACATTAAGCATCTAATTATGGTTTGAACAAAAGAATTGAAGACAGAATCGTTTTTAAGGTAGTTTTTAATAGTTTTAAGGAATGTTGAATGATCTGTGCGTTGTTTTAACCCATAACAGAAGGTCCAGCAAAAAAAAAGAGCTTGGCCTGTTCCATAGAAAGTAAAGCACTGAAGGTTTTAAAAAAATAAGCTATCAAAAGTGAAGAAGTTGTCTCTGGTAAAGTACTGCACTAATACTGACAAGAGTAAAACAGGTGCAGATGTTTGACAGTGCAGTCTGGTAAAGTACTGCATTAATACTGACAAAAGTAAAACAGGTGCAGGTGTTTGACAGTGCAGTCTGATAAAGTACTGCACTAATACTGACAAAAGTAAAACAGGTACATGTGATTGACAGTGCAGTCTGGTAAAGTACTGCACTCATACTGACAAGAGTAAAACAGGTACAGATGTTTGACAGTGCATTCTGCTAAAGTACTGCACTAATACTGACAAGAATAAAACAGGTACACGTGTTTAACAGTGCAGTCTGATAAAGTACTGCACTAATACTGCCAAGAGTAAAACAGGTACAGATGTTTGACAGTGCAGTCTGATGAAGTACTGCACTAATACTGACAAGAATAAAACAGGTGCAGATGTTTGACTGTGCAGTCTGGTAAAGTATTGCACTAATACTGACAAGAGTAAAACCGGTGCAGATGTTTGACTGTGCAGTCTGATAAAGTACTGCACTAATACCGACAAGAATAAAACAGGTGCAGATGTTTGACTGTGCAGTCTGGTAAAGTACTGCACTAATACTGACAAGAATAAAACAGGTGCAGATGTTTGACAGTGCAGTCTGGTAAAGTACTGCACTAATACTGACAAGAATAAAACAGGTGCAGATGTTTGACAGTGCAGTCTGGTAAACTACTGCACTAATACTGACAAGAATAAAACAGGTGCAGATGTTTGACTGTGCAGTCTGGTAAAGTATTGCACTAATACTGACAAGAGTAAAACCGGTGCAGATGTTTGACTGTGCAGTCTGGTAAAGTACTGCACTAATACTGCCAAGAGTAAAACAGGTATGGATGTTTGACAGTGCACTCTGGTAAAGTACTGCACTAATACTGGCAAGAATAAAACAGGTGTAGATGTTTGTGCAGTCTGGTAAACTACTGCACTAATACTGACAAGAATAAAACAGGTGCAGATGTTTGACAGTGCAGTCTGGTAAAGTACTGCACTAATACTGACAAGAGTAAAACCGGTGCAGATGTTTGACTGTGCAGTCTGGCAAAGTACTGCACTAATACTGACAAGAATAAAACAGGTACACAGGTTTGACAGTGCAGTCTGGTAAAGAATTGCACTAATACTGACAAGAGTAAAACAGGTGCAGATGTTTGACAGTGCAGTCTGGTAAAGTACTGCACTAATACTGACAAGAGTAAAACCGGTGCAGATGTTTGACAGTGCAGTCTGGCAAAGTACTGCACTAATACTGACAAGAATAAAACAGGTACACAGGTTTGACAGTGCAGTCTGGTAAAGAATTGCACTAATACTGACAAGAGTAAAACCGGTGCAGGTGTTTACTGCACTAATACTGACAAGAATAAAACAGGTGCACATGTTTGACAGTGCAGTCTGGTAAAGTACTGAACTAATACTGACAAGAGTAAAATAGATAAATGTGTTATCAGTGCAGTCTGGTAAAGTACTGCACTAATACTGACAAAAGTAAAACAGGTACAAGTGTTTTACAGTGCAGTCTGGTAAAGTACTGCACTAATACTGACGAGAATAAAACAGGTGCAGATGTTTGACAGTGTAGTCTGGTAAAGTGCTGCACTAATACTGACAAGAGTAAAACAGGGGCAGATGTTTGACAGTGCATTCTGGTAAAGTGTTGCACTAATACTGACAAGAATAAAACAGGTACACGTGTTTCACAGTGCAGTCTGGTAAAGTACTGCACTAATACTGATGAGTAAAACGGGAGATGTTTGACAGTGCAGTCTGGCAAAGTACTGCACTAATACTGACAAGAATAAAACAGGTACACGTGTTTGACAGTGCAGTCTGGAAAAGTACTGCAGTAATACTGACAAGAGTAGAACAGGTGCAGATGTTTGACAGTGCAGTCTGGTAAAGTACTGCACTAATACTGACAAGAATAAAGCAGGTGCACATGCTTGACAGTGCAGTCTGGTAAAGTACTGCACTAATACTGACAAGAATAAAACAGGTGCATGTGTTTGACAGTGCAGTCTGGTAAAGTACTGCACTAATACTGACAAGAGTAAAACAGGTGCACGTGATTGACAGTGTAGTCTGGTAAAGTACTGCACTAATACTGACAAGAATAAAACAGCTGCACGTGTTTGACACTGCAGTCTTTTTAAAGTACTGCGCTAATACTGCCAAGAGTAAAACAGGTACACGTGTTTGACAGTGCCGTCTGGTAAAGTACTGCACTAATGCTGACACGAATAAAACAGGTGCAGATGGTTGGCAGTGCAGTCTGGTAAAGTACTGCACTAATACTGATAAGAATATAACAGGTGCACGTGTTTGACAGTGCAGTCTGGTAAAGTACTGCACTAATACTGACAAGAGTAAAACAGGTGCACGTGTTTGACAGTGCAGTCTAGTAAAGTGCTACACTAATACTGACAAGAATAAAACAGGTACACGTGTTTGACAGTGCAGTCTGGTAAAGTATTGCACTAATACTGCTAAGAGTAAAACAGGTGCAGATGGTTGACTGTGAGTCTGGTAAAGTACTGCACTAATACTGACGAATAAAACAGTTACACGCGTTTGACAGTGCAGTCTGGTAAAGTACTGCACTAATACTGACAAGAGTAAAACAGGTGCAGGTGTTTGACAGTGCAGTCCGGTAAAGTACTGCACTAATACTGACAAGAATAAAACAGGTGCAGATGTTTGACAGTGCAGTCTGGTAAAGTACTGCACTAATACTGGCAAGAATAAAACAGATGCACATGTTTGACAGTGCAGTCTGGTAAAGTACTGAACTAATACTGACAAGAGTAAAACAGATAAATGTGACACTGCAGTCTGGTAAAGTACTGCACTAATACTGACAAAAGTAAAACGGGTACAAGTGTTTGACAGTGCAGTCTGGTAAACTACTACACTAATACTGACAAGAATAAAACAGGTGCAGATGTTGGACAGTGCAGTCTGGTAAAGTACTGCACTAATACTGACGAGTAAAACAGGGGCAGATGTTTGACAGTGCAGTCTGGTAAAGTACTGCACTAATACTGACGAGAATAAAACAGGTACACGTGTTTGACAGTGCAGTCTGGAAAAGTACTGCAGTAATACTGACAAGAGTAGAACAGGTGCAGATGTTTGACAGTGCAGTCTGGTAAAGTACTGCACTAATACTGACAAGAATAAAGCAGGTGCACGTGCTTGACAGTGCAGTCTGGTAAAGTACTGCACTAATACTGACAAGAATAAAACAGGTGCATGTGTTTGACAGTGCAGTCTGGTAAAGTACTGCACTAATACTGACAAGAATAAAACAGGTGCACGTGTTTGATACTGCGCTAATACTGCCAAGAGTAAAACAGGTACACGTGTTTAACAGTGCCATCTCGTAAAGTACTGCACTAATACTGACACGAATAAAACAGGTGCTGATGGTTGACAGTGCAGTCTGGTAAAGTACTGCACTAATACTGATAAGAATATAACAGGTGCACGTGTTTGACAGTGCAGTCTGGTAAAGTACTGCACTAATACTGACATGAATATAACAGGTGCACGTGTTTGACAGTTCAGTCTGTTAAACTGCTGCACTAATACTGTCAAGAATAAACAGGTGCACATGTTTGACAGTGCAGTCTGGTAAAGTACTGCACTAATACTGACAAGAGTAAAACAGGTGCATGTGTTTGACAGTGCAGTCTGGTAAAGTACTGCACTAATACTGATAAGAATATAACAGGTGCACGTGTTTGACAGTGCAGTCTGGTAAAGTACTGCACTAATACTGACAAGAGTAAAACAGGTGCACGTGTTTGACAGTGCAGTCTAGTAAAGTGCTACACTAATACTGACAAGAATAAAACAGGTGCACGTGTTTGACAGTGCAGTCTATTAAAGTATTGCACTAATACTGCTAAGAGTAAAACAGGTGCAGATGTTTGACTGTGCAGTCTGGTAAAGTACTGCACTAATACTGACAAGAATAAAACAGGTACACGTGTTTGACAGTGCAGTCTGGTAAAGTACTGCACTAATACTGAAAAGAATATAACAGGTGCACGTGTTTGACAGTGCAGTCTGATAAAGTACTGCACTAATACTGACAAGAGTAAAACAAGTGCACGTGTTTGACAGTGCAGTCTAGTAAAGTGCTACACTAATACTGACAAGAATAAAACAGGTGCATGTGTTTGACAGTGCAGTCTGGTAAAGTATTGCACTAATACTGCTAAGAGTAAAACAGGTGCAGATGTTTGACTGTGAAGTCTGGTAAAGTACTGCACTAATACTGACAAGAATAAAACAGGTACATGTGTTTGACAGTGCCATCTGGTAAAGTACTGCACTGATACTGACAAGAATAAAACAGGTGCAGATGTTTGACAGTACAGTCTGGTAAAGTACTGCACTGATACTGCCAAGAGTAAAACAGGTGCATGTGTTTGACAGTGCAGTCTGGTAAAGTACTGCACTAATACTGACATGAATATAACAGGTGCACGTGTTTGAAAGTTCAGTCTGTTAAACTGCTGCACTAATACTGTCAAGAATAAACAGGTGCACAGGTTTGACAGTGCAGTCTGGTAAAGTACTGCACTAATACTGACAAGAGTAAAACAGGTGCATGTGTTTGACAGTGCAGTCTGGTAAAGTACTGCACCAATACTGACAAGAATAAAACAGGTGCACGTCTTTGACAGCGCAATCTGGTAAAGTACTGCACTAATACTGCTAAGAGTAATACAGGTGCAGATGTTTGATAGTGCAGTCTGGTATAGTCCTGCATTAATACTGACAAGAGTAAAACAGCTGCACATGTTTGACAGTGGCGTCTTGTGAAGTACTGCACTAATACTGACAAGAATAAAACAGGTGCACATGTTTGACAGTGCAGTCTGGTAAAGTACTGAACTAATACTGACAAGAATAAAACAGGTGCACGTGTTTGACAGTGCAGTCTGGTAAAGCACTGCTCTAATACTGCTAAGAGTAAAACAGGTGCAGATTTTTGACAGTGTAGTCTGGTAAAGTACTGCACTAATACTGATACAAATAAAACAGGTGCAGATGTTTGACAGTGCAGTCTGTAAAGTACTGCACTAATACTGATAAGAATATAACAGGTGCACGTGTTTGACAGTGCAGTCGGGTAAAGTACTGCACTAATACTGACAAGAGTAAAACAGATACACGTGCTTGACACTGCCGTCTCGTAAAGTACTGCACTATTACTGACAAGAGTTAAACAGGTGCATGTGTTTGACAGTGCAGTCTGGTAAAGTCCTGCACTAATAAAAGTGCCATCTGGTAAAGTACTGCACTAATACTGCCAAGAGTAAAACAGGTGCAGATGTTTGACAGTGCAGTCTGGTAAAGTACTGCACTAATACTGACAAGAATAAAACAGGTGCACATGTTTGACAGTGCAGTCTGGTAAAGTACTGCACTAATACTGACAAGTGTAAAGCAGATAAATGTGTTTGACAGTGCAGTCCGATCAAGTATTGCACTATTACTGACAAGAGTAAAACAGGTGCAGATGTTTGACAGTGCAGTCTGGTAAATTGCTGCACTAATACTGACGGGTAAAACAGGTGCACGTGTTTGACAGTGCAGTCTGGTAAAGTACTGCACTAATACTGACAAGAGTAAAACAGGTGCAGGTGTTTGACAGTGCAATCTGGTAAAGTACTGCACTAATACTGACAAGAGTAAAACAGGTGCAGGTGTTTGACAGTGCAATCTGGTAAAGTACTGCACTAATACTGACAAGAGTAAAACAGGTGCAGGTGTTTGACAGTGCAGTCTGGTAAAGTACTGCGCTAATACTGTTGAGTAAAACTGGTGCAGATGTTTGACAGTGCAGTCCGCTTAAGTACTGCACTAATACTGACCAGAGTAAAACTGGTGCACTTGTTTGACAGTGCAGTCTGGTAAAGTACTGCACTAATACTGATGAGAAAAACAGGTGCAGGTGTTTGACAATGCAGTCCGGTAAAGTACTGCACTAATACTGACGAAGAAAACAGGTGCAGGTGTTTGACAGTGCAGTCCGGTAAAGTACTGCACTAATACTGACAAGTAAAACAGGTGCACATGTTTGACAGTGCAGTCTGGTAAAGTACTGAACTAATACTGACAAGAGTAAAATAGATGAATGTGTTTGAAAGTGCAGTCTGGTAAAGTACTGCACTAATACTGACAATAGTAAAACAGGTGCAGGTGTTTGACAGTGCAGTCCGGTAAAGTACTGCACTAATACTGACGAGTAAAACAGGTGCACATGTTTGACAGTGCAGTCTGGTAAAGTACTGCACTAATACTGACAAGAGTAAAACAGATGTGTTTGACAGTGCAGTCTGGTAAAGTACTGCACTAATACTGACAATAGTAAAACAGGTGCAGGTGTTTGACATTGCAGTCTTGTAAAGTACTGCACTGATACTGCCAAGAGTAAAACAGGTGCAGGTGTTTGACAGTGCAGTCTGGTAAAGTACTGCACTGACGAGTAAAACAGGTGCACATGTTTGACAGTGCAGTCTGGTAAAGTACTGAACTGATACTGACAAGAGTAAAACTGATAAATGTGTTTGAAAGTGCAGTCTGGTAAAGTACTGCACTAATACTGACAATAGTAAAACAGGTGCAGGTGTTTGACAGTGCAGTCTGGTAAAGTACTGCACTGATACTGCCAAGAGTAAAACAGGTGCAGGTGTTTGACAGTGCAGTCTGGTAAAGTACTGCACTAATACTAACAAGTAAAACAGGTGCAGGTGTTTGACAGTGCAGTCTGGTAAAGTACTGCACTAATACTGACAAGTAAAACAGGTGCAGGTGTTTGACAGTGCAGTCTGGTAAAGCACTGCACTAATACTGACAAGTAAAACAGGTGCAGGTGTTTGACAGTGCAGTCTGGTAAAGTACTGCACTAATACTGACAGGTAAAACAGGTGCAGGTGTTTGACAGTGCAGCAGCTCCTTACTGTCTTACTCTTCCTTCTCTTTTTTTCTTCAGCCTTGCTCTTTATCTCACATCCCCATTGTTGGGGGTGCTGTTGTGCTGTTTTTCCATCTTTTTTCTCTGGTTATGTCTTTATTTCACCGCCTCTTAACCATTCTCATTTAACTGGTGTATAAATTCCATCCTCCTCTTTCTCAGGATTTTTAGACTTGTCTTCCAATGATTTCTTGCAGCCCTTCTGGGCTGCTTGCTACTTCCTTTCATTTCCCTTTCCCTCTAATGCTTGTCTACTTTCATGCCAATTTCTGTCATGTTTCCCTTTTTGTTTGTTTTGTTTTTGTCCAGTCTTCCTTTTTGGGCTATTTGAGTTCATAACTTTTTTTACCGAATGCATGTAATTCCCCAGTTGTCTCCCTCCTTGGTTACTATAGCATGGCTCTGATGCTACATGTCTGTATTCTCTTGCAGTAGTGAAACCAGGCTAAACAATGTTTTCACTCTGCTAATTTTAGATAAGTAACTTGGACTTGCAGTATTGTTCATTGTATGCAACAAGTTAACCATTTGAGACTATTGTCCCTTGCAATGTCATTTGAACAGTTGCACTGCAAATATGTCAGTTAATTTCCTGCGCAGAGTTATTAAAGGTGTAAGAAGTGATGGAGAAAACTAGTGGGAGTATATAAATGAAGCTTAATTGGTAGGTTGTATTTTCTTATGTTTTGCCAGCTGCTAAAACAAATTGTGTGATCCAGTGCAGGTTACCTATATGGTTGAAAGGATAATACCTTATTCAGAAGTGTCTTTTTTTGTATCCCCTCCAGTGACATCAGCTGTAAGAGCCTGTGCATTGCCTATAACTTTTCCATTCTTCCAGAGCTGAAGGCCATGCTGTGAAACACTAGGCCATCACACTGCATGGTTGGACTTTAGTTATGTCCCCTTTACTGATCCTTCTCCCCAAGCACCTGTCATGCAGTGATGTCCATGCAGGGCAAGTAAGCCCGCTTACAGGCACATGTCTCACTTCATACAGGGATGTCTGTGCAGGGCAAGTGATCCTGCTTACAGCACGTCTAACTACATGCAGGAATGTCTGTGCAGGGCAGGTGAGCCTACTTGCAGGCACATGTCTCATTACATGCAGGGATGTCTGTGCAGTGCAGGTGAGCCTGCTTACAGGCACTTTTCTCACTACATACAGGGATGTCCATACAGGCAGGTGAGCCTGCTTAAAGGCACGTCTCACTACATGCAGGGATGTCCATGCAGGGCAGGTGAACCTGCTTACAGGCACATGTCTCACTACATGCAGGGATGTCTGTGCAGGGCAAGTGAGCCTGCTTACAGGCACATGTCTCACTGCATACAGGGATGTCTGTGCAGGACAGGTGAGCCTGCTTACACGCACGTCTCACTACATACAGGGATGTCTGTGCAGGGCAGGTGAGCCTGCTTACAGGCACATGTCTCACTACATGCAGAGATGTCAGTGCAGGGCAGATAAGCCTGATTACCGGCACATGTCTCACTACATACAGGGATGTCCATACAGGCAGGTGAACCTGCTTACAGCCACATGTCTCACTACATGCAGGGATGTCTGTGCAGGGCAAGTGAGCTTACAGGCACGTCTCACTACATGCAGTGATGTCTGTGCAAGGCAAGTGAACCTACTTACAGGCACATATCTCACTACATACAGGGATGGCCATGCAGGCAGGTTAGCCTGCTTACCGGCACATGTCTCACTACATGCAGTTATGTCTGTCCAGGGCCTGTGAGTCTGCTTACAGGCACGTCTCACTACATACAGGGATGTCTTTGCAGGGCAGGCTCAGGCACATCTCACTACAAGCAGGGATGTCCATACAGGCAGGTGAGCCTGCTTACAGGCACATGTCTCCCTACATGCAGAGATGTCCATGCAGGGCAGGTGAGCCTGCTTACAGGCACATGTCTCACTACATGCAGGGATGTCTGTGCAGGGCAGGTGAGACTGCTTACAGGCACGTCTCACTACATACAGGGATGTCCATGCAGGACAGGTAAGCCTGCTTACAGGCACATCTCACTACATGCAGGGATGTCCATGCAGGACAGGTGAGCCTGCTTACAGGCACATGTCTTACTACATGCAGGGATGCCTGTGCAGGGCAGGTGAGCCTGCTTACAGGCACATGTCTCACCATATGCAGCGATGTCTGTGCAGGGCAGGTGAGCCTGCTTGCAGGCGCATGTCTCACTACATGCAGGGATGTCTATGCAGTGCAGGGTAGCCTGCTTACAGGCGCATGTCTCACTACATGCAGGGATGTCTGTGCAGTGCAGGTGAGCCTGCTTGCAGGCGCATGTCTCACTACATGCAGGGATGTCTGTGCAGTGCAGGTGAGCCTGCTAACAGGCACATGTCTCATTACATACAGGGATGTCCATGCAGGACAGGTGAGCCTGCTTACAGGCACATGTCTCACTACATGCAGCAATGTCTGTGCAGGGCAAGTGAGCCTGCTTGCAGGCACATGTCTCACTACATGCAGGGATGCCTCTGCAGGGCAGGTGAGCCTGCTTACAGGCACATGTCTCACTACATGTAGGTATGTCTGTGCAGGGCAAGTTAGCCTGCTTACAGGCACTTCTCACTACATGCAGTGATGTCCATGCAGGGCAGGTGAACCTGCTTATACAGGCACATGTCTCACTACATGCAGGGATGTCTGTGCAGGGCAAGTGAGCCTGCTTACAGGCACATGTCTCACTGCATACAGGGATGTCTGTGCAGGACAGGTGAGCCTGCTTACACGCACGTCTTACTACATACAGGGATGTCTGTGCAGGGCAGGTGAGCCTGCTTACAGGCACATGTTTCACTATATACAGGCAAGTGAGCCTGCTTACAGGCACATGTCTCACTACATGCAGAGATGTCAGTGCAGGGCAGATAAGCCTGATTACCGGCACATGTCTCACTACATACAGGGATGTCCATACAGGCAGGTGAACCTGCTTACAGCCACATGTCTCACTACATGCAGGGATGTCTGTGCAGGGCAAGTGAGCTTACAGGCACGTCTCACTACATGCAGTGATGTCTGTGCAAGGCAAGTGAACCTACTTACAGGTACATGTCTCACTACATACAGGGATGGCCATGCAGGCAGGTTTGCCTGCTTACAGGCACGGCCCACTACATGCAGGGATGTCTGTGCATGGCAGGCTCAGGCACATGTCTCACTACAAGCCGGGATGTCCATACAGGCAGGTGAGCCTGCTTACAGGCACATGTCTCCCTACATGCAGAGACGTCCATGCAGGGCAGGTGAGCCTGCTTACAGGCACGTCTCACTACATGCAGGGATGTCTGTGCATGGCAGGTGAGCCTGCTTACAGGCACGTCTCACTACATACAGGGATGTCCATGCAGGACAGGTAAGCCTGCTTACAGGCACATGTCTCACTACATGCAGGGATGCCTGTGCATGGCAGGTGAGCCTGCTTACAGGCACATGTCTCACTATATGCAGCAATGTCTGTGCAGGGCAGGTGAGCCTGCTTGCAGACGCATGTCTCACTACATGCAGGGATGTCTGTGCAGTGCAGGTGAGCCTGCTTGCAGGCGCATGTCTCACTACATGCAGGGATGTTTGTGCAGTGCAGATGAGCCTGCTAACAGGCACATGTCTCATTACATACAGGGATGTCCATGCAGGACAGGTGAGCCTGCTTACAGGCACATGTCTCACTACATGCAGGGATGTCCATGCAGGGCAGGTGAGCCTGCTTACAGGCACATGTCTCACTACATGCAGGGATGCCTCTGCAGGGCAGGTGAGCCTGCTTACGGCACATGTCTCACTACAATGTAGGGATGTCTGTGCAGGGCAAGTGAGCCTGCTTACAGGCACTTCTCACTACATGCTGGGATGTCTGTGGAGGGTAGGTGAGGCTGCTTACAGGCACATCTCACTACATGCAGGGATGTCCATGCAGGGCAGATGAGCCTGCTTACAGGCTCATGTCTCACTACATACAGGGATGTCCATGCAGGGCATGTGAGCCTGCTTTCAGGCACATCTTACTACATGCAGGGATGTCCATACATGGCAGGGGAGCCTGCTTACAGGCACATGTCTCACCACATACAGGGATTTCCATGCAGGGCAGGCTCAGGCACATATCTCACTACATGCATGGATGTCTGTGCAGGGCAGGTGATCCTGCTTACAGGCACATGTCTCACTACATGCAGGGATGTTCATGCAGACAGGTGAGCCTGCTTGCAAGCACATGTCTCCCTACATACAGGGATGTGAGCCTGCTTAAAGGCACATATCTCACTCTGGATGTCTGCCATTCCTTACCCTGCTACATACCCACCTGCTGGCCAGGCAGTGTAGCCGTCCCGCCTTATACAGTAAAGCCTCTCATCACACACTCAGATTCTCTAGTAGTGCCCTCAGCATCTAGGCCACCGGCAACACCGCTGAGTCCTGTTTTGTTTCATTGAGCCAGCTCACAGAAACATTGTTGTAGTCATCCTGGTGTCAGTCTCAGTTTAACTAAATACAACTGACCACACAGATAAAATGTTTTAGTATATAATGGAGTAACATTTAAATTGGGCTTCAAGTACTTTGATAGAAGAAAGGTGTGAAAAGTCACGGCAATAGTACTGAGAGTGGGGGGGGGTTGACACTTGTAATAGACATCTTGATGGTTGGTATTTAGAGGCTATTAAAGGTGTAGTTAGGATGATACTTCTCAGTTTCTTCGTAACCTGTTACATCTCAGATTGTGTTTCATGATACTTGGAAATGTACCCTTTGGTGGTTACATCTCAGATTGTGTTTCGTGGCACTTGGGAATGTACCCTTTGGTGGATCATCAAAGACATGTTGCTATGGAATGGAGTCTGGGCTTGTCAGCTACATGGTCACCTTTACTCAGCAGTGGCAGCTGAAGTGGACATTCGTCTAAGCAGCCATATGGCTTGTCTTAGGTGTTAGTGACCTCTTATGTAACTAGACTATTTCAATGATTTCCTTCTGTCCAAATTTGTGATCCCCAACTCTCTCAAGTTTTCCTTAGAAGCCCAGAGCTTTCTTTTACTCATTCTTTGCTCTTGAAATTGTCATGATGAAATGACTTTCCATTTTCTTTTTATCTGCATGAACTGCAGAGGTGCAGTTTCCAACTCTATCTTGCTCAGCAGGTTTTGCTGTTGCTGACATTAACCTTTTTGTTTTCTGTCCCGTAAAGACTGATGTTGAGGTTCCCCTGGACTCACAATTTTGCAGATTTCCTTTCTTCCTTCCCTACTGCAAAGAACCGTTTGGGTACTTTGTGGTACAATTCTGTAGAGTTCTGTGGAGTTGGCTTAGATACCTAGGGAGAGATTAAATCAGTTAAGGTACAATTCTGTAGTGTTCTGTGGAGTTGGCTTAGATACCCAGGGAGAAATGAAATCAGTTAAGGTACAATTCTGTAGTGTTCTGTGGAGTTGGCTTAGATACCCAGGGAGAAATGAAATCAATTAAGCTTAACTTTCTTGGGTGGATGGATAGTGATCTTACCCACCTCACCCTTCATATGGGGCATTAGAGGCATATCAGTAAGTAGGACCCTCTGCAATGGAAATTTAGACACCCTGCATGGCTTCCAGGTTTGCTGTGTAGTAATCCATTTGTCTGGTTCCAGTTCTTTGAATTCTGCATCCGAATTCATTCTGTTGCCATAAATTGGATGGTCTTGTACATCATGTTCCATGACTTATATTAGCCATTTCTTGTTTCTTGTACACAGTTCAAATATGGTTCCTAAATTAATATATTTGGTTTAATACTTTAAATTTGAGATTAAAATCCCCTTACATAATAGTGTCTCCCACTTGTACCCTTTCTTCTCTTGCATAGGAAGTAGAAACAGAGGAAGGCACTAGAACGTCTTAATTCACTTTGCTAAGCATGTTAGGATTCTGTATTACAAGGACAGTGCCCACCTTATGTTCTCATGTATGGGAATGGTCACGTGTATTAATGCGGATGGCACATATGAGTCTGCATCTTCCCTAATAATCCCTGTATTGCTGGATCTCTGTAGGCATTACCTCATCTTTTTGGAGCAAAGCTATGTCTATAGTGAATCTTTCAGACTTATCCAAGGCTGCCTTTATTGTGATGGTGTACCCATTCCTCTCACATGTAAGTTTAGGACCCTCTTTCTCATGCCTTGATGATAAATAATTGTATGCTAGTAATTTCTAGGTGCTGTTTGACCTTCATTTATACACACAAACTTAATGGATGGACAAGTAAATTTACGTAACTGGTGCACTGGCATGGGTGGGGGTGTTGGTGACTTGAGCTCGGTTAACAGGTATGGAGCTTGAAGAGTAAGGATGGCTGGATCGAGGGGCTGTTGCCTTCTCTTCTTTTCAGGACTTGCTGTGGGTTTGTTTCCTCGTAGCTGATAGACCCTGGTGCTGACTGGACGATGTAGCACAGACAGATTGATGGATGTGCTAGTATCCACTCATGAGGCATGTGCAAAAGTCTTATTAATATCATAGCCCTTATTTCTTTGTCATGAGTTTCAAGATTGAGGGAGAGTTATTGACAACTAACTGATGGCAGACAGTAGGGAGAGGGAGCTGGAAAAATGCAGTGGGAAAGAATGAAAACTTTTGACGCATGGATGTGATGGTAAACATTAAAGACTGATTAGAATAGGTTTACATAAGTAAGGGAGGCAAAAGTGAATGGACATCAGCAGCGGACAGTTGAAGTCACTTCCAATAAATCTGCTTTGGTTCCACTCAGAGTAGGACCATTGCAGAAAAAGAAGACATAGTAGTCAGACTGTTACTTTTACCTTTCAGGAAGGGCAGTACCTGTGTAAAAGGGTTATAACAGCAATTAAGGCAGCAACGTCATGCATAGAACAATATAGCAGACATTACAAGCCTGTGTTCTTAGGCCTTGTTGAGCAGGAATGAGGTGAAAAAAATGATTTATGTTTATGGTAGTTATGCTTGCCTGAATAAGACACCATGTGATGGCAGTCATAGCTTCACCAAGGTGTGCCCGAATGGTAAAGATAAGTAATCCAAGCTAGGTGTGCAGGCAGATGATATGGACATCATGAGTGACTTGTAGAGAAAAATGATGCATTAAACAAATCTGAGTGACTTACAAATGCTAAAATAGACATGAGTGAGTTGAGTGGCAAAGAAAAAGGATTGATTAAAAAAATCTGAGCAACATACAAGTGCTGAAATAGACTATACTGCAGCAAATGAATATTGCTGCTGGGTGGGGGATGCATATTATTTCTATAACCTGCCTGTGGTAGTGTTCAAGGAAGGGAAAACTGTTCTGTTTCTGTGTGAGACATGCATTAAGTGAGCTGTGTTACAGCATGTGACTGTCTTTATTTAGTTTTCTCTGTAAGGAAACATCCATCATCGTCACTCTGTAGCCCACAAGAAGAGTAAATGAGTTGAGAGATGGAAACCCTAACGGCAACCCATGTGACCATGTGCTTTAGCTAGTGAACCTGATCGGTCAGAAACTAGTTGGCATGATAGGGTGACATTTTTTGCCATTTGCCTTATCCTACGAGCAGGGTGCTGGATTTCTGTCAAGTACTGACAGTTCTCAGTGGAGATAAAGGACTCTGGTGGTGAAGGAAGTACATAATGCATAAAGTATGTGGATTGTAACAAAAATCCTTCCACAGCTGTTAGAATGGTGCTGTACCAGGATGCCACTCTCTACTCTCCAGTAAGATGCACAAAGACCTAGGAGGGTTAAGCTAGAAAGGGACCAGGGATGTCAGAGCAGAACATCAAGAAGGGATTGCTAGGACATGGCTGATGGCAGACAGCTGCAGTGAGGCCATTTAAAGAAAGAAGTAAAAAAGGAGAAAAGAGTGGTAGACGAATGTACAGTTAAACTGACCACGCTTAGATTCGTACGTCATTGCCACGTGTTTTAAGATAGGGTAGTCTGATTTTATGTACTTAACTAACAGAACTCCAGTGTAATTATGACTTTTGTGCTGCTTATGCTTACTGCTTTAGAAATTCATTATGGGAAGGTGTTAAAAAAAAAAAAGTGACTTTAGATATGCACCTGTTGCTGAAGTGTGAAGTTCCCACCTGTTCATCATATCTCTTTCTGTTGTTCACCGAACAGGTGGCACAAGCTATTGTGACTTAGTATTTCTGTCTTCTGTTGTCATTTTTTGAAATTCAGAAATATACATAGGTACTAAGGCAGTCTTGTTTCTCTGTACATTATTTAATGTTAACAAATGATTATAGAACGTATTCTGTATAACACAGTTACTACCATTTATTTTAAATATTAAAAGGATATGTCCCTGAAGGAATTGCTAATCGGGCCTTCAGCTTATAGTTATATTAAAAGGTTAAATTCATCTTCAACATTAGAATGTTTTCATTTATATATAATGTCTTCAGGGGATGTTTGTCTGTCTAGCCTCCCTGAGACTTGAACATCCATAAGTGCTTCTGACCTGAGTTGCAGGAGTTGTACATTATTTGAGAGAACAAATATAGTAACTTATGAAAGGACTGATGATGCATAATATATGTTTTCTGTTTTGCGATTGTTTCTACGTGTTACTTTAGGGGCAAACTCAGTTGGTGACTTCCTTGTAGATGTGTTATCCACATTTTGTTTCATGTATGTAAAATAAAGTGTTTTAATACAAATCTGCAAGTAAGTGAGCAAATCATTCTGTAATAGTAAATGGATGCTGAATATTATTTGCTGTTAAACTGGGCAAGAAGTGCTTTTGTTAGCCAGGATAGGATTTGCCTGCTATCATTTTCAATTTATGCTGTCCTGAAAGTATTGTGTGTGGGACTCTGAAGCAAAAGCAGTAATTTAATGGCTGTTTCCTTATTCAAACAAAAAATGTCTAACTTGTGTGACCACCATCCAGTGGTGTTGATGCACAGCCATCAGACTGGGCAGTTGGGTTTTGCACAAAAAGGTGTTAAAATAGTTTGAAGACATGGTGATTTGATGAGGTATTCTTGTATGTTTATTCCTTTCATTCTGAATCAAATGAGAGTTTTGCTTTCAAGGTATGCTTTTACAGTGAAAAGCGTTTGGATACTGCTTTCTGATGTTACCCAGCATGGCTTTTTTACAAATATTAACTCCCCTTCCCCTTATTTTTGGTACAGTAAACACTTAAGTCACAGTAGCATCCCTGCAGCTAGGTTAGAAGACCTGATACCCCTATCAACTATTTGTTAGTTGAAGTTTTCTTCTAATAATTTTAGAACAACTACTGTAGGATGGTATTCATATTCTTTGTCAGAAATGCTATTGTGGTAATAAAATCCCTAGACAGGGTCATCACTTGTATTGTCCTTGCCTGCCTGTCAGTTACAATGGCATTTCCAATGTAATTGGTCATTTTGGACCATTTCTAGTTCTTTTGAAGTTCCCTGGTTAAAATCTACCTCTGGCATTTTTTTGAAGCCATATTGCTCAGACACAGCTCCACGTGGTCCTGTTGAGTCTTCCTGGCTACAGAGAACTGAAAAAAAGCGACTGCTTTCCTGATTAAGTATCCTGCTGTTTTTTATATTTGTTTTGCCTTCTACTGCTTACCTAGAGCAAGCTTTAACTGTTTTTATAGTTATTTACTGCATTTTTTATTATCTGCACTTAAAAGTACATTTTAGTCGAAATTAGTCTAATTCAAGTCGAAAAGTGTTTGTTTGCTGTTTAATTTAATTGTTTGGCTGCCCACTAAAGTGTGCTAGCCTGTACTACTGACTTATTGCCTTTTCTGCATTTAGCGCGGAGTTGCCACTAGAGCACCATCGGGCAGCGCAGGTTAAACAAGGTTAAACTATTTCTGGCTCCGTAAAGTCTGCTCTTCATTTTTTCCCTTAGAACTGCTCTACTTGTAATCTAAACAGCCTATTCTCTATCTGTAAAGCTCAGCACTTGTTCCTAAAGCATTTTTAGTCAGGTAAAGCACTTCTATATTATACAAAGTACTTCACTAGCTTAAAACCCCCTTGAGTACCCACTTCCCTATAGGTCCTTTCTGACTCAGTTACACAGCAAACTTTTTCATTTCTTCTAGCATGTCAAATGGTCAGTTGCTAGCGTGCTCTCCTGCTCAGCTGGTGAATCTGGGAATATTGAGGCAATGTTACAATTGCCTCACAGACAACCCTCTCCTCCTCCCACAAAACACAAATACATGCGAGAAATGCAACTATATAGCCAAACTGGAGGCTGAGCTCTCTCAACTCAGGACTGGCAAAACCAGACAGGAGGAGAAGGTAACCACACACACCATAAACCCAGTCTCACATAGAACTATCACTACTACAAATCAAACACATAAATACACAAAGACATACTCGGAGGCACTGATCAAAAATCTACCAAAACAGCAGAGGCCTCCAAAGCAGACACCCAAACAACTGCCACCTCATGACATAACACAAGCAACACATAGATCACAAAGTCAGTGTGCAAATCAGTCACAGCCCTTAAGGCCAAACACAATGCCAGACACACTTGTCATAGGTGACTCCATAGTCAGACACACTGACGTCCCACTCACCAGACTGAACAAGGAGAGGGTCACAGTAAGCTGCCTGTCGGGCGCTAGAATCCGCCACATAACACAAGCACTCAGGTCACTCCACAGCAAGTACAAGTATGACTCAGTCATTGTCCATGCCGGTGTGAATGATCTGAGACGTACCTCCCTGGACTACATGAAAAGAGACATAAAGGAGCTTTCAGATTATGTAGCCCAGGCTGGTATGACCCTGACCCTGAGCAGTATCCTACCTTCACCAAGAATGATGCCACAATACAGAGACAAAATGATCAGTTTTAATAATTGGCTTAATTTCTGGTGTCATTCTAAGGGGATCCAATGTCTGTCTGCCTGGAATGACATGCTTGACAAGCCACGCTGCTTCGCAAGGGACGGCTTGCACCTGTCACCCCTGGGTTTCCGGATATTGGCAAAGGCTCTTGCCACCCCCATAGTGCCTTTTTTAGACAAGGCTCAAATTCTAAACCCACCGCCCTAGAAAACAATAATGGAAAAAACTAAGGGTAATGCTGCTCAATGCCAGAAGTCTAAATCTCAAGATGCACACCCTCGAAGCCCTCCTCAGTATGGAGAACATCGATGTTAATGCTGTGACTGAAACCTGGTTCAAGGCTCCTGAGAGCACCCCGGCACTATCAGGTTTTACCTCATATCATGCGTTCCGGCCCCAAAACCCAGACCGTACCACAAAAGGAGGGGGTGTATCCATATTCATCAAGGATACCCACACCTCCAGGCTGGTGGCAACTCACAAAGCATCAGAGACCATTCAGGTGGAATTAACCATAGGCAAAACTGCTCTACAGTTTGTAGCATGTTACAGGCCACCCTCTCAAACTCAGGAACCCCACACAGCCTTCCTGAAGACACTGGAGAGTATAAATGTCTCTCCAAACACCATCATATTGGGTGACTTCAACTACCCAAACATAGACTGGGAACATTACTCAAGCCCCAATACCCTAGCCCAAAGGTTCCTGGAGTTCATAAACTCAAATGCTATGGAACAACTTGTCACCATTCCCACAAGAGGTGAAAATATACTAGACCTGATCATCACAAACATGGGGGCAAAATGCTCCACACTGGAAGTATATCCCTCATTGGTGAGATCAGACCATAAACTAATCTCACTGGAGATCCACATCCGCCCCACCCCAACAAAAAAGACCACAGTGAAGAACTTCTCAAAAGCCAACTTCACACTTCTTATGACTGGTGTGGTATCCTTCAAGGCCCCTGAGCCATTGGAAACCACAACCCACACTGCTGAATCCCTTACAAATGCTTTCTAGGAGCACCTCCAGGATTGCATGGATCAAGCAATCCCAAATAAAATCAAGACCCTTTCCACCAAAGGCAAGCGCCCGATCTGGTGGACCCCAGCCATAAACAAACTTTACAACAAGAGGAGAAAGCTACTACAAGATAGAGCAAAATCCTAAAAGGGAAGACATCTCTGATCAATACTAGTAAAAACTACGATCACTCATAAAATCATCCAAGGCCAACTTTGAGAGAAAAATCGCCAAGGACTCAAAAGACAATCATAAGGCCTTCTTTAGCTATGTTAGAAATCTGGGTGGAAACTCCCAGATATGCTCAGAATTAGTCCAAAATGATACAAAAATCACTGAACCCACAGACATTGCAAACATACTGGCAGACAGGTTCAGTGAAAATTTCTCCCAAAGGAGAAATATCTATCCCAGCAGAGTGTAGCCTCCCAATCATCTCAAATGCCCAGGTGAGAGCTGCTCTCTCTAAAGCTAAAACACAGCATCAATGGGACGGATGGTGTCCCCGGCTGTGTGCTACACAAACTCAATGAGGAACTAAACCCACACATAAGGCTGCTGTTTAATCTTTGCCTTACCACAGGATACGTACCCAAAGAGTGGCGACGGCAACTGTGGTCCCACTCCACAAAGGCGGTGCTTCTATGGACCCTGGTAATTACCGCCCCATAAGCTTAACAAGCCTGGTCTGCAAAGCTATGGAGAGGATCATAATGGAACTCATAAATAAAGACATAGGGGACCTACAGACATTGGATCCTACCCAATTCGGCTTTGTCAAGGGCAGATCATGCCTCTTGAACTTGGTCGACTTTTGAAACAGTCACCAAGGCCATTGATGAGGGTAAGGCAGTTCACACAGCCTACCTTGACCTTGCAAAAGCTTTCAACACAATACCCCACTCGGGTATCATAGAAAAGCTCACCAGCTTAAATGTAAACCCATATGTCACAAGATGGGTTGCAAACTGGCTCAAAGACAGAACCCACAGGGTTAGAGTTGCTGGTGCCATGTCAGACTCCAAGCCAGTCACAAGCGGTGTCCCACAGGGCTCAGTCCTGGGCCCCCTCTTGTTCGGCATCTACTTTTCAGAAGTGCAGGCAAACATAGGAGGATTGTGGCTGACAAAGTTTGCACATGACTGCAAACTGGGTGCCATAGTTGAAAATCCATCAGACACAGATGTCCTTCAGAGAGGTCTCATAGAAACGGATAACTGGTGCCAGAGCCATGGCCTTAAGCTAAACGCCAAAAAATGTATAGTCATACCCTTTGGTAAAAACAAGGTAACCCCAAGTTACCACATAGGTGGCAATCCATTAAGCACCGAAGAGGTTATCAGGGACCTGGGGACCCAAGTTGACAGTAACCTTTCTTTTGACACTCACATTGCCAAAGTGGTTAGGAGGACCTTCTACATTGCCCACCTGATTATGAAGGGATTCACATCCATATCAAGGGAGGTCATTGTTCCCCTGTACTCTTCACTTATCAGACCAGTGA
Source organism: Protopterus annectens (assembly GCF_019279795.1). Classification (NCBI taxonomy): domain Eukaryota; kingdom Metazoa; phylum Chordata; order Ceratodontiformes; family Protopteridae; genus Protopterus; species Protopterus annectens. The sequence continues at coordinate 759,843,027 of NC_056751.1, forward strand.
TTGAGTACAATGCCCCATTCGGAATGTATCTTACCCGACACCTGCAGCAATTGGAAAGACCCCAAATGTTCCTCACCAAAAGGATAAAGGGGCTCAAAAATATGCCATATGCTGCCCGACTGAAGAAACTCCAGCTCTATTCAGTCGCATACCGTCTGCTCAGAGGTGACCTGTGCCTGACATACAAGGCCATATCCAACCCGGAATTAATGGACATGCTCCACCTCAAAAAATCCAAATCCACCAGAGCCACAAGAGCAAGAGACTTAAACCTCAACACGGATATAAATAGGACGTGCTGGAGGGCCAGATTCATCACCCAGAGACTCCCTATGCTGTGGAACAGAATCCCGGTCCATGTGAGACAGAGCACCTCGCTGGCTCTGTTCAAGAGGAATCTTGACTAGTGGATGGGAGATCATAGGTTTACCCCGGGGATCATCTCAGTATCACTGCTGGACAGAGGCACGGCAAACTAATGGGTATAGTATTCTTCAACCTAAGGCGTGGTGAAAGCCACACAACTCTGGCTAGGCTTATAAATGCCCTAGGGCAGATAGCCTAGTATAAACCTATGAACCTATGTCATGGCCACCTGAGATGTAGTAGTGCCTTCAGTTATTAATGTCATATGACCCCAGAAGCCTATATCACCAGTGCCGGATAGTGATCAAGTCTAGCTAAGTTCAGAATAAGGAGCAGTGCTGCCGCAGAGAATTGTTGGAAATCACATGTCCAGGCATAGCTTTCAGGAGGCAGATGGAACAAAAGTATCTGGTCTCCAGTTCTGAGCACCCTACTCCTGCCAATACTTTGAAAGCTACTTGCCATGTAACAGCCCCTGCTCCTACTGTTTCTTTGTGTAGTCAGATATCGACAATGAGTTTTAAATTGTCACACTCATTAGAGTTTCACATATTTAATCTTAAGCGGAGTATGATCTGGTCTTTATTGTCTGACTGCCTCCCTACTTACTTACAAGTGCTTATGGTTTTAGGATCTGGAGCTCTTTTGCACTGCTTGTGCTCTTAGTCCAGTTTCATGTGGCTGTTCTTACACTTGGTATCCACTTGCTGTCCATTCTCAACAGTACCACTAACATAGCCTGTGCTGGGATCCATCTTCAGGCACTTGGTCATCTCTATACTAGCTGTGTGCTTTGAGACCCTAACTTTAACATGTTAAAATATTTTTTATTTATATGGTAAATGGGTAAGTACGTTTATTCGGTTGACTGTCTTTAGTGCAGCCTGCTGGTGATATTTGCAGTTACTGAGGATAATTTGAGATACTGAAGAAATTTCTGGTTGTCGTCTGGATATGGTACTTCATCAAGCAGTGTATATGGGAGACCTAAAAAGTAAGATTCCAGGATAACACTTGTACCTGAAATGTAGAAGAAAATTTTGATGCTGTCCCTTTGTGCTGACAAAGTTGAATGTCAACTTCAACGGTTATAGGAAAAATGTTGAGACATCAAAGTCTGTTTCAGATGGACACCTAACTGAATTCAACCAGCCAGATGTGCAGACTGTAGAAGTGTGAGCTCCTGAAGTGGTACTGACCATTGGTGCAGAAGATCTGAAGTGGTACTGGCCATCATAGGTTCATAGGTTCATACTAGGCTATCTGCCCTAGGGCATTTATAAGCCTAGCCAGAGTTGTGTGGCTTTCACCACCCCTTAGGTTGAAGAATACTATACCCATTAGTTTGCTGTGCCTCTGTCCAGCAATGATACAGAGATGATCCCCGGGGTAAACCTGCGATCTCCCATCCACTGGTCAAGATTCCTCTTGAACAGAGCCAGCGAGGTGCTCTGTCTCACATGGACCGGGATTCTGTTATACAGCATAGGGAGTCTCTGGGTGATGAATCTGTCCCTCCAGCACGTCCTATTTATATCCGTGTTGAGGTTTAAGTCTCTTGCTCTTGTGGCTCTGGTGGATTTGGATTTTTTGAGGTGGAGCATGTTCATTAATTCCGGGTTGGACATGGCCTTGTATGTCAGGCACAGGTCACCTCTGAGCAGACGGTATGCGACTGAATAGAGCTAGAGTTTCTTCAGTCGGGTAGCATATGGCATATTTTTGAGCCCCTTTATCCTTTTGGTGAGGAACTTTTGGGGTCTTTCCAATTGCTGCAGGTGCCGGGTAAGATACATTCTGAATGGGGCATTGTACTCAGTCATTGGTCTGATAAGTGAAGAGTACAGGGGAACAATGACCTCCCTTGATCTGGATGTGAATCCCTTCATAATCAGGTGAGCAATGTAGAAGGTCCTCCTAACCACTTTGGCAATGTGAGTGTCAAAAGAAAGGTTACTGTCGACTTGGGTCCCCAGGTCCCTGATAACCTCTTCTGTGCTTGATTGCCACCTATGTGGTAACTTGGGGTTACCTTGTTTTTACCAAAGGGTATGACTATACATTTTTTGGCGTTTAGCTTAAGGCCATGGCTCTGGCACCAGTTATCCGTTTCTATGAGACCTCTCTGAAGGATATCTGTGTCTGATGGATTTTCAACTATGGCGCCCAGTTTGCAGTCATCTGCAAACTTTGTCAGCCACAATCCTCCTATGTTTGCCTGCACTTCTGAAAAGTAGATGCCGAACAAGAGGGGACCCAGGACTGAGCCCTGTGGGACACCGCTTGTGAACCCCTTGGAGTCTGACATGGCACCAGCAACTCTAACCCTGTGGGTTCTGTCCTTGAGCCAGTTTGCAACCCATCTTGTGACATATGGGTTTACATTTAAGCTGGAGAGCTTTTCTATGATACCTGAGTGGGGTATTGTGTCGAAAGCTTTTGCAAGGTCAAGGTAGGCTGTGTGAACTGCCTTACCCTCATCAATGGCCTTGGTGACTGTTTCAAAAAAGTCGACCAAGTTCAAGAGGCATGATCTGCCCTTGACAAAGCCGAATTGGGTAGGATCCAATGTCTGTAGGTCCCCTATGTCTTTATTTATGAGTTCCATTATGATCCTCTCCATAGCTTTGCAGACCAGGCTTGTTAAGCTTATGGGGCGGTAATTACCAGGGTCCGTAGAAGCACCGCCTTTGTGGAGTGGGACCACAGTTGCTGTACGCCACTCTTTGGGTACGTATCCTGTGGTAAGGCTAAGATTAAACAGCAGCCATATGTGTGGGTTTAGTTCCTCACTGAGTTTGTGTAGCACACAGCCGGGGACACCATCTGGTCCCATTGATGCTGTGTTTTTAGCTTTAGAGAGAGCAGCTCTCACCTGGGCATTTGAGATGATTGGGAGGCTACACTCTGCTGGGATAGATATTTCTCCTTTTGGGGGGGAGGGAGGGGAGAAATTTTCACTGAACCTGTCTGCCAGTATGTTTGCAATGTCTGTGGGTTCAGTGATTTTTGTATCATTTTGGACTAATTTTGAGCATATCTGGGAGTTTCCACCCAGATTTCTAACATAGCTAAAGAAGACCTTATGATTGTCTTTTGAGTCCTTGGCGATTTTTCTCTCAAAGTTGGCCTTGGATGATTTTATGAGTGATCGTAGTTTTTTACTAGTATTGATCAGAGATGTCTTCCCTTTTAGGGATTTTGCTCTATCTTGTAGTAGCTTTCTCCTCTTGTTGTAAAGTTTGTTTATGGCTGGGGTCCACCAGATCGGGTGCTTGCCTTTGGTGGAAAGGGTCTTGATTTTATTTGGGATTGCTTGATCCATGCAATCCTGGAGGTGCTCGTAGAAAGCATTTGTAAGGGATTCATCAGCATGGGTTGTGGTTTCCAATGGCTCAGGGGCCTTGAAGGATACACCAGTCTTAAGAAGTGTGAAGTTGGCTTTTGAGAAGTTCTTCACTGTGGTCTTTTTTGTTGGGGCTGGGGGCGGGATGTGGATCTCCAGTGAGATTAGTTTATGGTCTGATCTCACCAATGAGGGATATACTTCCAGTGTGGAGCATTTTGTCCCTATGTTTGTGATGATCAGGTCTAGTATATTTTCACCTCTTGTGGGAATGATGACAAGTTGTTCCATAGCATTTGAGTTTATGAACTCCAGGAACCTTTGGGCTAGGGTATTGGGGCTTGAGTAATGTTCCCAGTCTATGTTTGGGTAGTTGAAGTCACCCAATATGATGGTGTTTGGAGAGACATTTATACTCTCCAGTGTCTTCAGGAAGGCTGTGTGGGGTTCCTGAGTTTGAGAGGGTGGCCTGTAACATGCTACAAACTGTAGAGCAGTTTTGCCTATGGTTAATTGCACCTGAATGGTCTCTGATGCTTCGTGAGTTGCCACCAGCCTGGAGGTGTGGGTATCCTTGATGAATATGGATACACCCCCTCCTTTTGTGGTACGGTCCGGGTTTTGGGGCCAGAACGCATGATATGAGGTAAAACCTGATAGTGCCGGGGTGCTCTCAGGAGCCTTGAACCAGGTTTCAGTCACAGCACAGACATCGATGTTCTCCATACTGAGGAGGGCTTTGAGGGCGTGCATCTTGAGATTTAGACTTCTGGCATTGAGCAGCATTACCCTTAGTTTTTTTCCATTATTGTTTTCATTGCAGAAGACCTGAAGTGGTACTGACCATCGTTGCAGAAGAGCTGAAGTGGTACTGACCAATGTTACAGAAGAAATAGGTTTGCCATGCTTGACATGCTTTGGTTGGGCTACAAGATTCCTCCCACTGTCATGCTGGTCTCTACATGTGGGCTTAAGAAGTGCATCCTGGGACATTACACAAAGTTTGCAGTGTTGCATAATGTTGTCTTGAAGAAACTAAATAAGGCCAGATGGCATTAATCCAGAATGGAATGAATTATGCCACTCATTACAGAAAACAACAGTCTAAAACTATAGCTTTAGAGAGTTTGTCATAATTTTTGCTTCTAATCCATTCAGTTTACTGAAAAAAACACTTAATGTGATTACTTTCTATTATGTGGACTTGTGAAAAATATTATCTCCAGAAATTCATGGTTAATAAATGGTCTACTTAGACCTTCAGTTTAGCACTTGAAAAATGTTTGCATTCTTACATATCAGGAGTGGGAAGCAGCAGACATTTTAAAATATCTGCTTGACTAGTACTTTTATTTACAAGCAGTTTTTGTTGGGAGCTGGCCTAAATTTATGTCAAGGGAAGGCATTTATGGTGATTTCTCTTCAGGCTAGTTCGAAAAAATTATTACTGTGCTTTTAACAAATGATTCTTTGCATGAATTTGTTGGTCTGAGTTCAGAAGTTTTACAGATAATGCTGCTGTTGGGTATGTTCCTTTTCTGGCCACATTTTAGGAGTTTTTTTCTCATTCATATCCTCACTTAAAGACATGCTGTGTGTTCTGTTAGTGCATCACACATCAGGCTCCAAGATGAAGCTCATCCTCTGTTCTCCTCCTGTCTATCCTAATACGTGTGTGGTGTGGTTCCTGATCCTAATGTTTTTCAGTGGACATTTCCTTTCCCCGATAGGTAAGTGGAAACTTACTCGGTAGTTAGATCGTGAGTCGGGAGACGTACTGACATTGTGGCTACTGCTTAGACAAGAAACACAATGCCAAGCACCACTGTAGGAGGCAGTGATGGTAAATATTAGATCACTGCTACAGTAGCCCAAGCTATTTGGGTCCTATCCTACTGCCAGTGGACAGTTTTTTCAAAATTACAGGATGCCCTCCACACACTTTGTCAAGAGCTTGAGAGGGGGTTCTATCTAAAAATGCAGAGCACAAAAGTTTCAGAGCTTTCTTACTGCTGATTTGTGATCCTTCAGGCCTCATTGAACTGTCAGTTGGCTGGTGATTTCATGTCTCAGTAGACAAGTCTTCTGTTGGAGAAACGTTCCTTACATTATTTTCCTGAGCATTAGAGATCTTGTAAACCACCTTATCTGATTTTTTCCCAGTGGACAGGGTTTCTCTTTGAACCAATCCTAATTTTCTCCTTAAAGTGTCTTCAGAAGCTGCTCTCAACCATGCCATTAACTTGCCAGTTTTCTTTCCAAATTTTTCCAAGAAAGGAAAATATATTTTACATTTGCTGAATGTTTATCATCATTTGTGGTTTTATTTGCATCGCATCAAATGTTTTAGGAAAACCAAGCAGCTCTGTTTCATTTTCCAGGGCCAAACTGAGAGACAGCATTTCTAAAGTTACACTCTCTGGTGGTTATCTGATTGTATAATGTTTGTATACAAAGTGAAGGGATTGTCTCTAACTCAAAGAGCTAAAGCCACTGTACTAAGGCAGTTGCAGTGTTTGCAGCTTTCTATGATATTTGTGCTGCAGATACATGTTCTACAGTTTACATATTTATGTCCCATTACAAATTTGGCCTACAATCTAGATTGCAAGCATACTTTTGCTACACCATCCTCCAGAATATCTTTCCATGAAATCACCCTGGAGTTTATAGTAGCTGGAGACTGTCCCATAATTCTAGTCAGATGGAAGAGACGCATCATACATGAAAGTTATGTAGTTATGTACCAAAAAGGTAGATCGATTCTGTCTGGTTCAATCTTTCTTCCCTCCTTCCCCCTTCCAAATTGTCATGTCGGTGGCTCTTGACTGGCCGTAATGGACATGTCCAGAACCTTGTCCTGAATTTAGTGTTATAGTATGTTGACTTTTCTGAGAAAATGAAGGTCTGTTTTACAGATAAGCGAACTCAGTCTGAGGGAATGTGTGGGTGTAAGGGAATCATGGATAGAGGGAGTATATGACCCTGGGTTTTAGATTCTAAAAAGCTGCAAGTGCTGGATCCGATATACCCATATGTTGAGCTGGACAGAAGGCAGCACAGATTTAACATTATGTAAGGACATTACTTTCATATTTCTAACCCAAATCAGACCCTGCAGATATTTTTCTTATCCAAAACTGCTTCTGCTGAATAAATTGCTACTACTAATCCCATTCCCTCTGCCAAAGATGGGAAAACATTGGACAGATCTGAAAAGAAAGTAGATCCTCCTGACACTTTAACATACAGAATTTTAACCTGTTAGGCTCAAGAGTTTACTTCTGTCTTTTGAGAACATCCAAAGGTTAACTGTTAACCTTCCCTATTCTGAGGTAAAAATAAATACCTGTTTAGTATCTCCCTCTCTTATGATGCTGCTGATATTGCCTCCAGAGCTGCTGCTTCTGGGTCAGCCGTGAAATTTGCTTGACTACATTTTCAAAACTGTTCTGCAGATGTTAAAACTGAATTTTTAAATTCTCCTGTGGACAAGGAAATCTCTTTGGCCCTTCTGTGTTGAAGTGCCTAAGAGGTGTGATGAGAGGAGAAACTTGTTTCAAGGGGTGACCCAAATCTTTCAACCCTCCTTTATTAAGGCAAACAGATTTCATTTCACCTCAGCCCTGTTTTTCAAAGAGCAATTCAACTAGCAAGTTTCTTGCAAACTGGATTTTAAAAAGTAATGGAAAGAGGCTGTGAAAAGAAAGGTGATGCTTCTCAAAACCAAGGACAGACCAGAATGTCAATTTGCTTCTTCAGGTTTTCTTTCTCACTGAATCTTCTTCATTTGTGGCACCTGATTGTTTTAGACAAATGGGCTCTAAAAGCAATTCAGCAGGGATACACTTGGCAATGGGAATCCCTCCCTCCTTTCCAGGGGATTCCTCCTAACCCAGTAAACCAAGTATCTCTGTTTCCTCCAGTTCTGCAACAAATGTTTTTGCAAGGAGTAATCAAACTAGTTACATGCCAAATGGGTAAAGGGTTTTATTCAAGGCCAAAAAGAGAAGGGACTTAGAGGCCTGTGCTAGACTTCTCCTTTCTAAATCTTTTTGTCAGGATCCAAAAGTTGTAAAAAATGTTCCTTCAGTCCCTGTTGCATCTTGTCACTTTATAGATTTCAAAAAATGCCTACATCACATTCCAGTTGGCAAATAGTTCAGATGTTTCAAGATTTTTGACATCTGGCATACATTATCCATTCTCTGTCTTACCATTTGGACTGCCTACTGCTCCAAGGATATTTACAAGGTGTTTGGCTTCAGTAATTGCTTACTGAGACTTCAACACATTCACATTTTCCATATCTGGATGATTATCTTATATTTGCAGACTTTTTTTTAATTGGGAAGAATCCCTAACAACTGTTCAGAATCATCTCTTTTTTAAATTTCTCCAAATCTTTTGACTTTCTAAAATCTTTTGAAATTCATACGGGATTACATATATTGGTAATATATCTAAATACGATTGTAGATTGTGTGTGTCATTCTTCCACCTTGCTGTCATTTCTGCCTGCCAATCCTGATATTTTATGACATGGTCTCTCTCTATGCAAGAGACACTGTAGTTACTAGTTGGGTGATTTCAATGATCAGTGCTACTTTTGTCTTCTTTTCATGGACCACTGTATCCAGTTTTATAGCATCTATCTTTTAAACTGTTGGTAGTGGGTGATCCCATGTGATGTAGATATAATTTTCTTTGATGCTTTGTGACTGTTTCCAGTGCTTTTCAGCCACTTTAGTACTATAATGTTTGCATAATTGCCAGTGCAACAGTCTTAGGTTCATAGGTTCATACTAGGCTATTTGCCCTCGGGCATTTATAAGCCTAGCTAGAGTGTGTTTGGCTTTCGCCACCCATTTTAAATTAATTTTGCTATGCCCTTTTTCGAGGTTAGTATACTGTGCCTCTGTCTAACAGTGACACAGAAGTGATACCCGGGGTAAACCTATGATCTCCCATCCACTCATTAAGATTCCTCTTGAAGAGAGGCAATGAGGGACTCTGCCTAACCTGGACTGGGATTTTATTCCAGAGTGAAGGGAGCCTCTGGGTTATGAGTCTGTCCCTCCAGCATGTCCTATTTATTTCAGTGCTGAGGTTCAAGTCTCTCGAGTGCGTAGCTCGATGGGATTTGGATTTTCTGAGGTGCAGCATATCCATTAATTCCGGGTTGGACATGGCTTTATATGTCGGGCACAGATCGCCTCTGAGCAGGTGGTATGCCACTGAGTAGAGCTAGAGTTTCTTTAACCGGGCAGCATATGGCATCTGTTTGAGTCCTTTGATCCTCTTGGTGAGGTACTTTTTGGGTCTTTCCAGTTGCTGCAGGTGTCTGGTAGGGTACATCCCAAAAGGGGCATTGTACACAATTATGGGCCTGATGAGGGATGAGTAAAGAGGCACGATGACCTCCCCTAATCTAGATGTGAATCCCTTCATGATTAGGTGGGCTATATAAAATGATTTTCTAACCACTTTGGCCACGTGGTTGTCAAATGAGAGATTGCTATCAATGTGGGTCCCCAGGTCCCTAATTACTTCTTCTGTACTTAATGGATTACCACCTATGTGGTAATTTGTGGGCACTTTGTTTTTGCCAAAGGGGATGACTATACACCTTTTGGCGTTTAGCTTGAGGCCATGGCTCTGGCACCAGTTGTCTGTTTCTATGAGGCCCTTTTGGAGGATGCTTGTGTCGGCTGGAGAGTCGATTATGGTGCCCAGTTTGCAGTCATCTGCGAACTTGGTCAGCCACAGTCCTTCCATGTTGGCCTGTACCTCCGAGAAATATATACTGAACAAGAGAGGTCCCAGGACTGAGCCTTGTGGGATGCCACTTGTAACTGGTTTGGAGTCTGACATGGCTTCAGCAATTTTAACCATGTGGGTTCTGTCCTTGAGCCAGTTTGCAACCCATCTAGTGACATAGGGGTTTATATTTAAGCTGGTGAGCTTATCTATAATGCCTGAGTGGGGTATTGTATCGAAGGCTTTTGCGAGGTCTGGGTAGGCTGTGTGGACCACCTTCCCGTCGTCAATGGCCTTGGTGACCGTTTCAAAAAAATCGACCAGGTTTAAGAGGCAGGATCTGCCCTTAACAAAGCCGAACTGGGTAGGATCCAGTGTCTGTAGGTCCCCAATATCTTTATTTATGAGGTCCATGATGATCCTTTCCATAGCTTTGCAGACCAAGCTAGTCAGGCTTATGGGGCAATAGTTTCCAGGATCCGTTGAGGCACCACCTTTGTGGAGAGGGACCACTGTTGCTGTACACCACTCTTTAGGTACATATCCTGTAGTAAGGCTGAGATTGAACAGTAGTTTTATGTTTGGGTTTAGCTCTTCTTGGAGTTCATGTAGGACGCAGCCTGGGACACTGTCTGGTCCCATTGATGCTGTGTTTTTTGCTTTGGAGAGGGCGGCTCTTACCTGAGCATCTGAGATGTCAGGGGGGCAGCACTCTGCTGGGATAGATATTTGCCCTTTTGGTGGGGAGGGGGGGAGAAGTTTGCACTGAACCTGTCAGCTAGGATGTTGGCAATGTCTGTGGGTTCAGTGTATTTTGTCATTTTGGACTAATTCTGAGCATATCTGGGAATTCCCACCCAGGTTCCTAACATAACTAAAGAAAGCCTTGCGATTATCCTTAGTGTCCTGTGCAATTTTTCTCTCGAAGCTGGCCTTAGATGATTTTATGAGTGCCCGTAGTTTTTTGCTAATACTGATCAGAGATGCCTTCCCTTTTTGGGATTTTGCTCTATCATGTAGTAGCTTCCTCCTTCTATTGTATAGTTTGTTTATGGCTGGGGTCCACCAGACAGGACGTCTGCCTTTGGAGGATTGGGTCTTGGTTTTATTTGGGATTGCATGATCCATGCATTCCTGAAGGTGTTCATAGAATGCATTTATAAAGGATTCTGCGGTCTGGGCCGTATTTTCCACAGGCTCGGGGGCTTTGAAGGATTCCAAATCAGTTTTGAGAAGTGTGAAATTTGCTTTAGAGAAGTTTTTCACTGTGGTTTTCTGGGCAGGGGGTGGGGTCGGGATGTGGATATCCAGTGAGATTAGTTTATGGTCTGATCTTACCAGTGAGGGATACACTTCTAGTCTGGAGCATAGAGTTCCCATGTTGGTGATGATCAGGTCCAGTATGTTTTCCCCTCTTGTGGGAGTGGTAACAAGTTGTTCCATAGCATTTGAGTTTATAAATTCTAGGAACCTTTGGGCTAGGGTGTTGGAGCTAGAGTAATGCTCCCAGTCTATGTTTGGGTAGTTGAAGTCACCCAATATAATGGTGTTTGGAGAGACCTTCATATTTTCCAGTTTTCTCAGGAAGGCCGAGTGGGGTTCCTGGGTTTGGGAGGGTGGTCTGTAGCAGGCTATAAACTGGAAGGCAGTTTTACCCACTGTTAGTTGCACATGGATAGTCTCTGATGCTTCGTGCTGTGCCACCAACCTGGAGGTGTGGGTATCTTTGACAAATATTGATACTCCCCTTCTTTTGTGGTTCGGTCCAAGTTTTGGGGCTGAAAAGCATGGTATGAGGTATAACCTGGTAGTGCTGCGGTGCTCTTGGGAGCTTTGAACCAGATTTCTGTTACTGCACAGATATCGATGTTCTCCATGCTAAGGAGATTTTTGAGTGCGTGTATCTTGAGGTTTAGACTTCTGGTGTTGAGTAGCATTACTCTTAGTTTCTTATCCCTTGTGATACCTATGGAGGTGGGTTTGTCTTTTGAGCCTTGCCTAAAAAAGGCACTATGGGGGAAGCAAGAGCCTTTACCAATATCCGGAAGCCCAGGGGTGACAGGTGCAAGCCGTCCCTAGCAAAGCATCATGGCTTGTCAAGCATGTCATCCCAGGCTGACAGGCATTGGATCCCCTTTGAATGACACCAATACTTAAGCCAATTGTTGAAATTGATCATCTTGTCTTCATATTGTGGCATCATTCTTGGTGAGGGTAAGATGCTACTCAAGGTCAGGGTCATACCGGCCTGGGTACATTCTCAGAGAGCTCCTCTATGTCTCTTTTCATGAAGTCCAGGGAGGTATGTCTCAGATCATTCACACCAGCATGGACAATGACCGAGTCATATTTGTATTTGCCTTGGAGTGACCTGAGTGCTTGTGTTATGTGGCAGATCCTAGTGCCCGACAGGCAGCTCACTGTGACCTTCTACTTGTTCAGCCTGGTGAGCAGGACGTCAGTGTGCCTGATGATAGAGTCACCTATTACAAGTGTATCAGGTGTGTTGTTTAGCCTTAAGGGCTGTGACTGTTTGGCACACTGGCTTTGTGAGCTATGTGTTGCACGTGTTTTGTTTTGGGGTAGCGGTTGCTTGGGTGTCTGCTTTGGAGGTCTCTACTGCTTAGACAGATTTTTATTTAGAGCCTCTGAGTATGTTTTTGTGTGTTTGTGTTTGGTTTGCTGTCATGGTAGGTCTATGTGAGACTGGAATTGTAGTGAGTGTGGTTTCCTTCTCCTCCTGACTGGTTATGCCAGTACTAAGTTGAGAGAGCTTAGCCTCCAGTTTGGCTATATGGTTGCATCTCTCATATGTGTTGGAATTTGTTGGGAGGAGGAGAGGGTTGTCTGTGTACATGAGGCAGTTGTAACATTGCCTCAAGATTCCCAGATTCACCAGCTGGACCGGAGAGGAGATTGACAACTGACCTTTGCACATGCTAGAATAGTATTGGGAATTCCTGTATAATTGAAAAAAAGGGCCAATGGGGAACAAGGTACTCAAGTGGAGTCTGTGAGGGTGTAGTGCTTTTAATTTTTTAGTGCTGACTTATATAATTGCTTTAGTGAGCAAGTGCCAGGTAACTTAAATGCAAAAATGACAAACAATAACTTTCTTTCAAGTGAAACAAGCCAATAAGTACAGTAAGCAATGCAGATATCACTAGGGATCCACAGAAGCGCCGAAAAGCCGCGTTTTAGGTGGAATTAGCGTTTCAGGGAAATAACAAGCAAACAAACAACAAGCATACAAACAAAGCTAGATTCAGCAGGCCTGGATCTAGTCTATGCTACAGCAAACAAGGTGTACCAATTTCAGTAAGAAACAGTTCAAATATGCAGGCACTATAAGCCTTTAACCAGAAATTCCCAGCTCAGAAGGGCAGAGTCTAGCCTCTCCTCCCACAAGAGTGCAGACCACAAACTTTCTTAATGTAAAATAACTGGCCTGAAGCCCAAGTGCTTAAACCAGAACTAATACACTTTTAGAATAACAGACACTGAGCCCTCAATCAGCAGTTCCCAACTTAGAAGGATGTAAGCTACCTGTCCTGCCACCACAGTGCAGGCCACAAACCTTCCTAATGTAAAACAACTGGTCTGAAGCCCAAGTGCTTAATCCAAAAGACTTAGAATGATAGCTACACTTTAATCAAGTTACTACCAAGCAGTAATAAGTACAATTGAATATTTTAAAGAATGCCTGGATTAGTGCTCAAGTTATACAAACAAAGCTAGATTCGGCAGGTCTGGATCTAGTCTATGCTACAGCAAACAAGGTGTACCAATTTCAGTAAGAAGCAGTTCAAATATGCAGGCACTATAAGCCTTTAACCAGAAATTCCAAGCTCAGAAGGGCAGAGTCCAGCCTCTCCTCCCACAAGAGTGCAGACCACGAACCCTCTTAATGTAAAATAACTGACCTGAAGCCCAAGTTCTTAAACCAGAATTAATACACTTTTAGAATAACAGACACTGAGCCCTCAATCAGCAGTTCCTAACTTAGGATGTAAGCTACCTGTTCTGCCACTACAGTGCAGACCACAAACCTTCTTAATGTAAAACAACTGGTTTGAAGCCCAAGTGCTTAAACTAAAAGGCTTAGAATGAGTTACACCAAGCAGTAATAAATACAATTGAGTACTATTAAGGTGACGCAAAAGCAAAATAAAGTAGGAAGAAACAAATACAGTAAAAGCAGATGCAATTTTTTTTTTTGAGTGAGCAAATGAGATGGTCCCAGGAGTTACAGGACAGAAACAAGTGCAAATGCAGGCCTTCAAATCAGAAAGTTGAGAGAGATGGAAGACCGCCCAAACGGCCAATAACTACAAATTCTGGACCAGAACCACTCCTTATGTGGTAGACAGGTTACCTAATGCTTACCACTCCCGCTGATAAGCTAGAAGGCTTCCCTCCAACACAGAAAGGCTTGGGGAGCTCAGAAGCTTACAAACAGTCCTGGATACAGCAAATCTGTATCTGGAACACTAATTACAGGAAAGGTAGGAAACAGGCTTACAATTTTTTTCCCCAGAAAAGTAGTAAAAACAATTCACTTGCAGTGCAAGCTGGCACACTTGAGTATGTAGCAATATTAGTCCACACATAGTTTGAAAAATGTAATTAAATTAAAAAGGACTAAAAGCAAGTGCAGAAAGGGTTTATTAGGTAGAATGCGGTAAAAAAGATGGGACTGGGGGAGTGTCCTAGATCAAATCTACAGTGGGGCGGGCACTGCAAAAGCCACCAAATTTAAACTACAACCAAGAACAGGGAGGGGGGGTGGGGAAGACAGTTTCAACAGAGGATATGAGGAATCACAGTACAAATTATAAAACCAGAAAAATATATACTGATCTCTGTATATTTGCAGAACAGTAAGACAACAGATATCTAAGCAGCAATTTAGCTCTATAATACAGAAAAATATACTCATCTCTATATATTTGCAGATAGTTTTGTAAGGCTCTCTCTCACTGCACAGGTTCCAATTTAAATGCAGACTGTTTTTAACATGTCAAATTAAGGGAACCTGGAGTTAAGCAACACACAAGCTATAAAAATGGTTATATCAGCTGAAGACAAGGCAGAAAATGAGGGGAGGTGGGGAAGACAGTTTCAACAGAGATGTGAGGAATCACAGTACAAATTATAAAACCAGAAAAATATATACTGATCTCTGTATATTTGCAGAACAGTAAGACAACAGATATCTAAGCAACAATTTAGCTCTATAATACAGAATAATACAGAAAAATATACTCAGCTCTATATATTTGCAGATAGTCTTGTAAGGCTCTCTCTCAGTGCACAGGTTCCAATTTAAATGCAGACTGTTTTTAAGAGTCTTGCCACACTATTATGCCTTTCAGTATACAGTCCTTCTGCCATTAGTATGTCATAACCAGCAACAAAGTGTGTGATGGTTTCCAATTCTGTTTTACAAAACCTACATTTGTCTGTTTCTCCCACATGCTCAGTGGACTTTGTAAATCATTGTGTATGCAGCCCACTATCTTGGGCCGCCAATATTAACCTTTCATCTCTTGGTTTGAGTTTGCCTTTCCTTAACCATTCCTGCATTCGTTCCTGATCAACATGAAGTTCTTCCAGAAGTTTTCTATACTTGCAACTATATTTATGCATTTTCCACATTTCTTGCTTTCTCATCTGGTCCTTCACCTTATATTCTTTCTTTTGGCACATTCAGTTGCTGTCTGTTTTTTATATACTTCTGGTTTGATTTCCATTCTTGTTTGATGCTGATACGTTTCCGCTAGATTAAGCAGAGAAGTCATCTTAGATTTAATCTCCTCATGCTTCAGAACTTTCACTTCATTTGGGTCTTGAGGTCAGCAGATATGTCTTGATTCCCGCGATTGCAGATCTTTACATGTAATCAATTTCAAGGAGGCCCATCCCTTCTTCAGAACGGGGAATATATAATCTTGATATACATTGATTTTTATAAATCATTTGGTGAGCATGAAGCATCGGGAGACGTACTGACATCTATCCAACTCATTTTGGGGCCGATCAATCACACCAAAACTGTAAGTTAGGAAAGGAAAAGCAACTTGGTTTATAGCTTGGATTTTGTTCCTAGATGTCAGTGCTGTTTTCAGGATTAATTCAAGGTTTCTGAAGTATTCATTACTAAGTCTTATTCACATTTGTTCATGTTTTATTGTTGATCCTTCATCAATTCCCAAATATTTATACACTCATTCTTGCTCAAGTTCTTTTATATGACATTGTTGTCCCAAACTGATGTTTTTCTGGTGTTGCAGTTTTCCTGCTTTAAAGGTTTATCAAGACCAAATGACATTCTTATATCACCTGAAAAAGTTTTGTCAACAGGGTGCACCTTGTGAAGGTACTCACCAAGACCTGAGGATGAATTCAGTTTCAGCAATACTACTCTCCTTTGCTTGCTGACTTATCTCCCCATTCAGACTCCCTTTCTTCATTTTAAATTTTTTGGGTTTCTAATACGGTGATGAGAATGGACCCCATTCCTATATCAAAGTATGATTAAAATTCATGAAATGAGTATTGTTTCACTGTTTGATGTCAGCCAAAAGTGCTCTTCGCAGCACCTGCAGTGTGCCCAGTAATGCCTCCTTCTGCAATTCTTATGGAGTTACATATATTGGTAGCATATCTAAATATGATTTTAGACTCTTTTTTTTTTTTTTTTTTTTTTTTTTTTATAAGACCCATTGCTCCTACTACTATTGGAACTATCTGGGTATCTTTCTTTCACATTGCCCTCGTTTTTGCTTGCAAATCCTGATATTTTATAACTTTGTGTCTCTCCGTATGCAGGACACTGTAGTCACTGTGTGTGGCAATTTCAGTGATCAATGTTACTTTTGTCTTCTTTTCATGGACCACTATATCTTGTTTTCTAGCATCTCTCTTTTGAACTGTTGATAATGGGTGATCCCATGTGAAGTAGACTTCATCATTTTCAATGATGCTTTGTGGCTCATCTTTCCAGTGTTTTTTTCAGCCACTTCAGTACCATAATGTTTGCACAATCCCCAGTGCAACAGTCTAGCCACATTATTATGACTTTCAGTATACAGTCCTTCTTCCATTAGTGTAGATCAGAGTGTAGCGTGTGTGTGTAAGGATGCATGTGAGGCTTTGTGTGCACGTATAAATTCCAGACACGTGCAATCCCTAGTGCCATTTTGAAGAAGCAGCCAGTGTGTAAGCATGTATGATCACAGCAGTTAGTTTGTATATAAGTTACTTAGTCATGGTCAAATAACCTTTACAGTGATGTGTTTGTATAGAATAAAGCTGCTTAAACAGAACCCACGAAGACTCGTTTATTCATGTACTAACACGAAAGCGACATGGTGTCAGAATTGGGATAGAAAAGAGCAAAACATTTGGAGCCATGAGATGTAAAAGTGACAGTGAAGGTGAACCCAAGAGTGCGAACTTAACCAGAAGCAATCAAATGTAATGCAAAGCAACACAAATTATTTACTCGATGTAAAAAATCAAGAAAAGGCATTACAAGGGCATAAATTGCATTATCTAGGAAGCGGAAAGTTCAAAAAGTTTGTTAACTAAAGAAAATGTTCAAGCTAAAAGTATTTGAAGAAACGGATGTTTTTAAAGTACCAAATAAGCATGTTAAAGTATTAAATGAGTATGTTTAAGGCAGAAAGAGTGTGTTTAAGGCATAACCGGGCATGTTTAGAGTAAAACGAGTACAAAGAATAATAATAAGAATAGAAAAGGGTTACAGAAGATAAAAATAAAGCAAGGTGACTGCTATATTGAGCAAAGTGCTGTATTTGTGCATAACTATGACTTTGGTATCAGAAAAGTAACTAAAGTCATTCAAAGTATCTCAGAGTATGTGAAGTGCTTACAGGGTGTGTTTATTACTGTGCATGTATTTCAAAGAGTTCACTCTGTGTAAAGTGCAACTATCTCATGTAATTCAATTGAAGCATGGTTGTATGAAGAAGAGTTCTTGTGCTTGGTGTGGCTGTTTGCAAGGTGCCACCATTGCAGAGTGGTTCTTGTACTGTAAGGAGTTACCTGGCAAGGTGCCGCCATTTTGGGAATATTTCAGTGTATTGCATCTAGTCATTTGCAAAGTGCTAATGCCACAAAAGACATTGAATTTGATCATACCTCAAAAGACATGGAATTTGGACAACCAAAATCTGATTAGTCACATTGTGCAATTGCTTAAATGTTTCTTGTATTAAAGAAATGTGTTTCTTACAAAAGATTACAGGAGTATTACAGTGCTCATGAATTGCTAAGTTGCATTGCAAAGTTCTTGAATGTTTCTTAAAGTGATTACTTTAATTGATAATGCATGACTGTTCCATGCCTGCCATTTCTAAGCAACTATGTTAGCATTTTTGCCTTTACCAATTCCTAAAGCTGATGATTTTAGCATTTCTGTCTTTACTTATTGAACGTTTCATAAAAACATTGCAGAGTCCGAGGAAAGTATTCTGTTAAGCTCAGTAAAGCAGTAAATAAGTTAAAAAGCTTGAAAGGTTCATAAAAGCATCGTAAAGTCCGAGAAAGGATTCCATGAAGCTCCATAAAGCAGTAAATAAGTTGAAAGGCTGTTCTGCTGAGTTTTATAAAGTATCGAGAAAGCTAAAAAGTTATTTCACACAGTACATTAAAACATCGAGAAACTTGATAAGTTATTTTGTAAAGCACGGTGAAGCATTAAGAAATTTAAAAAGGTATTTCGCAAAGTGCAATAAAGCATTGACAAGCCCGAGAGGTTTATTTTGCAAAGTCCAGTTAACTGAAAACACTACGTGGTTTTTCACTTGCACAATACCGATAAACACAAAGAAAGAAAGCGCAGATAGAAGGCAGAAGAGCGTTAGCCAAGTTGAGTGTTCATGCCAATTACTTATGCACATATATATGTGTATATATATATATATATATATATATATATATATATGTGTGTGTGTGTGTATTTGTATGTATTTGCAAGATCCTTCACTGGTGTATGTTAATATGGCAGATGGATTTCGAAAATCACATCCACTTGTGTATGACCAGAATATTGCAGAAAACTGGAGAATATTTGAACAGGAGTACGATAATTTTATATGAGCAGCTTATGCAGATAGAGATGCAAGCACAAGGACATTTATTTTGCTATCAGGATCTGAAGCTGTCGAAAGAGAGCGATCATTTGTGTATGCACCAGCAGTGTATGAAGGTGAAGGTGCAGGGTCTCTATCATATGTTCGATGTTTGACAAAATGTTCGAAGTTTCAAACATCGAACATATGAAAAAAAAAAGAAAGGGAACTTACCTGACTGGTGTAAGCAGGAGGCAAGCCCCACTGCACCCGCCACACCCCCGCTCTTTAAATATACCAACTCCGAGACCGCACTATAATGCGGTAAAGGGAAGATGTGGGGGGGGTGCAGGGGAGCTTGCCCCCCTACCTACAACAGCTTGCTTTGGGTTTGTTTTTTTTTTTAGTACATATGTTCGAAGTTTTATAACTTTGAACAGTTGAATTCGATTTTATGATGTTCGATGTTATAAAACTTTGAACATATAATATAGACCCGAAGGTGCAGACCACCATATTGTGCAAGCTGAATCCAGAGAAGACCCAGAGTGTTTAAAGTGCAAGTTCAGAGAAATGCGCAACCCCCAGATGAATATTACATTAGAGAGGCATTTGTTCTTCACAAGAAATCAGAAGGCAGGGGAATTGGGGAAACATTTGCAGCTTATACAACTGACTTGAGGATCAAGGCCAAAATGTGTTGGTTTGGTGACTTAAAAGAGCTGATAAAGGGACAGACTTGTATGTGGTATTAATAGTGCTGCAGTGAGGAATATTTTGCTTTGTGACAGTGATTTGACATTAAGCAAAGCAATGAGATTTTCAGATCCATGAGGTGACAGAAAGGCACACTAACATGCTTATGAGTGATAAAAGCATGGTTTCAATATGCTCCAGAGCATAGACAGTATTCCACACATGGCAAGCAGAAACAGGCCTTAGCAAAGAGCAACCATAGGAATTCCAAAGAAGGTGCTGAGTTTTCCAGAAAGTTGTAGGGAAGTGCAAGTTCCACCGCCATCTCAGTGCCATACAAGCATCAGTCAGCAAAACCCAAGTCTAGCTTTATTGTTAATTGTTGAAATTGTGGTGCAAGACATGAGTCTAAAATAAAGAAATGTTTAGCATATGGTCAGCAGTGCAATAAGTGTAAGAAATGGTACCACTTTCAAAAGTTTTGCAAATCAAGTAAGCCTCACACAGTTGTAAAGAAAGGTCGTGCAAGAAAACAAGGTGATAAAGTAGGGCCAAAACAATCGGCTTTCTATGTAGATGGTGTATCAGTGCTGGGAGAAAGAGTTGACGCAGTAAACTTATTGACAAGGAGTGAAGTGTTTTGCAAAGTTCGGATCAATGGGAAATCCGCAGAGCTCAAAGTAGACACTGGATCAAAGTGCAATGTTATATCAGTAGATACATTTGCAAAATTGAGAACCAATGAACAACTCAGTGTAATCAGCAGTGCGAGACTTGTTGCATATGGAGGTGAAGAAATGAAAACCGAAGGTTCAGTAATACTTCCCTGTTATTTGGCCAAGAACTGTGACAACTTATTATTCTATGTAGTCAGACAACCAGTGCAGTCTTTACTAGGTCTCAAAGATAGCTTGAGAATGAATCTGCTTTCTTTTGCTAAAGAAGTTATCATGTGAGTGTAGCTCCAAGTTTGAGTTTTGCAGAAGCTATTTTCTCAGAGTATGCTTATGTTTTCGATGACAAGTTGGGCAAGCTTCCAGTTGTGTATTCTATGAAATTAGACCTCAAAGTCACTCCAGTGGTCAGAACAGCAGGAAGAGTTCCAATAGCTATGCAAGATAAAGTCAAAGCTCAGATGGATAAGATGGTGCAGCAAGGTGTGATTTGTCCAGTCACAGAACCAACTGAATGGGTGTCGTCCATGGTAGCCACTCACAAGAAAGGCTCAAATGAAATCAGAATATGCACTGACCCTAGAGATTTGAACAAAGCATTAAAGAGGCCATACCATTCAATGCACACAGTAGAGGAAGTTGCAGCTCTACTGCCAAATGCCATGGTATTTTCTGTTTTGGATGTAAAGAGTTCATTTTGGCAAGTGATGCTTGATCGCAAATCCTCATTTCTAACTAATTTTAGTACCCTGAAGAAAGAACCGCAGCAAAACACCAAAGTCCAGCACTGTAAGTAGCACAAGCAGAAACCAATGAGGAAAACCAGTGAGGGAACCACAAAGAAGGACATATAACAAATGTATCTTTTATTAGAAGGCCAGATGAGCGCTTTCAGTAAAAACCTTCATCAAATCTAAAACCTAATCATGACCAATCAAACTCCACTCAGTAACTGACGTTTTTTTAACACAGGTTTGATAGGAACATGAGCATTTAAACCAGGCTGCTCATCACCCTGCAATTCTGCTAGCTAGTGCAGTTCAGCAAATGCAGTATCATTAAAAACATCACCATCCCTGATAATCAAATTAGTAACTTGCAACACCATAAAAGCAAAGGTGTGCATCAGAAACAAAGAAATATGTTTAGCTAACACATTACTACTGTTTTTAAAAGAAATATCATGAATGCGTTGTAAAATTCTTTCCTTGAAATATCTCGGTTTTCCCGACATAGAATGAAGAGCAATTATTACATACTGCTAAATAGACAAGATCTTGAGTAGTAGTCAGCATATAGGTTAGGTGAATAACTAGTAGCATATATAGGGTGAACAAAGGGTCCCTATTAGTTACACGAACGTTCAATATTGTGAACACCACTTTGACAGCTAAATGTTGAAAAGGCCAAATCCCGAAGACACGGAACAGTGATTAGGAAAAAAAAATACTGGGCCGTTCCTGGGACTTTGCCATTTCCACTACTATGGTGTGATCTCAGAATTGATATATTTAAGTGGGGGGGGGGGGTGAAACACTCCACTTTATTTTGTGTTTGGATTTTTTTTTCTTTTTGCGGACCAGCAATTTTTTTCCCCTAGGGAAAAAAATCGCTGTTCCGTTTGTTTGGGTTTTGGCCTGTTCGACATTTAGCTGTTGATAAAGCGGTGTTCGCATTATTGAATGTTTGCGTAAATAATAAGGACCCTGAACAAATACATTATCCTTTCTTATATACTTGCAAGCCTTACAAGACCTACAAGGAAAAGTACCTTTCTTTTGGCTAATCATTTAGTGGCATGAGGGTGGTTACATAGCCTTTGTTTTAAATTTCTACAATTCTTAGACAAAAACGATGGTTTATCACCAACAAGTTCTTTTATGCCTTCATCTAATGTAAAAAGTTTCTAGTTATTCTTGCTGATACTACAAACTCTATCTATATCACTGGTATAACTAAGAGGGACTCTTATCCTTTGTTTATTAAAAGTTCTTTTCCTATTCTTATTTTTATTTAAATTTTCATTTTTCTTATTATTAGTCACGTGATGCAGAAAAATAAGGTGCACCATTAGTTTCATGGATATCTATATTATTGTTGAATACTCTCTCTATTTCATTAGGGTGATACCCTCAAATTTTCCAGAAAATATTCTGTTGCTTGGTTGAAATCATCATTAGAAGTATGTAACCTAAAAATCCTAACAAGCTACCCCTTCATCAGATTTTTAAAAGTATAACTAAGGTGCATGCTGGGTGGCCACGGTGGTGCAACGGTTAGCATTGCCGCCTCACAGCAAGAGGTTCCCTGGTTTGATCCTTGGCTGGGGTGCCTTCTGTGCAGAGTCTGCATGTCCTCCCTGTGGTCGCATGGGTTTCCTCCGGGTGCTCCGATTTCCTCCCACATCCCAAAGACATGCTGTAGGTGGATTGGATACTCTAAATTGGCATGAGTGCATGCATGTGTGTGCCTTCCATGGAAGGTTGGGCACTGGGCTGGCAACTCAACACTGTAAAACTCCACTGCCATTCATGAGCGGATAGGTGATCTGCTGTGGTGAGCCCTAACCGGGAAAAGCCGAAAGAAGAACTAAGGTGCATACTAGTTCTCTGCAAACATTTATTCTTCCAACATTTCTTATGAAAAACTTTTGCAGTATACCCGAAACCTTCAGTACTAGATATATAAACATCCAGGAAATCAGTAGTCTCATACGATATCTGTAAGGTAAATTTTAAAAAGTCCACTGTTCCTTCTAAACAATAAATTGATCTAGTTCAGTGGTGCCTCACCACAGCAAAAACATGTCATCTACGTACCTCTTATAAAATGCAACATATTGATAGTACTCATGTATAGGAGTCAAAAAAACTGTTCCTCCCAGTATGCCAACACAATGTTGACATAACTGTTGGCACACGAGGTGCCCATCGCTACACCCGATTTTTGCCAATGAAACTGATCATTATATACAAATACATTATTCTCCAGAATAATGTCCATTACATACAGATAATGTTAATGGCACTGGAACTAAATGTACTTTTGTGTAGATGCGACCTAACATTCTCTATGCCATATTCATTAGGAATGCTTGTAAAAGGGCTTTGTACATCAAGGGTAGTTAACAGATATTTAACACCAGTATCATTGTGTGTGTAATCAAATAAGGATTCTAAAAAGTGCTGTGTATCTTAGCGGATTGTCATTTTTATGAACTTTAGGTAGTCCTTTTATAATAGGTACCTTAGGATGATGCACTAGTAAAAAATCATATATATCCTTATTAATCATATTAGTCATAAACATATCATATAGCATATCATTTAGTAAAAAATCAGGGGCACAGTAGATAAAAATAAAGCAAGGCAACTGCTATGTTGAGCAAAGTGCTGTGTTTGTGCATAACTATGATTTCACTTGGTATCAAAAAAGTAACTGAAGTCATTCAAAGTATCTCAGAGTGTGTAAAAGTACTTGCAGTGTGTGCGTATTATTGTGCATGTATTTCAAAGAGTTCACTGTGTGTAAAGTGCAACCATCTCGTGTAATTCAAGTGAAGCATGGTTGTTTGAATAAAAGTTCTTGTGCTGGGTGTGGCTGTTTGCAAGTTGCCGCCGTTTGGCAGATACAGATGTCTAACGATGCCATGTGGAATAAATTTTGCAAATGAAGTTTTTCAGCGTGCCATGAAACAAATTTTTTTCCAGGTTATCGTTGTGCCATAATACTAGTTGGAGGCAATGGACAAGCAGAGCATGACAGAAACCTCAAGAAAGTTTTAGACAGAGCACATGAGGTAAATTTGAAGCTCAGTCCTCTGAAGTGCAAATTCAGACTTTCAGAAGTAACCTACATAGGACATTTGTTTACAAGCACAGGCCTAAAACTTGATCTGACCAAACAAACAGCTGTTTTAAAGATGTCAGCACCAGATAATGTGCAGAGTTTACAATTTTTTTGGGGTATGGTCAACTAATAGTATAGCATAATAGTAACAATACATAATTTCTTTCTTATCCACAATAGTCCTCTCTATCCTCTTTATGGCTTTGGCCTATCATTTTTTGTGATTTTTGTGGACTGCTACTGACTTTTACAACAGGGGGGCTATCCTTCCACTGGGCCTGGCTAGGCCCCATTGTAGGAAAGTTTCTGTATTTTGAGGATTCTACACTGTCATTTTTTCCAGTCATGGCACCAGTGCGCCTACCAGAAGTGGGCACTTTTTTTATCCTGGATCTTGTACACCCAGATATCTCTCTTAATTTCTGACCTACTTCTGTCCATGATAAATGCTATATGAATACAGTCTATATATCAGTGTCACCTTAATGAGATTTTGTAGAAAACAGGGTCCACCTCATGAAGATACTCACCAAGACTTGAGGATGAATTCAATTTCAGCACTACTACTCTCCTTAGTTTGCTGACTTTTCATCTCTTTAGTATGGGTTTTCAAATGAACCTACAGAAATGTTTTCATCCCTTCTGACAGTATTTTCCTGGGATGTTGGGTTCTGCCCTGTAAAGAGCTTTTCTTCTTCCAAAAGTTCTTACTGAGTTTTTTCAATCAACATTTGATATCTGCTAGGGAATTACTCAAGATACTGGCGCAGATGTGCCATGTGAGCAAAATAAATAAATAACAAGACTTCTCTTCTACTGGCACACCAGTCAGGTAGCCAGATGCACAACATCCCATTCAGGTCCTGTTTCTGTGCTGTGCCTCGACTCTTTTCCCTGTTATTAAAATAAAAATAGCCTTCTTACAAACTGTAGCAAACTGCTTGCTTTAGTTTATACTCTGCTTCCATTGAGCACTACAGTTTTTTTTTTTTACTTTTAAACTACAAACTGCTTGTTACATTTTAGTCCACACAGAGAGTGATACAGTGTTCATGTTTGACCAGAATACTGGCTTTTAAAAGCTGGTATTAACACTTTGTGCCCAGTGCAATTGCCGCTCTTGGCCTACCCTAGCTACTGGAGTACATGGTGTTTATGATTCCTATAACTGGACTTCAGATGAGAACAGTCCAGTTGTATCTCAGGTCAGTCTGGAGCCAGCATCTTCACCCTTTTTCTTTTCAGTTCCCTATTAAGGGTACTGTGGTCTTCCAAGAATTAATCTAACAGTGAGGAGCACTTCAAATAAGGGGGGGAGTTCTATTGTGGGTAGACAAGCTCTTTTGCAATCCAGGTCTCCCTTCTGCCTCATCTCCAACCTGTCACAAACTTGGCATGTAGAGTGGTTTTAAAAGGTTGAAAGTGCAAGGTCTCTAGAGCAAACTTGACAAAAACACATCAATATCAAAGAGGTGATGTCAGTGATAGATACTTTGAAAGCCCTAAATCAGCTCTGGTCCCCAGGAGCATTACATATTTTCACACACGCACAACACAGTGATGTTGTACATAAAGGCATCTTACCCCATTTGCACACTTACAGTGATAGCCTAGGAGGTAGCAACATATCTCAGTTTGACTGTTCAGGCTTTGTATTTCCTGACAAAGCAAATCCCTATAGCAGACAAGCTAAGCAAAATCAGGACACATCCTTACAAATAGAAACTTCATCCTGTGGTCTTCCAAGAATTATCCAACTGTGGAGAACACCGCAAGTAGAACTGTTTGCTTCCTGTCCCAAGAGACAATCTAAGAAAATCTACTCCAAGTTTTTGCAAGCAGGCCTAGAAGACAGATGCCTTTTCATTCCTATGGTTAAGAATGTTCCTATATACCTTTCCACTCCCTTATGAGCCAGGCAACAGTGGTTCTTTCTTTTGAAACTGACCAAGGGTACTTAACACATTTTCCCCAGAGACTGGACTTAGTCACACAAGACTAATTGTTTAATACACTCACTCTAGCCTGCAAACTCTTCTACTGACTGCCTGGATGGTAAAATTTTGATACCTTTTAGGAACTTTTTCCTGAGAACATGCAGCAGGTATTCAAGGAGGCTAAAAATCTGCTAATAAGAAATCATATATGTGTAAATGGAAACAATTTTCTAGTTAGTGCCATTCCAAGGATCATGACTCTGTAAAGGGTCAGCTGCCTCTGGTTCTTGGATATTTGTGTGAGTTACTATTCTCTGGCCTTTCTTACACCTTTATCAGGATTTGTCAGCCATTCCTACTTGTCTGCCCTTGGATACCCCCTTGCCCAAGTTGAGCATTTTTTTGTAAGGGGTTTTGCATAATGTTCCCCTGGAAAGCAGGTGTCTTCTCCTTGGGATCTTAACTTTGTGCTTCATAACTTACTGAACAAGCACATTGGGATGAACCAAGATTCTTAACATGAAAAACTATTTTACTCATTGATGTCATGTTCATTAGTAGGTTCATAGGTTTATAGGTTTAGATTCATAGGTTTATACTAGGCTATCTGCCCTAAGGCATTTATAAGTCTAGCCCAAAGTTTTGTGGCTTACGCCACCCCTTATGTTAAAAAATACTGTGCCCATTAGTTTGTTGTGCCTCTGTCCAGCAGTGACACAGAGATGATTCCCGAGGTAAACCTACGATCTCCCATCCACCGGTCAAGATTTCTCTTGAACAGAGCCAGCGAGGTGCTCTGCCTCACATGGACTGGGATTTTATTCCACAGCATAGGGAGTCTCTGGGTGACAAATCTATCCCTCCAGCATGTCCTATTTATATCCGTGCTAAGGTTTAAGTCGCTTGCTCTAGTGGATCTGGTAGATTTGGATTTTTTGAGGTGGAGCATGTCCATTAATTCCGGGTTGGACATGGCCTTGTATGTCAGGCACAGGTCACCTCTGAGCAGGTGGTATGCGACTGAATAGAGCTGGAGTTTCTTCAGTCTGGCAGCATATGACAGATTTTGGAGTCCCTTTATCCTTTTGGTGAGGAACCTTTGGGGTCTCTCCAATTGCTGCAGGTGTCGGGTGAGATACATCCCGAATGGGGCATTGTACTCGATCATTGGTCTGACAAGTGAAGAGTACAGGGGAACAATGACCTCACTTGATCTGGATGTGAATCCCTTCATGATCAGGTGGGCAATGTAGAAGGTCTTTCTAACCACTTTGGCAATGTGAGTGTCAAAAGAAAGGCCACTGTCAACCTGGGTCCCCAAGTCCCTGATAACCTCTTCTGTGCTCAATGGATTGCCACCTATATGGTAGCTTGGGGTTACCTTGTTTTTCCCGAAGGGTATGACTATACATTTTTTGGCATTTAACTTCAGGCCATGGCTCTGGCACCAGTTATCAGTTTCCGTGAGACCCCTCTGAAGGATATCTGTGTCCGATGTACTTTCCACTATGGCGCCCAGTTTGCAGTCATCTGCAAACTTTGTCAGCCATAGTCCTCCTATGTTTGCCTGTACTTCTGAGAAGTAGATGCCGAACAACAGGGCGCCAAGGACTGAGCCCTGTGGGACACCACTTGTGACCGGCTTGGAGTCTGACATGGCGCCAGCAACTCTAACCCTGTGGGTTCTGTCCTTTAGCCAGTTTGCAACCCATCTTGTGACATATGGGTTTACATTTAAGCTGGTAAGTTTCTCTATAATACCCGAGTGGGGTATTGTGTCGAAAGTTTTTGCAAGGTCAAGGTAGGCTGTATGGACTGCCTTTCCCTCATCAATGGCCTTGGTGACTGTTTCGAAGAAGTCGACCAAGTTCAAAAGGCATGATCTGCCCTTGACAAAGCCAAACTGGGTTGGGTCCAATGTCTGCAAGTCCCCTATGTCTTTGTTTATGAGTTCCATTATGATCCTCTCCATAGCTTTGCAGACCAAGCTTGTTAAGCTCATGGGGTGGTAATTTCCAGGGTCTGTAGAGGTACCGCCTTTGTGGAGTGGGACCACAGTTGCCGTACGCCACTCCTTGGGCACATATCCTGTGGTAAGGCTAAGATTAAACAGCTGCCTTATATGCGGGTTTAGTTCCTCGTTGAGTTTGTGTAGCACACAGCCGGGGACACCATCCGGTCCCATTGATGCTGTGTTTTTAGCTTTAGAGAGAGCAGCTTTCACCTGTGCATTAGAGATGTCTGGGAGGCTACACTCCGCTGGGATAGTTATCTCTCCTTTTGGGGGGGAGGGGGGTGAAGTTTGCACTGAACCTGTCTGCCAGTATGTTGGCAATGTCTGTGGGTTCAGTGATTTTTGTATCATTTTGGACTAATTCTGCACATATCTGGGAGTTTCCACCCAGGTTTCTAACATAGCTGAAGAAGGCCTTATGATTGTCTTTTGAATCTATTGCAATTTTTCTCTCAAATTTGGCCTTGGATGATTTTATGAGTGCTCGTATTTTTTTACTAATAATGATCAAGGGTGTCTTCACTTTTATGGATTTTGCTCTATCATGTAACAGCTTTCTCCTCTTATTGTAAAGTTTGTTTATGGCTGGGGTCCACCAGACTGGACGTTTGCCCTTGGTGGAAAGAGTCTTGGTTTTATTAGGGATTGCCTGATCCATGCAGTCCTGGAGGTGTTCGTAGAAGGCATTTGTAAGGGCTTCCGCAGCTTGGGTTGTGGTTTCCACTGGCTCGGGGGCCTTGAAGGATACCACACCATTCTTGAGTAGTGTGAAGTTTGCTTTAAAGATGTTCTTCACTGTGGTCTTTTTTGTTTGGGGTGGGGGCGGGATGTGGATTTCCAGTGAGATAAGTTTGTGATCTGATCTCACCAATGAGGGATATACTTCCGGTGTGGAGCATTTTGTCCCCATGTTTGTGATGATGAGATCTAGTATATTTTCCCCTCTTGTGGGAACAGTGACTAGTTGTTCCATGGTATTTGAATTTATGAACTCCAAGAACCTTTGGGCTAGAAAGTTGGGGCATGAGTAATGTTCCCAGTCTATATTCGGGTAGTTGTAGTCACCCAATATAATGGTGTTTGGAGATGCATTTATACCCTCCAGTGTCTTCAGGAAGGCTGTGTGGGGTTCCTGAGTTTGAGAGGGTGGCCTGTAGCATGCTACAAATTGTAGAGCAGTTTTGCCTATGGTTAATTGCACCTGGATGGTTTCCGATGCTTCGTGCGTTGCCACCAACCTGGAGGTGTGGGTATCCTTGATGAATATGGATACACCCCCTCCTTTTATGGTGTGGTCCAGGTTTTGGGGCCGGAACGCATGATATGAGGCAAAACCTGATAGTGCCGGGGTGCTCTCAGGAGCCTTGAACCAGGTTTCAGTCACAGCACAGACATCAATGTTCTCCATACTGAGAAGGGCCTCGAGAGCGTGCATTTTTAGATTTAGACTTCTGGCATTGAGCAGCATTACCCTTAGTTTCTTCCCATTTTTGTTTTCTAGGGTGGTAGGTTTAGAATTTGAGCCTTGCCTAAAAAAGGCACTATGGGTATCTGTGTTACAATCTGTTATGGTGCCTCAGCTTGTGAGAGTAAAGAACAGGTTAAAATGGATTTCTGTGGATTTTTCTGAAAATGTGAAATAAATGTTCTGCATTTAAGTGTGTAGAGTATACTCAGGTAGAACTCAGTTATCTAACTTGGCAAAATTATATAGCTTGGCATTCATTGTTAATAAGAATCAGAAGTAAAATATTTTATCTCTTATAAACTATGCAGCTTTATAAAATTATCTACAACCAGGTCAAGACAAACTCTTGTATGGAGCTGTGTCTCGTCAACATGATACGCAAAGATAGGCCAGACGAAAAGAGTTATTCTTCAGGAACAGAATGTTTAAAATATGGAAAACTGTCAGCAGACCAGCTTTAAGGGAAAGACTTATTATTCTGGCAAATTCTCTAAACTGCTGATGCAGGCAGAAAAGACACTATGAAGATTGGGACTTTTTTTCTTTTGTATGAGAAACTTTGATTATTCTATTCTTGCAGACCTAAAACTGTAAGCTGAAGTACGTTTTTGATGTATATACCTTTCATTGTTAAGCTAAATGTAAATCTTGTGTGCAGTAAATGAATGTCGTAACAGCAGAACTGTCTCAGTGTTTTCATTGAGTAAAGGTACAGACTACCTGAATAGTGTAGTATAACAGTGGCAAGACCAGTCCAGTCCAAACAACTGGGGGGTGGGGGGTGACCTGAAGAGTTGCCTCTCACAGTGTGACATTCCAGCGCAGACATTTTTTGAATCAATTATTCTCTTCCTAAACTTTGTCCATTGACTGGAGGACAAACACTGCAGTGCAGAACAGGGCAGTGCGGTAATGTTTCTTCAGACAGTGGGTGACCAACGCAGTATGAAAATACTACCAACATGTTCATGTCACCAGCATCTAGTGAACGGCAGCAGAGAATCTTCCCACAACTGATCTTCATGTCGACTGGCCACCTTGTCCTGAACATTTGTGCTAAATATTTTTTTCTGTTTTTCTTTTAACAATGAATGCAAATTGTGAAAATGCCAAGAAGTGCACTCAGTCTTTTACTTTTGATGTGTCTGAACCATATATAAATGTGTGGAATTATTTAAATACATGGTATGATTAGCATGTTGGCACCTCTAAGTCTTTACTAGGGAAAGCTGACAATCCAGCATTATGTAAATGGATCTGTACCTTTTGATTGGTATGTATGTAAGGTAATAGTGCCACAGAATGTACAAAAAAATGTGCTATTTGCAATAATTTAAATGTTGTTTTTTGCATGCTTTGTCATAAACGTATTATACAAAACCTGGAACACAACCAGGATAAACTAATGCCTGAAGCACAGACAATGGTTCCTGTTTCTATATATCCTGTGCAAAAGATTTGTTAGAGGGTGGTGCAGATGTCAAAGTTTGTACTTTACAGTCTGATTTGCAGGAGTTTAAAGACTGGATTGCTAAAGTTAGCAACAAGGAGGATCTTAACCTCATGGGTCATTTTCAGACTAACTGTGATAAATGGAATGTGCTGGTAAACTGCATGCTGACACCGCTGAATGTACAAAATAATTTTCTCAGTTTTTGAAAGTCTCACAGATTGAAATTAAGACCTTTACACAAACTGTTATTGAACAGGGCAGTAAAGTTATTGGTATGATAAAAGGGTTAATGAGAAAAATTGTCCGTTTGCAAGAAAAATGACAAGCAGCTAGCTGACGCACAGCATGACGTAACTGTTGCTAGGGAGGAAATAAACACATCACGAGCTCAGTTGGGGACACAGGAATCTGAGGCTGCTAGAGCAACAGACTTTGCTAATCAAGACGTTTTAAAATTACAAGCTCTGTAAGAGGAATATCAATCTAAAGCATTAGAAACTACTGTTACAAGTCCTATCATAGCCTTAGCAGGCTTTTCTGCTGAAGTTTATCATCAGTGTAGGACGATAGAAACTCTCCCTAAGTGGGATGAACAGAAGGGTATTTTTAATAACATGATTACTACATTTAAAGCTTGGTTTCTTAAAACTGTAGGCACTGTATGGAATGATACACTTGAACGTTGTTTCTGGAATTTTGTTCCACAGCATTTTATGGGTTATATTCACCAAAAGCAGTATCTAATACAAACTAAACACTTAAGAATGACAGCAGTATTGTTAGCATACACTAGGGGGCAATCTCTCACACCAGCACTTTTAGATCAGTTTCAAATGACAGTTTGTGACTCTTTAGAAGAGCAAGCAGAACATCAGCTGGCATTTATGCTAGTCAATGGCAGTGATGAAAAAGATATGAAAGATGTAAATTTTCAAAAAGCTGTTATGCGCTCCTTTTTGGACCATTTGGAAGGTGTCCCAGGGGATATTAAACTTATTTATGAGGAATCTTCAAATGCACTCACAGAGTTAGTAGATAAATTGCTGCGAGCATGTATTATGTGTAAAGATAATGCTATTTGTAAGCAAAAGATTTACACTCCCTGTTCTGCACCAATTGTTAGTGAAGTAAGGGGAAGGGGGCATGGGAGATGGATTAATCAAGGACAGCAAGCCCCACAGCAGGTAGTAGGACAGCCAAGTCAAGGGCAAATTATACAGGGGCAACAATGGGCAGCATCAGCTCCCCCAGCCACTCAGTTAAATTCTCAAGTTACTCAATCTATAGAGGGTCCTCAAAAGAGACAGCCTATTTGTTATTCCTGTAAACAGGTTGGTCATACTAAAAATTATTGTAAATATTATCGCAGCTGGTGCCAGGAGCAAGAGGCAAAGGGTAAGCTTCTTACCGTGAAAAACTTTTATAAGCCACGTGTACCACGACAGCAACAGGTAATGCAGCCAGAAGTACAAACACAGCAGTACACTTCACAGCAATATGTGACAGAGGGTAATAGGGGACTACAGCAATAACCCCCATATACCACAAACACTCAACAGTCAGTATTACCAATACAGCAAAGGGATGGTGTGACACCTAGTGTCAATGTACAAGGTAATATTGTTTGCACACAGGATGCAACTGTCACTTCTGACTTTGTTCATGATGGTCCAGTAAATCCTAATTATTAGCAGCAAATAGCCTTGCATCATGAACTTAATCAATCTTATGTTGACTGTGAAGAGGTTGAGGAAACACTGCAATTATGTCCTTTGCAGTCCAATACCACCAATGATTTGGGGTTGGAAGTAAATCTACTATAGGGGTGTGACCCCCCCCCACTCAAGTCTCTTTCTTGACTAACTTCAAGAAAGGGAAAGATGGACGACCACTTATCAACATTGCCTGCCTACCTGTCACTGAGACATTTGCCTCCTGACTTGTCTAAACATACATGTATTTCAGGTTTTAATGACTCTGGATGTCTAGCTATAGGTAGTAAACCTGTACAAGTACAATTCTCCTGTCAAGGGGAACCAGTGAAAGGGGTATTTTTGATGCATAATTCTTGCACCTCCACAATCTTGGGAATGGATATATTGTCCAAAATGGGAATTGGCATAGACTTTCCTAATGGTATTATATGGCAAGGACAAGGTCCCATGTTATGTATGATTGAGGCAATACATGTATTAAACAGTTCTGAAAAGTGCCGTACTGTCAGCCCTACTGAAAATGAATTATGGTTAAAGGTAAAACAATAGTTCCCTACGTTGTGGTCTCAAGGACCCATAGACTGCAGGAAGCAGTTTCTGTACGTAATGACGAAGATTTTATTCCACCGTTTCAAAAACAGTATCCGATCCGAAAGGAAGCAGAGGCAGACATGCAAAATTGCATACAATGATGGCTTGATGTGGGAATAATTCAAAAGGGAAGTAGCCCTGCAAATTCAACCATATGGCCAGTTAAAAAGAAAGATGGAACTTACCGATTGGTTATTGATTTACGAAAAGTGAACCAATTCACAAGTCCCCGGGCTCATCTGATTCCAGGGGTCCCTGAGCTAGCAGCAAGAATAAAACCACAAAGTCATTGGTTTACAGTCATAGACTTAGCTAATGGTTTCTTTGCAGTACCACTGCAGGAAAAAGATTGGCAAAGGTTTGCCTTTACTTTTCAAAATGAACAGTATGTCATGACATGGTTACCGCAGGAATTTCGAAACAGTCCGGTTATATTTCACCAAATAGCTGGACGAATACTACAAGGTCTAGAATCTGGTGATTCTGTTCTGCATTACATTGATGACATACTAATACACTCTGAAACAAAAGAACAGCATTTAGCTAAAGTGACACAGGTCCTTCAAACATTGCAGGAGGCAGGGTTTAAGGTTAAAAGTGAAAAGGACCAATTCATGTCATCTGAAGTAAAATTTCTAGGTACTATTTTACGTCCTTTCGGGCGTACTCCTTGTTTGGAGAGGGTGCAGGGAATTTTGGAAATGGATATAAACCAGTTACTATTCCAGATTAGCATAAATGTCTGGGTATCATGAATTATAATCGGGAATTTATAGAGGATTATGCCAGTATGGCAGCTCCTCTGTATGACATGCTTTCTAGCAAGAAAGAATTACCCTTTCTGGAGTGGGGACCAAAGGAAAATATGACTTTTTATGATTTAAAGGCAGCATTAGTCAAGACTACAGAATTAGTAGCTCCAAGTCTAACACATCCCTTTGTGTTACAGGCAGCAGCTGGACCCAGCACACTCTCTGTTGTGCTTTTACAGGAGTGGCCTCAGGGCTCTGATTCTAGAATGGAAAAGACTTCACCATTACATTTTTTCAGTAGGAAGATGACACATGTTGAAAGGGGATATCACCCGTGCATTCAGCAACTTTTGGCCATTTACTGGGGTTTAAAACAAACTGAATACCTAACGGCTTTTTCTAAAGACATAGTACAGACACCCCTATGCCATACAGGGTTTGGTAAATGAGACTCAGCTAAATAAACTGATTGATAACGTCAGTCACGCAGTGTTTGCAAAATTGTTGGCATTATTTAGTGTCAAGCAAGTTACAATAAAGGCAGGAGATAAGTATTATTTATCTAACATCATGGGATATGAAGGAAAACGACATGAATGCATTAAGCACATTTCAAATCCAGAAAAGTCCATTCTATCTCCTGATTTTCAGGAAGACAAGCCATCCGTCTTTGTTAATGGCGCTCGATTTTGGGACAATGGATAATATTGGACTGGCTTTGCAGTAGTACCAGGAAACCCTTCTATGGGACAGCTGACACTAACTCAGTTACCGGGACATATATCGCCTCAGCGAGCTGAACTGGAAGCAGTTCTTTATGTGTTACGGCATTTTCCACCCGTCAATAATTTTTCAGGCAGTGCATACGTAGTTAATTCTCTGTGGCTGCATATGTCTACATGGGCAAGGAGAGGGTTTGTTGATAACATGGGCAAACCACTCAGTCATGTTTCTGTGTTACAGACTGTTTTGAATTTGGTTCGTAGTCAGTCCCTTGTGGGTTGCTACAGTATCTCAAAGGTAAAAGCTCATCAGAAAGCTACAAATGAAAATTTTTGGTTAAATAACTGCTGATCAGATGACAAAAAAGGCAGCAAAGGAAGGAATGCAATTATATCCTACAGAGCACCTTTCTAGTACCAGATAAAACCACTGCAGTACATGCCATACAGACATTTTCAGCATGATTTGCTGCAGATCCAAACTAAGTTTGGACTGCATGAAGAGTTAGAAAAATGTACTCTTGTAGGAGAAAGTCCATGGCAACATTATGCAAAATGTTTTGAAGATGGTTCTAGTGTTCCTTATATACCATACCAACAGGCACGACAGTTAGTAAAATTTAATCATCAGGTATTGGGACATTTGGGTACACAAAAGTTATGGTCTGTTTAAAAAAAAAAGTACTGGCATCCACAGTTAAAGAAAATCTGCAATTTAGTGCATGCTGAGTTCCTAGTATGTTTGCAGGTTAATGCTCAATTGAAAAAGCCACAGTTACTAAGGGTAACTCCAGCAGATGGACCTTGGTATGCCATCCAAATTGACTTTGCACGTCCATTACCCCCAGCTAAAGGTGGGTACAGGTATCTTCTAGTGGTAGTTGATGTTTTTTTCAAAATGGGTAGAAGCATTTCCTACAAAAACAATGACTGCTAAGGCTACAGCAGAAGCCTTATGGAAAAACATTTTTTGTCATTGGGGATGGCCATGAGTTATCGAATCTGATAATGGGCCACAATTTGTCAGTAAACGGATGAAAGCTTTGTGTGATTTGCTTGGTATCCAGCAATGATTTCATGTTCCTTACCATCCCCAGTCTAATGGGATAGTTGAAAGAATGAACAGGACTTTTAAGGAAAACCTTAAGAAAGCCTGCTTGGAAAAGGGAGTAAATTGGGTAAAACATTTGCCTGGAATCTTGCTGGGTGTCAGAGCAACTCCACACAGTAAGACAGGGATCTCACCTTTTGAAGTCATGACAGGTAGAAAAAATCAGGGATCTCACCTTTTGAAGTCATGACAGGTAGAAAAAATACCTGTACAATTGCCATTCGATCCTACTGTTAGTACAAACAGACCATTATTAGAGATTTCACAGCATCAACACTGGTTAAAGGATATTTCTAAATTGTGTCAAAGCCTATCAGAGATGCAAGCATTCAAAGTTACGGTCAAAAGATCCTGTTATGCCAGAAGAAAACCTTCCCTCTGGGACACAGGTATTAATCAAGATGTTCCAGACAGACGGTCCGTGGGATAGTAATCGGCAAGGACCTTTTGAAGTAATTGCACAGTTAGGACCCCTAGTGTACAAAGTTAAAGGAAAGAAAAAGAGCAAAATAATTCTTGCTCACAGAGATCAGCTGAAAGTCATTAAGTGACTTCATGTTTTTTTTTTTTTTTTTTGTAGACTCACGGCAAATGCCAAATCTGAAACAGTTGAAAAAGCATCTATCAAAACAACTTTTCAGATCAATACCACTTAACGTGGAAAGGTTATATTATTGTACATAATGAAGATTCTGCCTGTTACTGTACTGACTGTACTCACTGGTGTCAAAGAGGAGAA
This sequence comes from Protopterus annectens, assembly GCF_019279795.1. NCBI lineage: Eukaryota > Metazoa > Chordata > Ceratodontiformes > Protopteridae > Protopterus > Protopterus annectens. Next base: position 759,879,318 of record NC_056751.1, read on the forward strand.
ATGCAAGTTTGGAAAATAAACAATGCCAATAATACTCTAAAGCTAGGTTGGAGTGAATGGTCAAAGATAAATTATTTTTGTGGGCAAAGACAGCAGGGCAACTTTATTTGTCCATATAATGCTACTTGTATCTTCAGGTACATAAAGATTTCCAGTAGCGTTACCTTTTGGTCCGCGGTTAGGGGTCATTATTACATTTGATCAAATAGTCCTAAAGTAACCCTTGAATTTAATTCCAAAGTTTCTATTAAATGTCAATTTCCTATATTTTATTTAGGAAAAGGAAACAATTAAAAGACATATCCACTATCAGTACAACGGCTAATCTTCACCTATGTGAAGAAGTGCGGTAATCATACTATACGGGGAATTAGTATTCCTCCCAATAATACGAAAGTACAACTAAATGTAATCATACTATACGGGGAATTAGTACTCCTCCCAATAATACGAAAGTACAACTAAATGTAATCATACTATACGGGGAATTAATATTCCTCCCAATAATACGAAAGTACAACTAAATGTAATCATACTATACGGGGAATTAATATTCCTCCCAATAATACGAAAGTACAACTACATTTTACTACTGGAGTTTCTGTGATATGTACTAATGTCACAGTCATTACAGGCTGCATACATTGGGCATATGTTCTATCAATATTAACAGGTAAACCTACCTCTGTTCATACACACCATTTGGTTAAAATCCCTTCTACCTGTAAAAAGGTAGGCAGACAGTATTAAAAGGTTGTGGTACATTTTAACATCACATTCCCAGACACAGGCAGGTGCTGATATAAAAGGGCATGCTGTGATACTCTACTAGGAAGCCTTGGTACAGGCATAGGAGCTATTAATGCAGCTGACGTTAAAATTCTAGCTAATCATTTAAAAGTAGTGGGGGAGATATCTCTCAGACTGTGCATTTACAAGCATCTTGGAATCCAGAAATATGGAAGACACACCTGCACAATATAAATTATCAGCAGTACTTTTTAGACAGTTATGATGCCATGCAGTTACATCAGTAGAAATTTGATGGTAACATGACAATTTTTGTAAATTGGACAAAATGTACTATGCAATCTTTGGATATGGAAATTCAGAAAAATAGAGTACAAACTGAACTTATGTTACAAAATGAAAATGTTTGGCGACAATTGTTTAACAAATGGGTACCTGATACCAATTGAATTAGGTTATTTACTGAAGTAACATACAGTACAGGAAAGTTTATGCATTATAATGTTACTGATACAACTATTATGTGTCAGTTTACTGTGTTACCTATGATATTTCTCGTACCAGAAAGGTATGAGTATTGGTTGCCACAATGCGAAGGTAATTATTATAGATATGAGAAGAAAAACACATAAAATCGAGTATTGTACACATACTCAAAATGGACTAATTTGTGGACAGCTTACTGCAGCATTCTGTTAATTTGTGTAAATGGACTATTATGCCTTCTTCTTTTCAAATGTTTATAGAAGTGGCTCCTCAGTTTATTTGTCTGGATACAGATCAAGATGTGGGTCATAATTTAAAATTACCTTTTGTAGGATGTTTAGCACATGTTGATTTCCTTAAATGGAATAATAAGAGCTATGTGTTTACTGAACCCATAGAAGTGAATATTTCCAAGCACTGGAATTATGACTTAATACAGCTTCCCAATATATCTGTATCTTTGGATAATTAAAAAAAAAACATAATAAGCAATGCTAAAATTCTCAGAGTATTTGGAAAAAAGAAATAAAGGTATTCTGTATCATGAGGCATTAAGTATCATTGCAAAAGATAAACTACTTAGTTTGGCTGAAAAGACCAAAAAAGACACTGCTCACAACTGGTGGGATATCTTTACTAGTTGGTCAAAATCAGGAAAAATATGTTAAATTGGTTAATACATCCTGTATTAGTAGTGTTAGGCATTATAGTCATACTAACTATCTGGAATTGCTACCCAAGTTGTCATTTGCGAAAAACTTATAAGGTTCAGCAAATTATGATGGTTAAGCTGAATAAACTGGAGAAAGTTTCAATGTGTACCATTAAAGAAAAAAACTGAAAATGAACAGTCATTTTCCACTTTTTAAATAAAAAAATGGAAATTGTGAGAGTAAAGAACAGGTTAAAATGGATTAGTGTGGATTTTTTTGAACATGTGAAATAAATGTTCTGCGTTTCAATGTGTAGAGTGCACTCAGCTAGAACTCAGTTACCTAACTTAGCAAAACTTTATAGCTTGGCATTCATTGTTAATAAGAATCAGAAGTAAAATATTTTGTCTTTTATAAACTATGCAGCTTTGTAAAATTATTATCTACAAGCAGGTCAAGACGAACTCAAGTATGCAGCTGTGTCTCGTCAACATGATACGCAAAGATAGGCCAAGGACAAAAAGAGTTATTCTTCAAGAACAGAATGTTTAAAATATGGAAAACAAACTGTCAGCAGATTAGCTTCAAGGGAAAAACTTATTATTCTGGCAAATTCTCTAAACTGCTGATGCAGGCAGAAAAGACACTATAAAGATTGGGACTTTTTTTTTTTGTATGAGAGCCTTTGATTATTCAATTTTTGCAGACCTAAAACTGTAAGCTGAAGTACGTTTTTGATGTATATACCTTTCATTGTTAAACTAGATGTAAACCTTGTGTGCAGTAAATGAATGTCATAACAGCAGAACTGTCTCATTCTTTTCATTGAGTAAAGGTACAGACTACCTGAATAGTGTAGTATAACTTTAACACATCTGTACTTCATTTCCAATAGGGGCAAGTTTTCTTTGAGAACAAATCTTTCTTTTATACCTAACATGGATTTGGAGTTTACCTTAATCCAGTCTATTAATCTCATTGTCTTTTTTCTTGACCCCAAAAATAAGGGAGAGAAAAATTATACTCTGAATTTTCACAAGCAGCTTAGATGCTACTAGACAAAATATATTCCTTCAAGAAATCTGATCAGCTTGAAGGTAGGAAAAAAGGACAATCAGTGTAAAAGCAGATAACTTTAAGATGGTCCTCTCATGTTATTTCTTTTTTATACTCTCACCATAATAAGCCACATCCAGGCAGGGTTAGAGCACATTCCACTAGGGTTTTGGCTTCTTTGGTCATTTTCTGATAAGGGAAGGACTCTAGGAGTACTTTTACAAAGCACTACAAATTGAATTTATTTTCTAGGTCCAGAACAATCTTTGCTAGTGCTGTTCTTTAGAGGTTCCTGGATTCTTGATATTATTTCCTTTTCCCTTTGCTCCTAAGCTTTGTTGATCAACCCAAATAGCTTGGGATACTGCTGCAGTGATCAAATTTTGAACATAGTGCAGTTGTAGAAATAAACATAACAGTATATTTTCTAATAGAGCTCTGTTACCTTAGCTGTCACCTCTCTCTGCCCCCACTTATTTTTTTGTATTGCCATGTTGCTGATGTATATACCCTTGTGTATATAATGTCCCCTGTGATGTCTTTCCATATCACTTTTGCAGTACTCAAAACTTATGGGATCTCCTGCCAAGGATATCCCTTTGTCCGGCCATTATACCAAAATCTTTAATTCTTGTCAGTGTCTTGCATCAGACATATGCTCCCCATGTCAGTGTAGGGTATAGAGGGAATGTACAGATGCTCCAAACTCAGAACATTTTGCCGCCAGTGTGAACACAAGAGTTGTATGCCAGTCTGAATGCCCTTTGCTGATCCTTTTGTGGGCAAGTACCCACTTGGGGTTCCTTTTCTTTAATTTTATAGTGTATTTTGAGAATTCATGTCATCTAAGAAAGGAAAATGTCAGTGTTGGAGGCAGATTCCTAATAAGGATCATCATGACAAGCATTTGTTTTGAATAAGTACTTCTCATGACCACACTCAATGTTCTGTTTGTCAGGCATTTTTGCTGAAGACTCTTCTCAGATGTCTGTCTACTCTCTCCATTTATCTAGAGAACCAACATCTCAAGTTGTTGTCCCAGGGTACCTGACCAAATCCACCCATGCAAAGGTATGGCAACCTTTTAAGAAAAAGGCCAAAAGGTTCAGGTGTGATACTGTCACTGTCAAGCCTCTGTCAGATGTCTGTATTGAGATGAATAATACCTCTGAAAACTGCCCAGTGCTGCTGTCAGCTCCCCTGCTGTGACCTTGACAGATGCTGGCATGGAAGTGGCTTCTTGCACTTCCTTCAAGGCTTTATAGATGTCCACACCAGACACGGAGGTGGAAACAACTGATCATATTTGAGGAGCCTAGGAGGTTTCCCCAGATCTTAGTCAGAGAGGATGTTTCTTGTACTCTGAGACAAAGCAAGCTTCTGAACCACTGAGGTTTGTTAAAGCCATTACCCACCTTAAGAAGAAACAGAAGACTAAGCATATTTCTCCCACTACAAAGATCCTCAGAAGGATTGGTAGGATTTTAGTCAGGGCTTGTTAAATTTCCTGATTGCTTTGAGACCACACCAGAGGGGGGTTTGGTTCCTGCCTCTCCTAGGTATTCTACCCCTAAAAGATCTAGGAGAACCTGATTACTCTGCTGAGGAATCAGATTCAGACTCAAATGAGGATTCCTATGCATACTTCTCCCAAATGCCATCATCTTTGGACTATGGCTCTGAGGAGAAGAATTAAGTCCTGACTTCCCTTTAGATGAATTGCCCTTAGGGGATACAGTGGCTTGCATGATGGAGCATTTTAAGTGGGACTGCTCCCAGGTCTCTGACATCCAGAAAATGTGATATGAGTTGCTGCAGATGGATTTTCCTAGGCCTTCTCATGTGCACCCTGTTTTTGCTGCTTTGTTAGACACTTTCAGCTGCTTCTTTGGCTCCTGATTCCCAGCCTCCCACCTCTAAGAAGTCTGACCATTTTTATAAGGTCCCTGAGGCTGTTAGTTTCTTTATAAGTGTCCTACTTCTGACTCTGCTGTGGTCTCTGCCTATGCTGATAAGCCTTCTTTAAGCATCTTCCCTCAGACAAGAACAATTGAGCTATGGAGAGGCTGGGGAAGAAGGTCTACACTTCTGTCACCCTGAAATTTCATGCCATTAACTATCAGACTCACATGATCAAGTATATTGTACTCCTTTTGTCATAGCTGGTAGGGATTGTGTCTGACCTGCTTGATTCTGAGACTAAGTCCACTGTTCTTCCTTTGGTGGGATCCAAATCTCATATAGATTGTCTCTCTATTAAGTATAGTTAGGATGCTGCTGATGCCTTCTGTAGAACTGCTGCTTCAGGCTTTGTCATGAGACACTGGCTTCATCTTCAGGCTTTGCCTGATGACATTAAGGCTAAACTTCTTGAAGCTCCACTAGATAATCTAAATCTCTTTGGTTCTCCAGTGGCAGATTTATTTAAGACCTTACAGGACAAAGGCAATGTCATGAAGGATATTAAACAATTTTTTGTCTCTCTCTTTCCTGTGTTTCAGAGGAATTATCCTGCCAAAACTGTTTTTGTTCGTAGAAAGCCTCATCAGTCCTCCAAAGGTAGGAAGTTCTCTAGGCATGTTTTTTTCTGACAAACTAACTCAAATGTCTAGACCTTAAAAAAACTTCCTTTCAGGACAAATCTACCTCCATCTGACTTCCCTTTCCCTTGGCCCTGTCCCCTTCTTTCTCAAACTTTTTTCTGTCACTCCTTGTTTGGCAACAGATTACTTCAGATTATTGGGTTCTTTCAGTCATCAAACACCAAATACTGAGCAAGAAACCAATAAACCAAGAAAGTGTTCGGAAGCAAGTCCACAGATAAGGTATAACGGAATACTGTTAACTCACAATAAGGCACCAGTCTTGACTGATAATAATAATACCAGAAATTTATTGCTTTAAACGCCAACAATATGTACCACACGTTTTCATCAAATAAGACTTCATCAGACAAACAGTCAAGGAAACCCTCAAGTTTAAATACACATATTTAATCACATAAATTGGCAATTAAGTTAATTAATCTAATTTAAAACCACAGTAGTATTTTTCTAAAAGAACAAACCTAACAAAGCAATTATACTACCATTATTAAAAACAGCAAAAGAATGTTCTCTAAAATATTAAAATACTATTATAAATTTTATAATCATAAAACTGATTAGTGTATAGGTTTATATATTTATTTCCATTTTATTCTATCCTTGCACCAAACCAATATTGTAGTCTAACAAACTATTCAATGGATTTGTGAATAAATAACAGGTAAATTATATCCTGTCAGATTTTAATTTCAGGTAAGGCACAATAGATATAGCTTCATTAAGCCCTGGGAATCTGTTAGATTCCAGGAGGATCTGCCAATGTGTCTCCCTATGGGAAAGTAATGTCTCCCATGGACCACCCCTGGGGTCTTGTATAACAGAGTCCAATACAAAAAAATTGTAAATAGCATCTGGACATAATAGACTGTGCTTATAGAGAGCATTTTTCATATCTCGCCTGTTGATATCATAGAGATGTTCATACACTCTTCTACGGAGTTGTCTCTTGGTCTTGCCCACGTAGAAAGCCTGACAAGACAGGCACAAGGCCAAGTAGACAACTCCGTAGGACAAGCAATTGTAAAATCTTGTAGAACCAATCCTCCTGTTTCTACTTTCCACATACACAGTCTCTTTGTTAATTATATGCTTACACTGAGAACAATGTCCACATCTAAATGTACCCTTACGTGTGTTTCCAGTTTGATATTGTTTAGGCCCTGTCTCTAAAATTCTCTTAATGTTGTAACCCTTTTTATAAACGGTTTTAAGGGTTATAGTTTTAAATACATCCAAATCAGTCAACTCCTGAAAAGCCTTGAATTCCTTTTCAACTATCTGTCGAAACTTCCTAACGTTACCACTATATTCTGTGATGAAAAGTAATTCTTGTCCTACACAATTAGATGTACTCATGTCCTGTTGTATACTAGGTAGATCCTGTCCTAGAATAGGCTTGAATCTTGTGGTTCTACCTAGGAGCACCTCCTGTTTAACTAGATTAATCATATGTTCGGGGTACCCCCTGTCCATAAACATGACGGTTAACTTATCACATTCTTCATTAAAAAGGTGGTCCTGGGATGTCATGCGGGACGCCCTAACCATCTGTCCTTTAATAATACCTTTTTTCTGGTACTCAGGGTGGGAACTGGAGAAGTGCAAATAACTGTTAGAAAAGGATGGCTTTCTGTATACTGAAGAAGAAAAGCCAGCTGCCACCTTACTGATAGTAACGTCCAAATAATGGACTGTTTCATCAAAGGTCTCATGGGTGAACTTTAAAAAACTGGTTGTGCTACCTATGTAAGTAAAAAACTCCTGAATGGTCTCTGGGGGGCCTACCCAAAAAATGCAGATGTCATCCAGGAATCTGGTGTAATGATTCCAGTACTTCACAAACCTACTATTGTTGATAAACTTCTTCTCCCAGGTGGCCATGATGATGTCTGCATATGTTGGGGCAAAATTAGCCCCCGTGGACACCCCAGTGATTTGTCTAAAGTACTCACCCCCATAACTTATATAGTTATTTTCTAAGACCAACTCGACTAAGGTCATAATCATGTTCACCTCATTTGCTGTAATCCCATTACATTCCCACAGGGCCTCTTCCAACCATTCCAAACCCACCTCTGTGGGAATAACCGAGAACAAATCTACCACATCAATTGTTAAAAATACAAGGTTAGGGTTATATAACTTGTTAGTAATACTTCGTAAAAATTGCCAAGAGTCCTTAACTAAATAAGGCTCTCTGCCCCACACCTGTTTAAGTTTCCAATCAAGAAATTTAGCAATTGAATGGGTCTTAGACCCTTGAGCAGCCACAATGGGACGTAGGGGAGGGTCCTCCATACACTTGTGTATTTTAGGTACACCAAAAATGGTAGGTACCTTAGGATAGTTGTTTTCCAAGAAAGAATATGTATCAAATTCGATGACCTCCTGATCTAACATATCTTTGATAGTGAGGTCAATCTTTTTGTATGATAGATATACCTCTTGGATGGAAGAGACAGTGTATTTGTTAGTATCATATAGGATATCTCCCATCTTACTTTCATATAAGACCTGGCTCATAAGTACGGTGCCCCCACCCTTATCTGGTTGCATGACCCTGATAGAATGGTTATATGCTAGGTCATGTAAAACTGCGTACTCTTCATCACTAAGATTGTATTCAAAGCTAGTTCGACCTAATTCTTTGCGAATTTCTTTTTCAATTCTTAGCTCCAAATTACTTAATTGTGGATGAAGAGGTGGATTGAAGGCACTAGACTTTTTTAACAACAATGTTGGAGCAACTGGAGCATATCCAAATAAATGCTGAAAGTTAAGTTTACGAATAAGCATTTTCACATCCAAGATACAATTAACCAGTTGGCAACCCCGAGTTGGAACAAATTTATAACCTTTTGTGAGTAAATTGAAATGTGCATCTGTAACAGGTACATCACTATAATTGTATATGTGATAACCTTGCTTAACATGTAACCGATACACACCCATTTCTGTAACAGTGATACTGTTATCTACTGCCAATCCTGATTCCTGTTCCTCCCCCTCCCCCTCCCTGGGTTGTTCCTGCCCTGGGAAAAAATCGGGTATACAGGATAGTCTTGTACCCCATGTTGGTTTCGAATACGCTCTGATCTTCTTGGTAAAAACCCCCCTTCCGTCTCCCCAACTGGGTTAGTGGGACCCAGGTCATCATCCTCACCTGAGGCTCCTATTGCTGCCTCGGCGTGGGGTACGGGATTCTCATAAAATTCTGGAGCTAAATAATTCTTACCCCTGAAATGGGGTGGGTTGGGGTATTGTCGCCCCTCCTTGTATTCCCTGAGATCCCTTTTCAACTTGTTGGACTTTCTCTTAATAATGGTGTCACAGTGGTGGTCAATATTTTTACGAATATTATAATATTGAACTTTATGTGATTCCACTGTAAACAATAAGTCACTAGTGATAGCATCATTGCATTTAAAAATTTGCTCGGAAAGTCCTTGAATGTCTTTATCATTTTTCTTTATAATAGCTCGCATAATGTCCATTCCACATCGGTCAAAAGCTTGGATCAATTCGTCATGGAAGTCACTTCCAACAAGCACATTGTTTGGATATTTATGCACTCTCAAACCTCTGGGCACAATGCCCTTGTTAATACATTCAATCAAATATGCGTTATCTAAAACCAAACTCTTGTACCTGTATAAAGTGTCCTCAAGGAAATGGAGATTGTCCCCAAAAGTTAATCTCTCTGTTGAGTTGCTGCTATGAATACCCACGGAGTTGAAATCATGTTTGTTGTTGACCCAGTCAGAAAAGGAAGCTGTAAAAGGTTGCGACTCGTGGGTGGAAACCGGCTGGTGGCAAGGAATAGAAGAACCGGGTACACTATCCCTGAGTGCCGCTGGTGTATCCATCAACCCTACAACTTCAGCATTCTCCGTGTGATCTCTCGAAGTTCTCTGTCCCAAATTAGTAACTGAAGCGCCATCCCTAAAAATTGCTGGTGTTTTGAAAAAATCAGAAACATCCGTACTGGCGGTAACAGACCTCTGTGCACTCCGGACTGTACCATTAGTACCCGCGCCTGCGGGGGAAACCACCGGCTGAGTACGGCACCTTGTACCGACTAGTTGCAAAACCTCTTGCTGGTTTTGGATGACTGTTTGTAACCCCTGTCCCAGTGGGGTTAACAATTGTATCAAGTTAGTTAACTGACCCGTGAGCTGGGATAATTCTCCGGTAACAGTTGTAAAACCGGTTCCATGCCCTTCCTCTGCAGGACTACCCGAACTAGAATCCATGACACCAAACACCAAATACTGAGCAAGAAACCAATAAACCAAGAAAGTGTTCGGAAGCAAGTCCACAGATAAGGTATAACGGAATACTGTTAACTCACAATAAGGCACCAGTCTTGACTGATAATAATAATACCAGAAATTTATTGCTTTAAACGCCAACAATATGTACCACACGTTTTCATCAAATAAGACTTCATCAGACAAACAGTCAAGGAAACCCTCAAGTTTAAATACACATATTTAATCACATAAATTGGCAATTAAGTTAATTAATCTAATTTAAAACCACAGTAGTATTTTTCTAAAAGAACAAACCTAACAAAGCAATTATACTACCATTATTAAAAACAGCAAAAGAATGTTCTCTAAAATATTAAAATACTATTATAAATTTTATAATCATAAAACTGATTAGTGTATAGGTTTATATATTTATTTCCATTTTTATTCTATCCTTGCACCAAACCAATATTGTAGTCTAACAAACTATTCAATGGATTTGTGAATAAATAACAGGTAAATTATATCCTGTCAGATTTTAATTTCAGGTAAGGCACAATAGATATAGCTTCATTAAGTCCTGGGAATCTGTTAGATTCCAGGAGGATCTGCCAATGTGTCTCCCTATGGGAAAGTAATGTCTCCCATGGACCACCCCTGGGGTCTTGTATAACAGAGTCCAATACAAAAAAATTGTAAATAGCATCTGGACATAATAGACTGTGCTTATAGAGAGCATTTTTCATATCTCGCCTGTTGATATCATAGAGATGTTCATACACTCTTCTACGGAGTTGTCTCTTGGTCTTGCCCACGTAGAAAGCCTGACAAGACAGGCACAAGGCCAAGTAGACAACTCCATAGGACAAGCAATTGTAAAATCTTGTAGAACCAATCCTCCTGTTTCTACTTTCCACATACACAGTCTCTTTGTTAATTATATGCTTACACTGAGAACAATGTCCACATCTAAATGTACCCTTACGTGTGTTTCCAGTTTGATATTGTTTAGGCCCTGTCTCTAAAATTCTCTTAATGTTGTAACCCTTTTTATAAACGGTTTTAAGGGTTATAGTTTTAAATACATCCAAATCAGTCAACTCCTGAAAAGCCTTGAATTCCTTTTCAACTATCTGTCGAAACTTCCTAACGTTACCACTATATTCTGTGATGAAAAGTAATTCTTGTCCTACACAATTAGATGTACTCATGTCCTGTTGTATACTAGGTAGATCCTGTCCTAGAATAGGCTTGAATCTTGTGGTTCTACCTAGGAGCACCTCCTGTTTAACTAGATTAATCATATGTTCGGGGTACCCCCTGTCCATAAACATGACGGTTAACTTATCACATTCTTCATTAAAAAGGTGGTCCTGGTTCTTTCAGTCATCCTTCAAGGCTACTTCATGGTCTGGAAGTCTCTTTCTTCCTTTGCTTTTATTTCTCAACCTCCTTCAGATCAAATTCCCAATTTTTCAGGGATGCTTCAGGGTTTACTGGATCAGGGCACTGTTCAAACGGTCACAGAGGCCATTAGGGGTAAAGGGTTTTATTTCAGAGTGTTTGTGGTCCCTAGAAAGAAAGGGTCCTGGAGCTCTCTTCTAGACATCTTCTAGGCTCTTCTTTTTTGAATAGTTTCCTCAAGGTACCTACCTTCAAGATGCCTTCCCTCAAGATGATATTTCATCTTTTGTTTCCTCAAGCCTTTCCTGTTTCCCTGGATCTGAAGGCTGATTATCTTTGTGTTCCCATTCACCACATATTCAGGAAGTATTTACATTTATCCATTTCTTCCTGTCATTTTCAGTTTCCTGCTTTGCCCTTTGGTCTTTCCACAGCCCGGAAGGTATTCACCAAGTGCCTGCCTCCAGTCATAGCTTTCTGCAGGCTTTAAGGAGTACAAATGTTTCCTTATCTGGGCAACTTGCAGTACCTGCACTTTACCAGGCTCCTGCTGCACAGTCTGGGCTTCACCATTAATCTCCAGAAGTCTATCCTGTTGCCTGTTGGGATCATATCTTCCTGGGATGCAGGATCCAAATTGTCTCAATGCTGTCCTGTCTGCCTGCTCCCAAGGTACTGTGTCTAACAACCAAGTTCAAGTCATTCCTCTGTCATGTCTGCCAGGGAATTTATGAGGGCTCTAGGTTGTATGGTCGTGACCGTCCCCATGCTCCATGATACCTTTGTTTGGTGTGGCTTCAGCATTGCCACCCCCTGGAGTTCAAAGTTCCCTTAATTCCTTGTCTAAAACTTGAGCTTCATAGATTCAAAACATATCCCTCAATCCAGGCATCCCTTTCCAGCCTCCTGCTCCATCTCAGGAGCTCTTTATATTTGCTACTGATCATGGGTGGGGAGTTGTTTCAGGCAGTATGAAGGCTCAGAGTCTCTGGGCATTCATTGGCATTGGTGACTGGATCACATCAACATCAGAGAGATGTGGGCCCTTATCTTTGCTCTCCACTCCCTTTGGTCCCCAAGCCCTTTAAGGTTTCATACAGACAACACCACAGTTATATAGTACATCAGCAAGTGGGGGGGGGCACAATGTCTTATCTTCTTTGCAGGCTAGCCCTTCAGACCTGAGAACTAGCTGTCCAGATGTAGGTTTATCTTCAGGCAGTTTACATTCCTTCAAGTGGCAGACTATCTGAGCAGGTCCAGGGCATAACCTCATGAATGGATGCTTCGCAGAAAGGTGTTTCTTGACAAAGTTCATTAGCGGGGTATCTCTCAAGTGGATCTCTTTGCCTCCCTTTTGAACAGACAGCTTCCTCATTTCTGTTCTAGAGAACCAAGTCTTCTGACTTGGAGGGTGGATGCCATATCTTTTTCATGGAAGGGATGTTCCCTTATGCTTCCCCCTTCCTCTTCTTCTCAGGGTCCTACACAGGATCTAACAAGAGCCTCCAAATATCTTGTTGGTGACCCCCTCTTGGCTCAGACAGCACTGGTTCTACCTCCTTTTTCAACTCAACTGAGGCAATCATCACAAGGTATCTCACTGGATGGATCATCTTACACAAGAGAAGGTGTCTGTCCTTCACCCCTCCTCATCTGGCCACTCTTAAATTGAAAGTTTGGGTGATAAGGAGGATGTAATCCCTTTTCAGCACCATTTCTCTGAGGATGTGCTTATGTTTCTGGAGAAGGCCAGGAAACCCATTACCAGAAAATCATATATATCCAAATGGAATAGATTTTCAGTTAGGTGTCTTAAGCTTCACTAGGATCCGTTTCAGTGGAGGTACCTTTGGTTCTCTCTTACTTCTGTGAACTGCTTCATATTAGCTTAGTATATTCTTCTGTCAAAGCTAACTTGTCAGAAATCTCTGTTTTTCTGCCTTTGTATCTTCCACTGGCCTCTCATTTTAAGATTAAATAATTTCTGAAAGGTGTCCTCCACATCAGACCCCCAAGAAAGTATAGCCCTACTTCTTGAGAAACTGACCAAGGCTCCCTTTAAACCTGCTGCTACTGCTTTTGTGCAACATTGCACCTGGAAATCTGCTTTACTAGTTGCCCTCACTTCTGCCAGGAGTGTCTCTGAACTCTAATCCTTGATAGTGGTTTCCCCTTTTTTGGTTTTTCATAGGGACACCATGTCTCTAAGTACTATTCCTTCTTGATAACCAAGGTGGTCAGTGAGTTCCTTAATGTCTTTCCAGCTTCCTTCCTTTTTTCCTTCTCTATAATCTGCTAGTGAGAAGGTTCTACAAACGTTGGATCTTCACAGACAGCTTAAGTATTATTTGGCCAAGACAAAGGCTGTAAGTAAATCTGAGCAACCCTTTGTTTCTATACATGTCAGGACATTGGGTTTGGCAGTTCCTAAGCAAACCATCTCCTCTTGGATTTTGAATGCCATTTCTTTTGTTATTCCTTTCATGGCAAACAGCTTTCTGCCTCTGTTTGGGTCTATTCTACTAGGGCAGTGTTCTCCTTGAGGGTTTTATTCAAGAGTTTGGACACTGGTTCCATCATTGAAGCTGCTATTGGTCTTCTGTACACACCTTCACCAAACATTACAAGCTGGACGTCATTTGCAGAGCTGTGGTGGGTTTTGCCAAGGCTATTCTTCATGGGTTTGTGGAGTGTTCCCCTTTGCCTTTCTCCTCCCTTTCCTCACAGTAGCTTTTGTACTCTCTCATAGGTTAGAATACTGCAGTAGTGATATGGTAGGGCATAGTGCAGTTGTATAAAATCTTGCCATCACACTAGATGTCCTTCACTTTACTGTTGCAGTATTCAGTCCCTTCCTGTTGCCCCATTTTTCTCACTTTTTTATGTTGGGAACATCTGCCTGGCAGAGGGGTCTTTCCTCCTCTCCTTTTTCCTTGGAGGTACAAGTTATCCTTTCTCCTGGGGTAGCTGTAGTTCTCCTAGGACACTTCAGTTCTGAGTTTGGAGATTCTGTAAGTCACCTTTATGTTCTACACTGCTGCAGAGAACATACATTTGATTTCTGATGTAGATAAGAATTAAAGACTTTGGTTTACTGGCCAGATGTAGGGCTGTTCTTGGCAGGAGATCACATAGGTTACAAATACTGCAACAGTGAAGGGAAGAGCATCTACTGTTAAGAGTTTACACAACTGTACTTCACATTTCCTATCTTTTTGTTTTCTTTCAGGACTATTGCCCCCCCTTTTTGGGGCAAGAAGGCCGTGACAGATTTGCACTCTATCTTTTTATATGGAGCTACTCTTGACCTCTTGACATAGCATGGGAAGGGCACCCTTTAACTTTCAGAAGTTGTTCAGTAGGAATGGAGCAGGACCCAAATAGCTTAGGTCACTGCAACAGTGATCTATTACAACTACTGTTATGGTAAGTGTGATGGTGTGAGGTAGTGCCAGCAATGTCAGGAGGAGTAGGGCAGTGGATGTGTAACATATGCCAGCATAGCTAGCTGGAGTTTTGTAAAGAATTATATGTTATTTGTATATCACACTGATTTGTAGAGGTGCTTGTGTTGAAAATGTATTTGTAAGGTTGTTTGTGTTAAAAAAAGGTACCAACAGTGGGTCCTGCTGGACAGAAAAAAATACACCTGTATATTAGACTATATTGTAACTGTTAAAATGAATATATTGCAGCAGAGATATTGGAAGAGAAGAGGTTACTCTCAGTGCAGATAACTTTGAAAAATAACCTGAAATTAAATTACTTGGTATAAGCCATAAAGATTTATCTCACAGGTCTGAATAGAGCCAGAGATGCAACATCTGTGAAAACAAGGACTAGGAATCTTGCTATGTATTGTGCTTAGTAGTGAAATAATTGCTACCCTGGAAGGGTGGAAGTTTTGTAATGATTTTCTAGCTTCCAGATGCTGTAACACATCTTAGCAAAGCTCTATGCATGTATATTGTGACACATATGTGCAATATCCTGGCTCTGCTTCTAGTAAAGGAGGTAGTGTGGGAACCACAGAGTCAGGTGACAAGATGTGATGTTGTTCTTTAATCCATTACTAAAATGATGCTTTAATACTAGATAAGACAGAAGTCTGAGGGCAGTTTGTTTGTGAAACCTGACAAGAAAGACTACTCACCCACATCACCTTGCCTCATTCTATTAAATAAGTAGGAAACAGTAATCATTTATATCAGTCAGGAAAATATAGTGAGATTAGTTAATTGTTTTTTTGTATCTGTGTGAATCATTTCATCTGTGCTATTTTAATATTTCCTGTGATTGAAACTCAAGTATTTGTTGTAAATAGATATTCATTTTCATGTTCTTTTATTATTTATTTCATTGTGGCTGGTCTTTTTAGGAAATATTTAACCTTTTAGAGTACTTATATTTAGTGATGCTGTGGCATCACACTCCTCAAAGTCTTGCTGTTGGGTCAATGCCATTGGTATTAGTATTAATTTCACTCAGTAAAATTGCATACCCTGTTAAGAGCCTTAGAGTAGTTGGCTGGTGGCAGTGGAACTACCTTATAGCCTGGGCAGAGGTGGTAGAATGGGTAATCTTTGCCTGCCTTTCCCAGGTGTGTGTGTGTGTGTGTGTGTGTGTGTGTGTGTGTGTGTGTGTGTGTGTGAAAATCAAATCTCAGAACAGGTACACAGAGACACAGAGCTCCTTAGTGGTCAGTGTGGATTCTTATTTGGGGCCTGGAGAGAGGGGGGAGAGAGAGAGAGAGAGTCCAGTCCCAGGACTTGGAGTGTGTTACCTGTTTCTCTTAAGGGAAACTGTGCTTGGTGCAGAGAACTGCATCTGAAAATACTTTGTGTGTCTATTTCTTTCAACGTGAATGTTCCCCCACCGGTGTCCATGGTGAGGATTGAGACTTCTTGATCACTGGCCCAGAGAAAGGACATCACATATTGGTGAGAAGTGGTGGGGGTATTAATTGAAATTCTGTAGCCTGTAGGAAGTTGTCACTAAAGGTGTACTCTCAGCAGCCACAAGGTAAACATAAAGTATTTAATTTTCACAACAGTTTTATTTATTTTTTCTTAGTTAAGTTTAGTAAGGGAAAGCAGGCAAAGATGTCAGCAGAGGACTATAGCAAGCTGACAAAGAAGCAGTTGGCCAAGGTGTATGAAGCCAAAGGACTGGTGCATGCCAACCTGACTAAAGAGGAGATTATTTCAGCCTTAATCACAGCTGCAGCACAGGCCAGCAACCAGGAAGACAACCAGTCTGGTGATGGGGATGTGCAGCCCTCATAAACAGGATAATTCACCTTTTCCTCAGAGGATTTAAAAACATGTCCAGAGTTAGGGATACTTGAACTGGAGGGCAAACATTTTGAGTTAGAATCAGTAGAGAGACTGCAGCAAGAAAAATATATGGAATTAGAATCAGCAGAGAGACTGCGGCATTTGGAGGCTGATGAAAATGAGAAGCAGTGTCAACATGTGAGAGGGAGATGCTGATTTTTCGTCAGGGGCAAAGAGGTCATGGGGAAGGGAATAAACCCCATAAGTAATAAAGGTCAGTAAATTTCTTCACAGTTTATAGAGGGTGATAATTGTGATAGTTTTATTCATATATTTGAAAGAGTATTATTCATATATTTGAAAGAGTATTTGAATAGTCTATTGTTGACCAAGGACTCTGGGTACAGTTACTTACCCCCTTACTCCATGGTAAAGCTGTAACTGCTGTTTCTAAATTGTCAGATACTAATTGTTTAAACTATGATAAAGTTAAACAATGTTTACGTGAATGTTTTAAGTTAACATCTGAAGCTTACAGAAAAATGTTTTGTGATCCTTGACACAAGAGAGATGAATGTATATGTGATTATATTGCTGAGTTAAGCACTTATATTCATTGGCGGATGAGTGGGTGTCAGGTCACCACTTCTGAAAGGCTGGCAGACCTTTTGGTGAGAGAACAAGCCATTAGCACTTTGTCTGAGGACATGAGAATCTGGTTGACAGACCAGGAGTGTAACTTTGCAGAGGACCTGGGGAGAGAAGGGAATCTCTACTTAACAAGCAGGGCACCACTGCACAAGAAGGGGGTACCCAGTGCTGCGCATGGATATAAGGGAACCCTTGGTGGGCAACCCGACAGAGTCCACCAGTAACAGGAAGCCACTATTTCAGGTACACAGCCAGGATCAAGGGCTAGATGTCCACTGAAGCAAGATGAGGAACAAAACATGGGGGAACCAGCAAGTAAGAATAACAGAATGCCAGTAGTAAGTTGTCTGGATACAACAAGGGTACCAAACTATCACTGGAGTTTGTATCCTATCTTAAGTGGATGGAAGACAGACCACTGCTAAGAGAGATACAGCCTCTGACATAACCATTGTGAAGCCTGCAGTGGTTAAAGAGGAGCAGAATGTGCTTGGGCAGTCCACTCCAGTCAGAGATTTAGGAGGGAACCCATTCCAAATACCTTTGGCCAGGGTTCACCTTGACTGGGAGGGTGGAAAAGGAAGCAAGCAAGTAGGTTTGTTTGAGGATATCCCTGCAGATATCTTGATGGGGAGTGATTTTGATAATGCAGTACCTTGTGTGCATGCAGTTAAATGCAGTCAGACTTGGAGACAGGCATGTGGGTCTGGAAGCCTGGGGGAGACCCAGACAAACCTCACACTGGAAGCAGGGACTGGTGATGTTGCTATTTCAGGGAGGGAGATAACCTGTAGCAGTGAGCCTGAAGGTGAGCCACAGCTGCTGGTAGGTACTGATGTTCCCTTCGACAGGGTGACTGCAAGAGTAGAAGTGAGTGGTAGTACCTGGGCTGACAGGGAGGCACCTCTGTCAGAAGATACCAGACTTTCTGTGGAAAGGGAGCTGAGAAGGGTCAAAAAGATAGAGTTGAGACAGGCTCAGCTCTCGGACCCTACATTATGAGGCTTGCGGGAGGTAGCTAGTGAGGCACCTGAATTTTAAGGAAAAGGGGAGTCTGTATACTGGAACAAAGGGTTACTGTATAGAGATGGACCCCTGAGGGAGGGCTAGAGGATGAGGTAATACAGCAGTTGGTAGTGCCCAGAGCCTACCATCTGGCACTTTTAGCCATAGCCCATGGCATTCCCTTTGCAGGTCATATGGGCATAAAACTTACCAAGAGATGTATTATAGAGAACTTTTATTGGCCTGGGATTGCAAGGGATATAACAGGTACTGCAGGATCTGTGAGTAGTGCCAAAAAGTAGGCAAGGCAGGAAACTAGGTCAAATCCCATTTGATGCCTTTCCCTGTGATTGAGAAGCCATTTCAGAGGTGAGCTCAGGATATTGTTGGGCCTCTGAGTACCCCAAGTTTCACAGGGAAGAAGTATATCCTAGTAGTAGTAGATTATGCTACTATATACTGTGAGGCAGTGACTCTGTCCTCCATAGAGGCAGATAAGGTGGCAAATACTTTGATAGAGATTTTCAGCAGGGTAGGTTTTTTGAGAGAAATACTGCCTGACAGAGGTGCCAATATCATATGAGACCTGCTGGTTTGCCTGTGGGTGTGCTGTGGGGTGAAGCACCTAAAGACCACCCCCTACCTCCCCAAACTAATTGTCTTGTGGAGAGGTTAAATTCTGCACTAAAGACCATGCTATGGGCATTTGCAGACCAGTTTAAGAGAGAGTGAGACAAATATTTTCCCCATCTACTGTTTGGGTATAGAGAGGTACCCCAAGAATCCACAGGTTTTTCACCCTTTGAGTTGCTGTATGGGCATAGGGTGAGAGGGCCTTTAGATTTTATTTGTGATGAGTAGGAGGGTATGTGTGAATCCCAAAAGGAGTCTTGTGTATGTTCTGAACATCAGGACAAGGCTTAGGGAGCTCATGGGCTTGGCCCAGGGGAACCTGGAAGGAGCACAACAGCAGAAAAAGGTCTGGTATGACAGGAATGCTTGACCCCGAGAGTGTGCTATGGGTCAGCAGGTTATGGTGTTCATTCCTGTCAGACACAGTAAGCTGCAGGCAGCTTTAGATGGGCCATTTGAAGTGGTAAGGAAGGTCAGTAATGTTAACTCCATGGTAAACTAGCTAGGCAGGAGGCAGGGGCACAGATTCTACCATGTTAACGTGATGAAGCTTTACCATGACAGGAACACCCTGTTATTGAGTATTTGCAGTGGATAGCAGGAGGAGTCTGAGGAGGATCTGGTGCATGATCTCAGTGACACTCAGACTGACACCTCAGTGGAAGGGGTAGCAATGTCCCAGTTTCTATCCCCTACCCAATTTCAAGAAATCTGAGCAGTGTTACAGGAGTTTGGGGGCATGTTCACTGGAAAACCTGTGTAAACCCACCTGGTGCAGCACCGTGTGGATACAGGACCCCAAAGGTCTATCAAGCAGACCCCTTACAGGGTGCCTGAGTGAGTCAGACTGTGAGGGAGGAGATAAGGAAATGTTGAAACTGGGCCTAATCCAGGAATCCAGCTGTCCCTGGGCATCCCCAATGGTGCTGGAACCAAAGAAAGGTGGCAGCATCAGGTTTTGTGTGGACTACAGAAAACTAAACAGTCACACAGAGTTGGATGCTTACCCCATATTTAGGACAGGTGAAGCCCTAGAGCAGTTGGGTAAGGCTACGTATTTGACCACTATTGATCTGACCAAGGGCTACTGTTATGTGCCCTTGACTCCCATCGCTAGAGAGAGAGAGGTCAACCTTTGTGACTCCTTTTGGATTATACGAGTTCATGAAGATGCTCTTTGGAATGAAAAATGCCCCAGCAACCCTCCAGAGGCTGGTAGATCATATTCCAGCAGCAGCAGGAGATTATGCCCTTGCTTACTTGGATGATATGGATGATATTGCCATCTACAGCCATTCCTGGCAAGAGCACCTTCAGCATGTCAGGAAGATGGTCCCGGGCAGACTTTAAAGGGCAGGGTTGACCATTAAGTCCAGTAAGTGTCAGGTGGGTATGGCAGAGGTCTCCTACCTGGGACATAGAGTGGGGTGTGGTAAAATCAGGCCAGAATCTGCCAAAGTGGAAGCTATTCAGGTGTGGCCTGACCTTGTTATCAAAAAACGGCGAGGGCATTCTTGGGGATACCGGGGTACTATAGAAAGAGTTCGTTCCCAATTATAGTACAACCCCTCATAGACCTGATGAGGAAAAACAGGCCAGATAAGGTAGTGTAGACCCTAGCCTGTGAGCAGGCATTTCAGAACCTTTAAGGAGCTTTGGGAGGACCCTCTGTGTTAGCCAGATCAAATTACAGCAAAAAATTTGTTGTGCAGGTGGATGCTTTGAACCATGGGGTGGGGCTGTACTCAGCCAGGTTTCCTCAGAGGGAGAAGAGCACCCAGTTGTGTATCTTAGCAATAAACACCAACCCAGGGAGGAATTTTATGCAGATTCCCAGACAGGCTAATTTCTCTCAAACAACATTTCTGCAAGGTCACTTGAAAAACTAGCTTGAGTCTTCAAAGGAGGAGAGATGTGATTATGTGAGGTAGTACCAGCTATGCCAGGAGGAGTAGGGCAATGGATATGTAACATATGTTAGCATAGCTAGCTGGTGTTTTGTAAAGAATTGTATGCCATTTGTATATCAAACTGATTTGTAGAGGTGCTTGTATTGAAAATATATTTTGCTTCTGTTACAAAAGTGTACCAATAGTGGCTCCTGTTGGACAGAAAATAAATACACCTGTATGTCAGACTGTATTGTAACTGTTGAAATGACTATATTGCAACAGAGGATACTAGAAGAGGTTACTCTCAGTCCAGCTAACTTTGAAAAATAACCTGAAATTAAATTACTTGGCATAAGCCATAAGTATTGTATCTCACATGTCTAAATGCAGCCAGAAATGCAATGTCTGTGAAAACATGGACTAGGAATCCTGCAGTATTATCATTAGTAGGGAATTAATTGCTACCCTGGAAGAGTGGAAGTGTTGAAATGGGTTTATAGCTTCCAGATGCTGTAACTCATCTTAGTAAAGCTATGTGTGTGTATTGTGAAACATATGTGCAAAATTCTGGCAAGGCTTCTAATAAAGGGGGTAGTGTGGTAATCACAGAGTCAGATGATCAAATGTGATGTCATTCTATAATCCAACACTGAAATAATGCTTTAATATTAGATGAGACAGAAGTCTCAGTCAGGGCAGTCTGTTTGTGAAATCTGACAAGAAAGACCACTCACCCACATTACTTTACCTTGCTGTATTAAGTAAGTAGGAAACAGTAATTCTTTAGATCAGTCAGGAAAATATAGTGAGATTAGTTAATTATTGTTTTTCTCTGTCTGTGTCAATTTTTCCATCTGTGTTATTTTTAATGTTTCCTGTGATTGAAAGTCTGGTGATTATTGTAAATAGATATTCAGTATTTTCATGTTCTTTTATTATTTATTGTTAAATGTATTTAAACTTTTCATTGTGGCTGGTCTTTTTAGGAAAGATTTAACCTTTGAGAATACTTATATTTATGTTACCATTTGTATTAGTATATCTCAATCAGTATACTTGGATACCCTGTTAAGAGCCTTTGACTAGCTGGTTGGTAGCAGAGGAACAACCTTATGGTGGTAGAGTGGGTAATATTTAGGGCCTAGAGAGAGAAAGAGACAGAGACAGAGTATTTCCCTCAAAGTGACTGTTCCTCCACTGGTGTCCGTGGTGAGGATTGAGGCTCCTTGATCACTGGCCCAGAGAAAGGACATCACATGAAGTTTACTTCATTATTGTATTTGTAAACTAGACATACACATGCCCACACCAAGAAATTATAAACTTGAGGCACACCTACAATTTCTAAACATGGCAATTTAGAAGGTTCTCCAGTACAGAGACAGGCAGGAAAGTCCCTTGTGAATTCCCAGGCCAGTACTTTCAGTCCCATCTTCCTCTTGCCTAGTCTAATAACAAAGCCTTAATAGCAATTGTTTGCCAGTAGGATACCTTGACTAGTTAAGGGATGAGTTTGTACCTGTCACTAAATTAACATGAAAGGCACTTTAAAGGTGTATCCTTGGCAGACGTGTGTGTGTGTGTGTGTGTGTGTGTGTGTGTGTGTGTGTGTGTGTGTGTGTGTGTGTGTGTGTGTGTGTGCGTGTGTGCGTGTGTGCGTGTGTGCGTGTGTGTGTGTGTGCAAGTGAGCACATATTCTAGGCTATCTGCATTGCGTCTGTCATGGGTGAGTGTCTAGGACATACTTTCATTTGACCTACTGCCATGGAGTATTCCCTGCCACAAGCTCGGTTGTCTCAGATAGGACCAGTGAGTCTTCATCTTTAGCCTCTCTCTGGGGTCAATAGAACTTGTTATTTGGATTAGGAGAAGCCTTGTTGTGTCCTTCTTTTCCTTCCAGGGCTTGTAAAGCTACCCAGGCCATTAGATATGTGTCAGCTGTTTGACATTTAGCGTGAGAGGTCCTCATCAGTGCACTTTGGGAAAATGGGCTTATGCTAGTGCCAAGATCTACCCAGGCCTGTTCTGTATCAGCCTTGCCTCTAGTGATCATTCCCTTGGCACCATGCCCACTTCATATTTATTTTTTTTACATATGTAACCCCTTGCCCATTGAGTGTGGGACCACCTGTTTAGGAGTTACAGTTGATGAGGCATCCTTTTCGTTTGTGTGCACAAGAGGAACAAGAAGATTTTATTTCAGAAACAGATAAGGAATCGGGTCCTCCCCTCACTATAGTTCCCCTAGATATCTCCTTGATTCAGGGAAACTTTCAGGCTAATAAAGTCCTGTATAGATTGTCTTGGGGTACTGTACCCTCTTCTTAGAAGTACTCTAATCAGTACTGCTATAAGAAGGATGAGGAAACCTGATCATCCCTTTGCGGAGTCTTCGTTAAGGATACTATTTTTGCAATTATCCCTAGTCTTTTTTTCTTCTCCATGAAACACTGATGCCTTTTTAACCCAAAGATGGGTAGGGCTGGCCATGAAGACTGCAGCACCTTTCCACCCACCTCCTGATAAGGCATTAAAAGTTTCAGACAAGGTGTGCAAAACAGTGTTCTCTTCTGCATTGATGGCACTTATGTCCCTCATCTGTTCAGGATGAATAAGCTCTGGAAGTGCTGGCAGATAACCCTGACTTTGCAATCAAAGCGGATGTGTTTAAGACCTTTACTACAGCTTCTGTAGTGGCCTTCCATAGCTCCCACTGTAACTAACAGTGCTGACACTATGGCTTGAGCAGTCAGCTCAGGCTTTACTGCAGCTTCTGTAGTGGCCTTCCATAGACGCCCTGTAACTTTAACAGTGCTGACACTATGGATCGAGCACTCGGCTCAGGTACTTCCCACTGCAGCTTGATGTGACTCAATCTGTTAAAATAAACTTAGGAAGTCTGTCCTGAATACCCCCTTGTCCACTTGTATACTCTTTGGCACACCTCCAAGGATCTGGTTGCGGACTTCCAAAGCAAGAATGAAGCATTGCTTACCATGTAGGATGTGCAGAATGTCTTACTACCTCTTCCTCCAGACAACCTCAAGTTTACATGAAGAAGTCCACTGTAGAATGTGGAAGGTTCCAAAGTGTTGGGTAATGCTGTCTTCCCAAGCTGTCAGCTAAGTTTCTGAACATTATCACCATCGCCAGTGTAGCAGTCACAATCCTGATTGCCATCTAGGACTGCCTTTGGGGAAACAGTTTTCTGAGTTCATCTAGTTTTTGTCAGAGGACACTAGATGTGCCCACCTTAGGCCATTTTTAGAATCTTTAAACCCCCACCCTGAGAAAGGACTTCCATTTGACCCCATTTTTGTTAACAGAACTATTGGATATGCCTAGACTGTTGTTCTCAGACTGGCATTGCAGCTTTCCATTCTTCTGAGAGAAGCTAGAGTACTACCCTTGTCTCCTGGTTACCAAAGGATCAGGTGACTTAGTCACCTGACCCTTTTGTCACAAGGGTCAGGTCACCTCAGTCATATGCAAGACTTCACTGAGCACATCTGGTACAGGAAAATGCTCATTTGATCACTGTTGTAGTAGCCATAGCTATATGGATTGTAGCCAAGGATATAACAGCCCACCATCTTCATAGGTTCATAGATTAGTACTAGGATAACTGCCTTTGTGGGCCATTTTAAGCCTAGCCAATTAGTCCATGTGAGAATCAAACCCTGCACCTTGTGTCTGTATGGTAACCACATTAACAATTATGCCAGCCTCCCACTACCAAAGTGTAAGGGCACCTTCCATTACCATCTCCTGTAGAGCTGAAGAAAAACAGGTTTGCGCACAAAGCTTTTTTGAGCTTTCCTGTTGCCAAAGAGTGCTCCTCTTGTGGGCTTTCAAGGATGAACAGTCACAGGTTCAAAGGTGTTTACTAGGCTAATGACCACAAGGGCCTTTTTAGGCCTAGCCATGCATCCCAAATCTCTGACAAATTCTGATATCCTTGATAAGTGTAAGTATGGGCCTGTGAGATGAACCATTTACAGGTTACCTGTCTCCATTGCTGGGCAGATAAGTTCTCCTCAGTGTGGAAAAAACTTGCACATTTTATTTTTATGAGAGAAACAACTTTTTCTGTAAACTGGTAGATTTTAAACCAGTTAAAGTATTTTAAGGGACTGTCGTGACTTGATTTACTTTTTAATGTGAAGCATGACACTTCATTTTTCCTAACTAAAACTTGTGTTAAATTACTTTTGGGGGACTGGGATAAGTGTTTAAAGTGCTTTTCACTGTGTTATTTGTGGAAAGATCAATGCTTTAATACTTACTTTTCACCAACTACTGCTGCCAAACTTCCATGGGATTTAGGCATAATTTTCAGTTTCTTCATTGAACAACGTGCTGGTTCCTCAATTCTTCCTTCTTCCAGCCACAGAACTAAATTATTCAGACGACCTTTGCCCCTTCAGCAAGCTAAAAAACTTGCCTCGGTCACAGGTGGGTGACTCTTTCTGTGGTCACGTCTGGTTCCTCAGACCATTCATCTTTTTTATTGACTCCCTCTGGTTTAGCCCCTACAGCCACCATGCGGATTAGACACGTCTTCTGTGGCTGGTGGAGTGCCCTCAGTGAGCAGGGAAGAACCACTCTTGTCCATCTTGGAGGAAGGAGCAGGGAATACTTCTCTCCTTAGCCAGACTGGGATGCCTGTCCCTAGAGATAATTTGGCAAAAGTAGGTCTGCTTCTACAGAAACTTGTAAAAAAATAAGCAGATAGTTAGCCAAAAATAAGCAGATAGACAAAAATAAGCAGATAGTTAGCCAAAAATAAGCAGATAGCCAAAAATAAGCAGATAGTTAGCCATTTATCTTTTCCTTTCTCTTCTAATTTGGGCTGGAGTGATTTATTGGCCTTAGCTCAGGATTTAGTTTAGGCTGTTGACCCTTCTAGTTCTGGTTACTGGTAAGTGAAAAAGGAATGTTTCAGTGAGGATCTTCAGGAACTTGAACTGGAAAATTATTATGAGGGAAAATGTCTGTTTTCTCTCCTCAGGCTTTAGATTTAGACACCGGGGAGTGTGCATTTCTTCTGTGAGTCTCTTAGAAGGATTTTCTTTTTCTAAAATCATATCCAGAATGGGTCGGTTGTTTTCACTGGGAACATAATGATATTCCACTGTCTTTAAAGAAATATAATGATTTATCACAACTGGAATTTCCTGAACCTACTCCAGTTTCTCCTGTTCTTCAGCACTGGCAGATGTTTTTGTTGAGCCAGTAACGTGGCAGAGAGCCAGCTTGCTGCCCATAAAAAAGCAGACTGATTGTATCCTAGTTATTTTCATTAGGGATAATGTATAAATATTGACCATGGGATGGGTAAGGCTAATCTCTAACTAAACTGTACAGGTTAAGTCAAGCACAAAAAGGAACACTGGCAAAGTGTAAAAGGGCAGTTAGGCTAGTATTAACCTATGAACCTATACAGTTACTCACTCTTCTGAGTTTTTTATTTTGTAATTCCTGATCTGAACCAGCTGTGATTTCCTAGTAAATCCTGTTGCTGTTGATAAACATCTGGAAAATGTGAATCCCTCCCTTTCTGAAAAGGATGGCAAAGCCTTTGAAAGATTTGGAAAAAAAGGGTGTTCTTCTGCAACACTTATTTTTGGAATTCTTAACTTTCAAGCTCACATCTTAAAGTCTATGCTTCTTTCTTTTGGGAATAACAGGAATAATTTAGATTATTTCCCTTTTCTGAGGAAAATGAACATCTTTGTATAATCTTCTTGTTTCTGTGTCACAAGTGACTAAACGCTCCTCGAAGTGAGCTTATGATTCAGCTGATGTCACTTCCAGAGATGCTGTTATGAGAAGGTAAAGCAGGATTATTAAATTGTCCCTTTGGCAGAGAGATTGTGTTTGGATCATCTGCTGCAGAAGTCTTTAAAAAGTGTAATGAAAGAGAGAGTAGCAGATTCAGGGAATTTCCCTGATGTTTCAGCCTTCCTCTTCCAAACTTGTAAAGCACTTTACAGAATGATCTGCACCATTTTATAAAAAAACAAAATAAGGAGAAACAGCAAGCTGCTGGCAAGATGGTTTTATTTATTTATTTCAGTTTGATGACCAGGGAAGTCCACTGGGCCATGAAGAGCCCATTTTCAGTGGAGGCCTGGGGAGAAAAGCTCCAGTGAACAGTTAGAGAAAACAGTATATACAATCAATTGTTGAGAATATATAGTGTACAATAAAATAAATGTGGTAACATACAACGGATTCACAGAGAAATACAGCATACAGTACAATAATATGATATTTTTGATACTGACAGATGATAAGTACATATGAAAAAAACATTTTTTTGTTTTTGCAAGTTAAGGTAACAGTATGAGTGAGAGAGACGATTGAGTGCAATAGGCGACTGTCACATTAGGGTAAAGTGGGGTGATTATAGAAGGACTTGTTGTTGGACTGAATATGGGTGTAACATTTTAGATGCTTGCCGATGATGACGCCAAGGAGTTTGATATTAGATACGATTTCGATTGGGATAGTATCACTACTGAGTATTGAGAAAGAGTTTTTGTCTATTGGGGAGTTTCTAGAGGGGGAAAAGATCGTCAGTTTAGCTTTATTAGCATTAAGGGCAAGATGGTTATTTTCCATCCGGGATTCGGTTTTAGAGAAGGCTAACTGAGGTTTTAGAAGTAGGTCAGAGGGGGTGTATGCACAGCAGATGATAGTTAAGTCATCTGCATATTGGATGATTAATGAGTCAGGGTTGGCAAGGTGAAAGTTGTTAATAAATATATTGAAGAGTAGTGGTCCAAGAACAGAACCTTGTGGGACCCTGGTGAGGGTGTGTTGAAAGGGGGAGGTGGAGGATTTCCATTGAATGGCTTGTTGATATTCAGAGAGGTAGCTTGTGAACCAGGCTGAGGTGGAGGAGAAAGGTTGAGAGATGAGAGTTGTGCTAACAGTAGAGGGTGGGAAATGGTGTTGAAAGCTTTGGATAGGTCGAGGAACAGTGAAGATACAAGTTTACCAAAGTTGCGAGCTTGATTTATGGTATTGAGAAAGGATAGGAGGGCAGTCATGGTACTATGCTCAGGGCAGACGCTATGTTGAATAGGGGTAAGAAGATTGTTTTGTGTATGATATGACATGAGTTGGGTATGGATGCATTTCTCCAAGATTTTTGAAAGAGGGAAAACGATAGCTATAGATCTGAAGTTGGAGTTGTCAGTGTTTTTGACTCCTTTATGCAGTGAGATGATGTATGCTTGGCACCAGGTGGATGGGATGTATGCTTCTTGGATGGATCTGTTGATTAATGTAGAAATGGGAAGGGGTATACTGTCAGCAGATAGTTTTAGGAAGGTTGTAGGGAGTTTGTCAGGTGCATTCCGGGTAGGTTTTAGTTGGAGTAGTAGTTTTTTTATAGTACATGTGGGGATGGGTTCAAGGTTGAGAGGGGAGTGAGTGGTTGGTGGAGTTGGGGGTGGAGGAGTTGATGTTGGGGGGGGGGGATAGTTTGGCTATGCAATTTATGAAGAAGGAGTTAAGTTGTGTTGCAATGTCCAGGTCAGTAAGGTTTGGGTTTGTGCAGGGGTTCTCTTTATTACCTGGGTGAAGGAGGGAGGAGATAGAGGCCCAGAACTTTCTAGAGTTGGTTGAGTGGTTGGCTTGAAGTTTGTAGTAGTATAATTTATGATCTCTGGTTATACTTTTTTTATACAGTTACGAAGTTTCTAGTAGGTAGTTGGGTAGTTGTTTCTTTTATATAATTTCCAGGCTTTATCTTTTTGTAGCATGGCAAGTTTGGTTTCTTTGGACAGCCAGGGGGAGGCACTGGCTCTGATTCATTTGGTTCCTATAGGGGCATGGTTGATGAGAGTGTTTATGAATGTATCATTGAAGTAGGCAGTGGCATTGTCAAGGGCAGGGTTCTTAGGGAAGACTAGACAGTAAGTCTTAGACATTCAGAGAATGTTTGAGGGTTGAAGTGGGAGAGATTGCGTGTGTGTATGTAATGGTGTTATTACTGGAGAGAGCAGGGTTGATGGTCAGCAAAGGCTTGAAGGTGGTTGCTGAGGGGGTCTGGGAGGATTCCTGAATTTGAGATAAGTTTGGGATGGGATGTAAGGATCCAGTTGATGATGGTGCCAAAGGGCCCATCTTTGTTTGGCCTGGTAGGGGAGTTTATAAACTGGGTAAAATTGAAAAGATTGACTGATTGAGATGGGGCTTGTGAATCTGTTGAGGACCGATTTATGTTAGTGTCACTTAGGATGTAGGTTTCATTTTTTATGTTGGAGGAAGGGGTATATATAGGGAAGCTATACATATGGATTTATAATTGTTTAGTTTTAGTAGAGCAGCAGTAATTTCAGCGTTGCTAAAGTTAGGGATGGGATTGGTGTAAGAAGTTATGGTATAGGTGGAAGAGAAGATTATGGCTACACCTCTGCCTTTTTTGTTAGGTCTGTCATTACGAATTATTTGGTAGCCTAGTGGGAGAATTTTGTTGTCCTTTATGGAGGGTTTAAGCCAGGTCTCTGAGATGGTGGTTATGTCTGGATGGATATGGTGAAGCCATGCATGGAGGTTAGGGATTTTATTTCTTAGCCTTTGGGCATTAAAAGTGGCAAGATGTATTGATTTAGGTGTGTGTGTGTGTGTGTGTGTGTGTGTGTGTGTGTGTGTGTGTGTGTGTGTGTGTGTGTGTTTGTTTTGAAACTGGGGGTGTGGGCCGTGGCTTTAGGTGAATGTCTCCAGAGAGTGACACAGTTATCTGAAGGATGATGAGTGAGAGGTAGTTAAGTGTGAATGTGCAGTATGAGTTTAGTAATGGGAGAGATTTGGCAGAGTGTGGGTTTGGGGGTGTGTAGTGAGTACAAAGGATGGGCAGTAATGTATGTTTGAATAGTAGGGTTGGGTTGAGTTGAATGTTAAATTTTGGCATTTTGATCTTGTACAAGGCAAAGTATACATTTATATATTTATAAAATAATTAAATAAATTTTTATTTATTGTATAAGCTTGTAAGGTTGCCAGGCACTTTAAGGAGGTTAATTATATTTAATAATGGAGGGGGTTCACCTGTATAAATAATGAGCTGTTGAGTAATTTTGTATCCTTTGAGGACGAAAGGCCGAGGTACCAGATGATTGCATTAAGTGGTTGCATTCAGTCAAGCTGCTTTGAACCGCTGTCTCTGTGTATTTGAGTTTTTTTTTTGCACATTCCTATAGCATCAGAATTTTAAACATTTCTATAGGTTTTCTGTGTCTGAGTTTCACTTTCACTTCTGCTCCAAGTGTTCACAGAGTGTCTAGCTCCAGTGATAGTATACTGCAGGTGGCAAAGGTCTGGGTTTCACTTTCACTTCTGCTCCAAGTGTTCACAGAGTGTCTAGCTCCAGTGATAGTATACTGCAGGTGGCAA
This sequence comes from Protopterus annectens, assembly GCF_019279795.1. Classification (NCBI taxonomy): domain Eukaryota; kingdom Metazoa; phylum Chordata; order Ceratodontiformes; family Protopteridae; genus Protopterus; species Protopterus annectens. Next base: position 759,909,394 of record NC_056751.1, read on the forward strand.
AGGTCTGGGTTTCACTTTCACTTCTGCTCCAAGTGTTCACAGAGTGTCTAGCTCCAGTGATAGTATACTGCAGGTGGCAAAGGTCTGGGTTTCACTTTCACTTCTGCTCCAAGTGTTCACAGAGTGTCTAGCTCCAGTGATAGTATACTGCAGGTGGCAAAGGTCTGGGTTTCACTTTCACTTCTGCTCCAAGTGTTCACAGAGTGTCTAGCTCCAGTGATAGTATACTGCAGGTGGCAAAGGTCTGGGTTTCACTTTCACTTCTGCTCCAAGTGTTCACAGAGTGTCTAGCTCCAGTGATAGTATACTGCAGGTGGCAAAGGTCTGGGTTTCACTTTCACTTCTACTCCAAGTGTTCACAGAGTGTCTAGCTCCAGTGATAGTATACTGCAGGTGGCAAAGGTCTGGGTTTCACTTTCACTTCTGCTCCAAGTGTTCACAGAGTGTCTAGCTCCAGTGATAGTATACTGCAGGTGGCAAAGGTCTGGGTTTCACTTTCACTTCTGCTCCAAGTGTTCACAGAGTGTCTAGCTCCAGTGATAGTATACTGCAGGTGGCAAAGGTCTGGGTTTCACTTTCACTTCTGCTCCAAGTGTTCACAGAGTGTCTAGCTCCAGTGATAGTATACTGCAGGTGGCAAAGTATTTACTTACTTATCCTTGTTGAGTCTTTTTCAAAATGTCAGGAATCTCACTTGGGTGAGAGGGCTCTTCCTCCTCCTCAGACTGGGGTTTTCAGTAGTACATACAAAAGTCTGGTTTGATTTCTACTAACAAGATTCTTCTCCTGGGTGTTTCCTTGATTCCTCAGGGCAAACAGATTTTCTTCCACAGGAAAAAGAAAAGATCTGTAGCTAAATCTATTCCTGACTTTTTCCAGTTAGACCAAAGCCTCAGCAAGGGAATTAGTCATTATACTAGGTTTTGTGGCATCCAAGATTCTCACGACTCCTTTAGCACAGTGTTGGCAAACCTTTGACATGCGTGTCAAAGTTGACACACCACGACATTTTGGGTGGCACACCAGCATTCACCAACACCTGAGTTACCAAAGAATTAAGAAACTGCTTTTGCATTTGCTGCTCGTGTGAAGTGCATTGAATTATTTTGTGCCAGGAGCCAGTTCAACAACACTGCTGCAGAGGTAAGGAAGTTATTAACCTCAAAGACTATTTCCGTGTACTGTCTCGATAGAGTCTGCAAAGGGCAAGTAGTCTGCATTTCTAGGAGTTTGCTGGTTTACATTCCTCTCAACTGTCCCTCTTAATCCCTCCAAAAACTGGCAACTTTTTACACTTAATCATGACAATAATTAGATTTATAGACTAATTTTACTTCAGAAAATGTATATTAATTCACGTTCATTTTTTCTGTCAGTGTCTCAAATTAATAGTACTAGTAGTTTAAAACTGTCTCTTATTTCTAGATTTGCCCCTGATTCTGTTGAGATTTGATCCTGATGTATTGAGAGTCATGGTATTTTATTTATTTTTATTTAATTATTTAATTTTACTTTGTTTTGTTTGTGGGGAGGGTGACACACAAGCAGAGTCAAGTTAGACATTTTCCGAATTTTTGACATGCTGTACCCAAAAGGTTCACCATCACTGCTTTAGCAAGACTCCACATAAGGAAAACGTCTTCCTCTTCTATTGCAGATTCCTATTTTGAGATTTGTAAAAAGGGAACTCCTTTGGTGGAAACACCATCTTAACTGGATCCAGGTCTCCCATTTTCCCTTCCAGCTCCAGCGCAGTCTGTAACTAGAGACACCTCAAACTTTGTTTGGGGAGTAGTGTCTAAGGGAGTAAAAGTGCAGGGTCTGTGGAACAAAAAGGACAGACTAACACACAAATATAAAAATAATGTTGGCAGTAATAAATGCATTCAGCTGAGTTAACCATGCGTGTTTCCCAGGACTATTAGAAGTGGTCACAGGTAACACCACAGTAATGTGGTACATAAACACACTTGGGGAAACCATGTGTTAACCTCTGTGCTGACTTTCTATGGTAGCCTGGAATATAGACTTTTAGCAGAATCTCACTCTCAGTGCAAACTTTTATAGCAAACAAGCAGGGCCAGGAAAGACCCTCACAAATGGAAACTGAGTCAGTGAGCTTCCATTAATTGATTCTGTGGATAACACCTCAGACAGATGTTTTTACCTCCATTCAAAACTTGCAAAATACTTCTCCTGGACACAGTGCAAGCAGGCCTGGAAAAAAGATTCCTTTTCATATTCCTGTATTATTTTCTACTCTTTCTGTTGATATCTAGGGTGATTTTGAAGATTCAAAAGAACACTCCAAAGATTATTGTGGTGACTGCCTTCCGGACCAGGCAATAGTGGTGCTTCCTTCTTTTGGAAATCACCAAGGGCAATTACCACAAGCTTCCTCACAGACTTGACCTACTGACACAGGACAGGGGTGTTTGATACACAATAACTTCAACTAACCACCTAATTGAAAGGGTTTTAATAACTTTTAGGCACTCTGTTTTAGAATTGTGATTTTATTTATTTTATTTTACATTTGTTGACTGGGAAGGTCCGACTGGATACAGATCCATTTTCACTGGAGGTCCGGGGAGAAAAGTCCAAAGCATAAGAAAAACAATCAAAAGGCCTTACATTACAGACAAGGATTTAAACTAAATGGTTATAATCAATACATAAACTTACAGAAAGGTCACAAAACACAAACAATGTATGTCAAAAACCACAAACAATGTATGTCACAAAAACATAAACAATGTATGTCAAAAAACACAAACAATGTATGTCAAAAAACACAAATGATGTATGTCAAAAAACATAAACAATGTATGTCAAAAAATACAATGTATGTCACAAAAACAATGTATGTCAAAAAAACACAATGAATGTCAAAAAACACAAATAATGTATGTCATAAAAACACAAACAATGTATAAACAAGACTTATTCAGTTTCTAAGAGTATCATCTATAATCGTTTCATAGTTATATAGTATTGTCTTAAGGAGTTATAGCTATAAGTAAGAATGACATAACTGTCATTGTGCATGGAATGGACAGCTTTATTTTAATATTTTAGGGAGCAAGGAATTTTTACCTAAGGTGTTGGTAGCAGATGTATATTATGTAGTATAGGAGATATATATTCTGTTGTGTAATTTTGTTGGGATGTAATTAATACTATGCAGTAATATGCTATAGAACCTACTGCATAGTATTGCCCCTGGATGGCATTAGGAACTAACCTGGGGAGTGGCATGGCCTCAGCCAGTTGTCTATGTAGTGGGTTTTCAGGAGATGGTTAAATTGACTGGTAGATACAGTGGAGGTTATCTGGCTTGGTAGGGAGTTCCATGTTCTAGCAATGGTACAGGTGAACAGAGATTTCCCAGTGTCGTTGTTATGCTTGATGCCCTGTATGAGATTCTGGCAACTGGATCTTAAAGGTCTTGTGGGATTGTGGGGCTGAATTATCCCCTGGAGGGCAGTGGTGTTTTCAGAAAGATAATAGAGTTTATGAGCTGTTGAAAGTTGGTTGAGTAGCAGCAGATGAGGTAGCTTGAGCCATATGAGTTGCTTTAAGGCAAGACAATGGTGGGGTCTGTATGAGGCTTCTGCTGCGAATTTGGCAATCTTGTTGTAACAAGATTCCATTTTCTTTAGGTCTGTTTGGCGTAGGTTAGTCAGGACAGGGGAGGCGCAGAGAAGGAAGGGCAGGAGATGAGTCCTCGCTATGGTTTGCTTGGTCAGATATTGCTTATTCCTATAGAGGGGTCCCCGTTTCTTATTTACCTTCTTGATGCTTTGGGCATCAGATTTTAGATTATTGTTGATTTCCACCCCTAATAGCTTTGTGTGTGTAGTGGGGGGTGATTTGGATGTTATCCTTTGAGTTAATGGTGAAATTGTTGTTTAGGGGAGGGGATCGACTGGGACTAAAAAACAATAGATTCGTTTTTTTGGGAATAAGAATCAGTTTAATGTTAGTGAAGCAGGTTTCAGCGAGAGTAAAATTGTTCTGGGTCAAGGTTTGTAGCTCTTTTAAGTTGGGGGCGGCACAAACAAGGGTTGTGTCGTCTGCATATTGTACTACAGTGGCACTGACTGAGGAAGAGTAGAACAAGGGTTGTGTCGTCTGCATATTGTACTACAGTGGCATTGACTGAGGAAGAGGAGAACAAGGGTTGTGTCGTCTGCATATTGTACTACAGTGGCACTGACTGAGGAAGAGTAGAACAAGGGTTGTGTCGTCTGCATATTGTACTACAGTGGCATTGACTGAGGAAGAGGAGATGTGATTGGTCAATAGTGAGAAGAGCATCGAGCCTAGGACAGACTCTTGTGGCACTCCTATGGATACTGGGAGTAGGGGGGACAATTGGCCTTGTCAGAGGACAGCTTGTTGCTGTTCTGATAAGTAGCTTGTGAACCAATCTATGAAGGAGGAGCATAAGTTTAGGTGTGACAGCATTTTGAGAAGAAGGCTGTGGTTAACCATGTCAAATGCTTTTGAAAGGTCTAAGAATATGGAAGATACAAATAGTCCCTCATTTCTATAGCTGTTGACTGTACTGGAGAAAGATAATAGTGCTGTAGTGTTGCTATGGGAGGGTCTAAAGCCATGCTGGGTTCTGGAAAGTAAATTATTTTGAAGGAGATACTGGAGTATTTGGGAGTGCACAACTCTTTCAAATATTTTTGATAAAGGTGATAGGATTGCTATAGGTCGATGGTGAGATATAAGGAGTTACCTCCTTTGTGTAGAGGAATAATGTGAGATGTTTTCCACAGGGTGGGAACCTTACATTCTGCAATTGATCTATTTATGAGTATGGACACTGGGTAAGCTATTGCCTGTGCTGCTATTTGTAGGAAATCTACTAGTAGTTTATCAGCTGCGAGTGTGGTGTGTTTAAGTTTGTTTAGAAGTCTAGAAATTACTTTGGTGGGTACTGGTTGTCGGGAAAAGTTAGAGGTGTTGTTATTCGGGCTTGTATTTGGGGGTGGGGGTTTTACTGTCGTGGGGCTATTGGTGCTATTTTGAGCCTTAGCAAGGGTTTGAACTGTTTCGGTAAAGAATTTGTTGAATTGAGTGGGAATATTGCTGTGGTCATTTGGTAGTACTGGGGTTGGGGTAGGGGCTTTACCTGGGTGCATTATACTATTTAAAGGAGCCCAGAATTTTTTTGGGTTATGGGCATGTTTTTCTTGCATGGTTTTATAGTAGTTAATTTTATCCTGTCTTACCTGTCTGTTTGCTTTGTTGCGGAGTTCAAGGTAGATTTGCTTTGTATTAGCAGTTTTGTTTTTTTTTTAAACTGGATCCAGGCTTTGTCCCTTTCTTTCATGGTAGCTTTAGTATTTTTGGTTAGCCATGTGGCGTAGTTTGTTTTTACTCTTATGGTACAGGTGGAAGCATGAAGGTTTAGGATATCTAAGAATGTAGAGTTGAAGTATTGTACAGCTTCGTCTAGAGGTAGTAGTTTTAGGGGGGTTCCAATTGCTACATTTTAGTGCATTACTGAAGATGGTAGGTACAAAGTTCTTTTTATTGCGGATGACTGAGGATGGGTTGGCTGAAGTTATGTAGTCTAGTCCTAATTAAGTAGCTTGGCAGGTGGTCACTTATGCCATCGGTCAGGCATCCAGATTGTTGTGCTAGACTTGGGTTGGATAGCAGAATCCAACTGAGGATGGAGTTGCGTTAGGTGGCTTTGTCGGTTCTGGTTGGGGTGGATATTATTTGGGTGAATCCATTTAGGTTGATGTGGGCAGTTGGATTTTGGCTGGAGCAGTTTGTCCAGTCAATATTAAAGTCTCCTAGTATTATGGTTTTGTGTGGTAAGGAGGTAGAGATCCAACTTAGCAGGCTCTCCATGATAGAGACGTTATTACCTGATGGGATGTAGCCCCCTGCAATAATTATATTTTTATTGTTGTTAAGTTTTAGTTTAGCAATGATTAGTTCTATACCTTTAACTTCTTGACTTGACTTGTCGATCACACATCAGTCAAAGTTTATTAATGGAGATGTGTAACCCTTTGCACCACTTGTCAGGAGGTTCTACTTCCCCACACAATGTTACTGTTATAATCTCCTTTGGTTTCCTTGCTCATAGAAAAAGCAGCAAATACTTTTTATCAAAAAATGTAAGCATTTCCCTTATACTTTATTTGGTTATTTTAAAATAATATCATACCATTTCTGAAGCACTATGTGTTTCACTTTCACTGTTTTGAGGAGTTGTGTTCCTGAAGTCCTGAAGAAGGTACATTTCCCATATTTTTAGTAAAAGATAGTGCCTATAAATCTTTATTTCAGTGCCTGGATTTTCAACAAGGAGATAGTCATGTTACCAGTGGCCAAATAACTCAGCCTGCTTGTGTTCCCTTGTTTGGACAATTGATTGCTGGTGGCCCTCGCCTGGAAATCTCTGATGGCAGCTCTGACTGGACTTGAACTTTATATTGGCTACATTTGAATGAGTTCGCTGTCAACTAAGAGAAGCCATCCCTTCTCCAAGTATGGCAAATTCCTTTTACAGAGTGGTTATTGCTTCATTAACTCTGGATGTAAACTGACACTGTCATACTTTGTTACACCTTCAGGCTCTGACAGTTATAACAGCATTCATCGTTTGCTTGAGCATACTCCACATGAGTGTTTAACAGTAAACACTTATTACTCGACTGCAGATTCAAAATTACATTTAAGATTTTCTTGATTTGCATCCTTGCTTTCAAGGGTCTATGTTAAATAAACAAACGCTTAAAATGTTAAGTACAACATACTCGAACACTTTTAAGCAAATGTTTAGTTAACCGAGAGCCCAGAATGTCGCAAAACACAATACCGAAATGTTATGTTAGGCCACCTACCCCTCCAAAGTTCCAAACAACATGTAACCAACTAACAGCACCTTCCAATACATCATAAGAAAAAAACGTAATCAGAACAACATACTGTAAGGTTGCAAGCAGGGGGGGCAAGCCCCCCTGCACCCCCCATGTGGGGGGCTGTGCCATCCAAAACCCACCTACTTATATATACCAACTCTGAGACCGCACTTCAGTGCAGAAAAGGGAAATTCTCCCTTTCTGCACTATATGGCACCATTAGCAGTAGCTGACATGACGTAATACGCCACATATGTCAGTGCTGGCCAACCAAAATAATTCAGAACTCTGTTTTCCGACATTCTGGGTTATCGATTAAATAAACGTTCACTTCAAACTGTTTGAGTATGTTGTAATCGACATTTTAAGCTTTCGTTTATTTAACATATACCCGCTTTCAATACCTGGAATTATTGGTCGTAGCTCTCAATTTGCAGGTGAGCTTTTCCTTTATACTCCCCATTAGTGAGGCTGCCTCTTATGTCAGGTATGTCAGTGGACATTTAGGGATGTGATTCTAGGTATGGTCTTGTCCAGATCCATCGGAGTTCACTAATGAAGCATTTCTATATCGGCCTTTTCAAGCCAAACACTGTTTTCATTGCCTTACAAGCTTTGGAATAGTTCCTTAATTAGGAGTCTCTCTTATTGAGACCAGACAATCAGGCATTTGTAAAAGTCCCTGAAGATACAAGTAAGGGGTTTCCATCCCCTCTGAAGGGAAGCAGTGTGGGAGAACAATACCTGCAGTGTCATCTTTTTGGTGAGAGCTCATGTCTGAGAGTAATCGGAATTCACAGTAAACAAATCAGAGTTATGGGGTCAAGACTCATCCATCTTAAAAAGAGAAGAAGAGCACTATGATGCTGTCTATATGTAGTTCTAGAACATTCAGCCATACCCATGTACTGCTCCAACAGGATGAGAGGAAGGTAGACTGCAGATGTATCCTTAAGATGGTTTCTCTTTGATCTCTTTCTTGTGAAGATTGAGGTAGAAAGGGTGACATTCATTCATGTCACATCCTGATGGACCAGTATGAAGTTCATTCATGTCACATCCTGATGGACCAGTATGAAGTTCATTCATGTCACATCCTGATGGACCAGTATGAAGTTCATTCATGTCACATCCTGATGGACCCAGTATGAAGTTCATTCATGTCACATCCTGATGGACCAGTATGAAGTTCATTCATGTCACATCCTGATGGACCCAGTATGATGTTCATTCATGTCACATCCTGATGGACCCAGTATGAAGTTCATTCATGTCACATCCTGATGGACCAGTATGAAGTTCATTCATGTCACATCCTGATGGACCAGTATGAAGTTCATTCATGTCACATCCTGATGGACCAGTATGAAGTTCATTCATGTCACATCCTGATGGACCAGTATGAAGTTCATTCATGTCACATCCTGATGGACCAGTATGAAGTTCATTCATGTCACATCCTGATGGACCAGTATGAAGTTCATTCATGTCACATCCGGATGGACCAGTATGAAGTTCATTCATGTCACATCCTGATGGACCCAGTATGAAGTTTTGATGGACCCAGTATACTTTTGTTCTAACCATTCACAGATGATGCCATTTCAACTGGTCAAAGTTACAGTTTTGTAGTAACAAGTCTGCCTTCTGTGAAAGTGTGGCTGCTATAGTAATTCAAGTCTGGTCAATAAACCTCACTAGAAAAATCTTTGATGACATAAAAGGTCAAGTAGAAAAGCTTTTCCTCCAGATTGAGAGATGACCTCTTCATTCTCAGTCTGCAGCTATTCTAGTTTGCCTGGTCTGACTCAGGATCTGTTTGATCTAGGGCTTAGTTATTCCACTATGCAAATATATAAATGGTTTTCATATCTGGATGATGATGATGACAATGACAATCATCGGAGATTGGCAAGATTATCCCCTGCAGAGAATAGTAAAAGTAATTTAATTTACGAAGGGTATTGATAAAGAGTTGTTCTGGGCCTCATGACCTAAACTTCATGGCTGATGTCATTATTTAAACACTTTGAAGTAACTTGTAAAGCAGACTTGAAATTTGTGTCCAGGAAGGTACATATCCTAGTGACAATAACCTTGTCTTAACAGATTTATGAGCTTCAGGATCTAGTTTTCAAACAGCCCTATTTAGTGTTCTCTAAGGACCAGGCATTTTATTTATTTATTTTTATTTAATTTGACCGGGAAAGTCCGACTATGTTCCACAGATCCTTTTTTTCAGCGGAGGCCCGGGGAGAAATGCTCCAGATTTTCTCCTCAATGTGATCTCTAAATGTTAGCTCAGCTAAGTGGTTCAAAGGTTCATAGGTTCAAAGATAGTTACTATGCATGCAGTACAAGAGACCATTGAGGTGCATAGCCCAGATTCTCATTTGCTCCAAAGCAATTTCTGGTTAAGTGACCTGTTCAGGGTCAAACAGTAGGCAAATGAAAGCTGAAGAAATCAAACTATGGACCAGATGACACAGCTATTTAATAAGTCATAGGCTAAATCATCTACTCTAACTGCCAGACTGTTCTTGCCCCAGTATATTTTGATACTGTACTGACCACTGGAGGGGGGTGCATCATTATTTATAGTTTGCTTCATTGTACATGAGCGTGGGGAGATAGACGAGCTGTATGTTAGTTTTGATGCTGGTTTAATTTTAACCTGTTTAATTGTTAGATATCTGTGTGTACTGATGCAAAATGGACATTTTCAGACATGACTTGGTGACTTAGGAACGATTAATAATATGATAAGACATGGTGATATATGGAAAAGAAAGATGCCAACCAAATAACATAATAGTTACCAACAATGTAAGATACAGAAGTAACTGTGGTAATGAATAAGAATTATATGTGTGTGTACGGGTCCCATTCAGAAGATTGACTCAACAGAGAGTTGAGCTTCATGTGGTCGAGACCAAATGATCGACTTTGCGAAATTTTAAAGCTTTTGAATGGAGATTGTGGTAGAGTGGAGATTGGGGAATTTACTCTTTCCCCATTGTAGTGCAATCTCGGAGTTGGTATACGATATAAATGGGGTACGGGGGAATGTAGATTTTTGTTGTTTTTCTTAATTCAACTTTTTGGAAAGTCGATCATATGATCTTGACCATATGGAGTTTGACTTTCCATTGAGTCAATCTTCTGAATAGGATTCATGTGTACAGATGAAATTCATAATATTGGCAAAATCACATAGTTTAATAGGCTGGTATAAATGGCTATATAAAAATGACAGTTTACAAAAGTATGTCTACAAGGACACTGAAATGTAGTACATAAATACATATTTATGACTGTATGTATATATATTTATGTATATATTTTTCTTTTATCCCCCTGGCATGAATGATGAGTAGAAAATTAATGACAAGTTAATTTAGTTCTAAAGAATTATGGTAGATATTTTTTTTGTTATAATCACCTTTATTGAATTAACATGTGTGACATATGTTGTGTATTCACAGGAAGCTGTTTCCTCTAAGGGGTTTCAGTATGACTGATTTAAAAATCACGTTGCAAATTTCTAGAGAGAAAGTCCGACATAAAGAAGGAAGGAAATGTTTGCCCGTCGCACCTGCAAAAAACAGTTTTGGTCTAAGCTTGAAGCACAGGTTGTCTGACTCAGAATTCATAATCAGGTTTTTCTTTGATGTACAGCTTAAAATTAAAGAGGAACAAACCATGCAATTGTATTTATAATATTAACGGGAGTTATAGGACATGTCACTGTTGTTTAATTGGAAGTCACCTTGCCTTATCAGTTGTGATATGATGATGATCCCCTTTTTAATAAGACTTGTAATTCTTTAGATTTTATTTACTGTAGTTTGCAGAGAATTAAGACTGGTTGTAAGGAGTGGAAGGATATAAGTTTGAAGGGTATTTATTTGGCTAATATCGTACTTGTTTCAGTATATAGATCTACAACGGCATGTACAGTGAACAGGTTGAATGGTCTGGAAGCAACACAAGATGTTTGAATTTAGACATTCAATGGTGTGACCACAGTAGTATGGAAGGAGACGTTCTGCTAAGTTTCTAGCTTTTAACATAGAGATACTTCCTGTAGCCAAGGGTACAGGGTTCATAGGTTGGTACTAGGCTATTGGCCCTAGGCCTATACAAACCTAGCCATAACAATTCCCTGGATATTTCTTCCCACAATATTTACTTCCCTGGACCCCTGTCTAGCAGGGCAACTGACATGATCCCAGGAGTGAATTTCTTATCTCCCATCCAGTCATCAAGGTTCCTTTTGAAGATGGCCAAGGAGGTGCTCTGCTTGACATGTATGGGCAGTCTATTCCAGAGTATGGGGAGTCTCTGGGTCAGGAACTAATCCCTCCAGCATGTTTTGTTCATTGTGATGACAAGGTTTAGATCCCTGGAGCGTGTGGCTCTGAGGGACTGGGATTTCTTTAAGTGGAGTATGTCCAACAGCTCAGGGTTTGACATGGCCTTGTATGTTAAGCAGAGATTGCCTCTGAGTAGACGATATGCCACAGAGTATAGCTGCAGTTTTTTTAGACAGTCAGCATAGGGCATCTGCTTTAGGCCTATGATTCTTTTAGTGAGGTATTTCTGCTGCCTTTCCAGCTGTTGCAGATGTCTTGTGAGGTACATACTAAATGGGGCATTGTACTCTATAATGGGTCTAATGAGGGATGAGTACATTGGGACAATGATCTCTTTTTTTCTGGATGAAAAGCCCTTAGTGATGAGGTGTGCCACATGGAAGGATTTCCTGACTGTTGTGACAATGTGGTTATTGAAGGTGAGACCACTGTCCACCTGTGTCCCTAAGTCTCTCATCACACTTTCGATGTTTAGTGTCCTGCCACCTATGTGGTAATTCATGGGTACATGGTTTTTCCCAAAAGGGATAACTATACATTTCTTGGCATTAAGCTTGAGCCCATGGCTCTGGCACCAAGCATCTTTTTCTGTAAGGCCCTTTAGTAAAATATCCACATTGTTTGGGGATTCAGTAATGGCTCCCAGTTTGCAGTCATCTGCAAACTTTGTTAGCCAGAGTCCCTTAGTGTTGGCCTGTACTTCAGAGAAGTAGATGCCAAACAAGGGCAGTCCCAGGACTGAACCCTGAGGTACTCCACTTGTCACTTGTCTAGAGCTGGATTTGTAGATGGCTACTTTTACAGTCTGGGTTCGGTCAGTAAGCCAGTTGACAACCCAACGAGTGACGTAGTGATTTATGCCCAGCTTAGTAAGTTTATATATGATTCCAGAGTGGGGGATGATGTTGAAGGCCTTGGTTTGGTCCAGATAGGCTTGTCCACAGCTCTGGAGACTGATTCTAAGAAGTTAATCAGGTTCAGGAGATAAGATCGGCCCTTCACAAACCCAAACTGGGTGGGGTCCAATGTTTGAAGGTTGCCAATGTCTTTGTTTATAAGTTCCATGATAATGCATTCCATGCCCTTGCAGATCAGGCTCGTCAGACTGATGGGACGGTAGTTCCTGGGATCCAAGGTGGATCCCCCCTTATGGAATGGAATAACCGTAGCTGTGTGCCACTCAGTGGACACAAAGCATGAAATGAGGCTGTGATTAAACATGACACTTGGGTGAGGTGCCAGTTAATTTTGTAGTTTATGTAGTACACAGCCCGAGATGTCATCTGGTCCCATGGATGCTGTATTCTTAGCTTTGGAGAGTGTGGTTTCTACCTGTGTGACCATGATTACTGGAATTTGGCAATCTTTTGGTATTGAGATGGGCCCTTTAGGGGGTGAACGGGGGGTGAAGTTGGCACTAAATTGATCTGCCAGGATATTGGCAATATCCTTGGGATCAGTATATTTAATGCCATTCTGTTGTAGCTCACAGCAGATCTGAGCATTACCATTTAGATTCTTGATATAACTATAGAATGCCTTGTGGTTGTCTTTGGAATCTTTGGCAATTTTATTTTCGTAACTAGCTTTGGAGGATTTTATGAGGGATCTCAGCTTCTTACTGAGGCTGGTAAGGGAGTTTTTTTGCATCCTGGGATTTTCCTCTTTTCTGCAACAGTTTCTTCCTTCTGTTGTATAGTTTGTTTATGCCAGGGGACCACCAGATTGGCTTCCTTTTTTTGTGGGAGACCATCTTGGTTCTATTTGGGATGGCACGATTCATGCACGAGTGGGTGTGCTCATACAGTGCCTTAGTGTAGGATTCAGCAGTCGAACTTTCAGATCCCGTCTGCATGGGTGTCATGAAGTTGGTCACTTCTGACTTGAGTAGCATGAAGCTGGCTTTAGAGAAGTTTTTTACGGAGGTTTCCTTACTGGGGGGGTGGGATGTGGATGTCAAGGGTGATTTGCTTATCGTCAGACCTGACCAATGAGGGGGTGACCACTGGTGTGGAGCATCTATCTCCCATGTTGGTAATGACCAGGTCTAGGATATTGGAGCCCCTGATGGGATAATGGATTAGTTGATCCAGGGCATTGGAATTTATGAATTCCAAGATCCATTGTGAAAAGTTGTTGTTACCCAAGTAGTTTTCCCAGTTAATGGCAGGGTAGTTGAAATTACCGAGTATTAGGGTGTTTGGTTGTATCTTAATATTTTCCAGTATGTTTAGAAAGGTGTAGTGAGAATCTTGGGGCATGGTGGGGGATCTGTTGCAAGCTACAATTTGGATTGCAGTCTTACCTAGTGTTATTTGCACCTGGAGAATTTCAGATGCATTGGGTTGGGCAACTAGCCAGGAGGTGTGAATATCCTTGGTGAATATGGACACTCCTCCACCTTTAGTGTTTCGGTCTTGGTTTGGTGGCCGAAAAGTGTGATAAGAGTTGCAGCCTGGTATTGCAGGGTTGCTCTCTGGAGCCTTGAACCAGGTCTCAGTCACTGCACAGATATCGATGTTCTCCATTTTTAGAAGTGCCTCGAGAGAGTGCATTTTGAGGTTTAGACTTCTAGTATTGAGTTGCATTACCTTCAGATTTTGCATGCTTGTATCTGTTACAGTGGTGGTTTTGTCATTTGAACCTTGCCTAAAAAAGGCACTATAGGGGTGGCAAGAGCTTTAGCCAGTAACCTGAATCCCAGGGGTGACAAGTGCAGACCATCTCTGGCAAAGCATCGTGGTTTGTCGATCTTGTATTCCCAGGCAAACAGATACTGGATCCCCTTTGAATGACACCAGAAGCTTAGCCAATTGTTGAAGTTAATCATTTTGTCCTTATACTGTGGTATCATTCTATGCGAAGGCAGGATGCTACTCAGGGCTACCTGCCTGGGCCACATGATCCAAGAGCTCTTCCATGTCTCTTTTCATGTAGTCCAGGGAGGTATGTCTCAAGTCATTCACTCCAATATGGACAATGACAGTCATATTTGTACTTGTGGAGTGACTTGAGTGCATGCATTATGTGGCGGATCCTGTAACCAGACAGGCAGCTGACTGTAATTTTCTCCTTGTTCAGCCAGGTGAGTGGGACATCAGTGTGCCTGACTATAGAGTCAGCTATGACTAAAGTGTTGGGTACATTGTCTTGGCTTAGGGGGCTATTGTTGGGTGGCACACTGGTGTTGTGAGGTATGTGTTGCTTTGGTTGTGAGTGGTGTTTGTTTGTGTTTCAGCTTCGGGGGTCCTTGTTGCTTGGGCAGGATAATGTTAAGGGCCTCCGCATATTGAGTTTAGTGTTGCTATGTGTGGGTGTTGACGGTGTGTGTTTTGAAGAGCTATGTGTTGCTGGAGGTGTAGTGCAGGTGTTAACCTTCTCCTCTTGATGGTCTAGCATTGCTATGTGTGGGTGTTGATGGTGTGGGTTTTGAAGGGTATGTGTTGCTGGAGGTGTAGTGCAGGTGTTAACCTTCTCCTCTTGACGGTCTGGCATTGCTATGTGTGGGTGTTGATGGTGTGGGTTGTGAAGGGTATGTGTTACTGGAGGTGTAGTGCAGGTGTTAACCTTCTCCTCTTGACGGTCTGGCATTGCTATGTGTGGGTGTTGATGGTGTGGGTTGTGAAGGGTATGTGTTGCTGGAGGTGTAGTGCAGATGATCACCTTCTCCTCTTGACAGCCTAGCATTGCTATGTGTGGGTGTTGATGGTGTGGGTTGTGAAGGGTATGTGTTGCTGGAGGTGTAGTGCAGGTGTTAACCTTCTCCTCTTGATGGTCTGGCATTGCTATGTGTGGGTGTTGATGGTGTGGGTTGTGAAGGGCTGGGTGTTGCTGGAGGTGTAGTGCTGGTGTTAACCTTTTCCTCTTGATGGTCTAGCATTGCTATGTGTGGGTGTTGATGGTGTAGGTTTTGAAGGGTATGTGTTGCTGGAGGTGTAGTGCAGGTGTTAACCTTCTCCTCTTGACGGTCTGGCATTGCTATGTGTGGGTGTTGATGGTGTGGATTTTGAAGGGTATGTGTTGCTGGAGGTGTAGTGCAGGTGTTAACCTTCTCCTCTTGACGGTCTGGCATTGCTATGTGTGGGTGTTGATGGTGTGGGTTTTGAAGGGTATGTGTTGCTGGAGGTGTAGTGCAGGTGTTAACCTTCTCCTCTTGACGGTCTGGCATTGCTATGTGTGGGTGTTGATGGTGTGGGTTTTGAAGGGCTGTGTGTTGCTGGAGGTGTAGTGCAGGTGTTAACCTTCTCCTCTTGACGGTCTGGCATTGCTATGTGTGGGTGTTGATGGTGTGGGTTTTGAAGGGTATGTGTTGCTGGAGGTGTAGTGCAGGTGTTAACCTTCTCCTCTTGATGCTCTGGCATTGCTATGTGTGGGTGTTGATGGTGTGGGTTGTGAAGGGTATGTGTTACTGGAGGTGTAGTGCAGGTGTTAACCTTCTCCTCTTGACGGTCTGGCATTGCTATGTGTGGGTGTTGATGGTGTGGGTTGTGAAGGGTATGTGTTGCTGGAGGTGTAGTGCAGGTGTTAACCTTCTCCTCTTGACAGTCTAGCATTGCTATGTGTGGGTGTTGATGGTGTGGGTTTTGAAGGGTATGTGTCGCTGCAGGTGTAGTGCAGGTGTTAACCTTCTCCTCTTGACGGTCTAGCATTGCTATGTGTGGGTGTTGATGGTGTCGGTTTTGAAGGGCTGTGTGTTGCTGGAGGTGTAGTGCAGGTGTTAACCTTCTCCTCTTGACGGTCTGGCATTGCTATGTGTGGGTGTTGATGGTGTGGGTTTTGAAGGGCTATGTGTTGCTGGAGGTGTAGTGCAGGTGTTAGCCTTCTCCTCTTGACGGTCTTGCATTGCTATGTGTGGGTGTTGATGGTGTGGGTTGTGAAGGGTATGTGTTGCTGGAGGTGTAGTGCAGGTGTTAACCTTCTCCTCTTGACGCTCTGGCATTGCTATGTGTGGGTGTTGATGGTGTGGGTTTTGAAGGGTATGTATTGCTTGAGGTGTAGTGCAGGTGTTAACCTTCTCCTCTTGATGCTCTGGCACAATCTGGGTTTGATTCCTTCCACCTTCATTTGCCTACTGTGTGACTCTGAGAAAAAGAGTCTTGACCGGACAGTGCTCCTGAAGTGCCCCCCAAAGGGACAGTTACGTTTGCAAAGTTATTACCTGGTTAAAAATGTTTGTGTGTTAGTGATACAACTCATTATACAACTGCATGCTGTCTACCTGTTTGACGTGTGAGTAATATCCTTAACTGGGAAACACTGGTGTCTGTGTCAGGAGGTCAGTAATGCGTAGATATCAGGTCATCATCATATAATATTTGAGAAACTATCATCATTTTTAGAATGGCATTGTGAAGGAGGAGGAAAAAGTGCCCAGGGATAAAACCATGTGGTGCACTTAAGTATATAAGGAGACACTGTAAAGGTACTGCGCCAATCCTGACTCCTTAGTGTGTGCCCTCTATGTGGCATTTAAACATTGCCCAGCTAGCCTCTGACCCCTTGCATGGCCATGTGCTCAATTCATGAACACTACCATTAGCCCATCAAGCTTCTGACCCCTTGCATGACCACTTGCTCAGTTCAGGAACACTACCATTAGCCCATCAAGCCTCTGACCCCTTGCATGGCCATGTGCTCACTTCAGGCACACTACCATTAGCCCATCAAGCCTCTGACCCCTTGCATAACCATGTGCTCAGTTCAGGAACACTACCATTATTTAGAAGCTTTACAGATGACTACTGGGGTTCAGTGAAACTTCCTGGCTTCATTGACTGGCTACCAGTGTGGTCAACCTCTACTGGCAGTGAAGCATGACCTGCAATAGTTCTGCAGGGGGTCACCATCAGGTATTTGATTTTTTGACAGGAACTTTGCAGTGGTCTTGGGTCAGAGGTGCTGGTGACTCCATACACTCCACCTGCAAACTGA